>NC_044260.1:3839157-4143800 GCF_003957555.1 Calypte anna | reverse complement strand
TAGATGCCAACAGAATAGTAGAACAATGTCAGCAGTGACTTTGTTTTGGAAAGCTGATTTTAATGTCTACATGTTGTCATTGTCTTGTTTTTCATGTTCTCAAAGTGTTTGTTGGAGTCATTTTTGATCTCAGCAGAGTGGTTAATATTTACTTTCTACAGACCTCCTACTCCTTTGGAAAACACCCTTTTCCCTTTGTTCCCTCCCCATCCCAAGTGCTGGAAGGACATCTGATCATGTGTAGATGTAGTTTTGTCTGGTAGGAATTTGCAGGACCTTAACTTCTCAAAGAAAATTTACATCCAGATTTTCTGCCAGTTCTGTTTAGGCTGCAGAAGGGTTTGGTGTGTGCCCTCCATGAGCTCCTCTGCCTGTACCAGGAGCTCTTGTCCTGTCAGCAGCACAGCAAGATGCTGAGCATCCTAATCCCTGTTAGCTTTCAGACATGTAAAGGTTAGGGAAGGACATCAGAGTTATGATTTCTTTTCCAGTTAGCAAAGCTGCACGGGAGAATCTGGTTCTTAGTTCTGTGGAGTTTTAATACCAGGGATTTGCTTTGCAGTTCCAGGTGTTGAAGAGTAACCTAGTTTTGTTCAATTTTTTTAAGCTATTTGTCTTTGAATAATTTTCTAATAGCTTTCAGATCCATGGCATGTTTTGAAGCACACGTACCAAAAATGAATACATAATAATGGTGTCTGTTTCAGAGCACGAGCTGAAGAGGGCTCAAAATAATGAGTGTAAATTTCAGGGAACTAATTACCAGCTGCATGAGAGAGAGGTGTGTCACTCCACCTGGCAGGGATTAGAACTCCTTTTCATCAATATCAATTCATTAAAGATATATAAAAACTTTATTTTACTTTGAGGAAAAAAACATGAGAGTAGATCGTGCACATAACTTGCTGGAAATATGAATGACTCCACTCAACGAATCACCCAATTTTTAAAATTAATGTGTTTGGCACAATGCAATCACTCCCAAATTACAAGTCTGCACAGTGGACTGTGTCTGTGGGTGACTTGAGACATATGGCCTTAGACATCTGGGGGCAAATTTATAATCTAATTTGAAAAACACAGTACAAGAGAAACACAGTCATTAAGTATTCCTGCCCACACAGAGCCAGGAATGTGAATCTTCATTTAAAATAGGATTTTCAAATAAATAGTGCAATGCATTGCTGTCATTTGCACTAATGTAATTTTGGGGTGTTTCATGACCCGCTTAGCCCCTGTTGCAATGTACCTAGCAATTCCAATACAGTATCTTCATGGAGTTAGAAGGGGGTATGCTTATTTAATTCCAAACAGGTTTAGATTTCAGGAATTAATCAAAAATTAATTTAAATAGTCTTTTATCTGAAGATATAAATTAATACTTAAAGAATTTCTGCTGAATACAATTAAGATAAAAGCCCATTTTTGTTTTATTATATTCTGGGATATCTGTGCAGTGTGATGTAATGATATAAGTCAGATTCATCATGTTGTGCCAACAAGGAGATAATAAAACCTCCTATGAAAAGCATCTATACATGTTTAACTTAAAGTCTATGAATTTTCATCCTGAATTTTATAGGAATAAATTATTAAAGCTGAACTCATTGATCAATATTTGAAAAAAAAAATCAAAGTAAAACTTTCTCATTACAGCTGTGACATAGATGTATATATGGTAGTGTTAAAAGATTCTTTTTCTCAGGCACTTGGTAGACCATTTTATTTTAATTTTAACTTTTTGCAATATCATTTTGTCATGAAGATTTAAGAGATGAAATCAGTAAACCACAGCAGTACAGAGAATTCCAATACCACCTCCAATGCAAAACCACCCGAAGAAGAAAGGAGATGGAAATGTACCCCAAACTTAGAAAAATTGGCTTTCTACTGTAGATCTAATTTGTAATATCAAATTAGAGATGATTTTTGAGGAAATTGAAAGTAATGCATGCATTGTAAGCTAGGCAGGGAAATAGAGAAGGAATTCCTCTTGGTGAGTAACCAGTTTTATTAAACTTCTTGCAAGTGCATCCAACAATTCTAGACAGAACAAAAGTAATTTCTAGAAAACCCCAAATCACTTTGTAAACTGGAGAGCAGCCTGTGAGATTATTTATTTCCAATAAATTAACTTGGAGAGGTGATCAGCATTAATTCAAAATACTCAATATCCTTAAGATGATAGACAGCTGAACATGGAAGTTTTTCAGACAGCAGCAATTACCATGAAAGAGCAAGCAAAAACCCAGAGTAGATTCTGGGCAGCTTAAGTTAAATGAAGGATTAGCACAGCCTGTTCAGTCCAGGAGAGGCTTATTTAACATTCTGACCTGGCAAAGCTTCTGTCACCATGGAGCTTCTCCAGGCTTCTTGGGACAGACAAGTGACAATCATCCCAGGAGGAGAAGCAAGTCAGTGTTGAAAATTGCTTGTTTCTGGTGTCAGAATTCCTCTCCTCTACAGTAACGTAAGCTTCAGCACAACTCTGGAGTTTGTTTAAGGAGGGACAACAGCCTTTCCAAATGTTTAGTTTATTGATTGTCAAAGAAAAGACTTGACACATAAATTTTAAAGATACTCTGCACATTCACTGCATCCACTGCTTCATGAGCAAGCAAGTCCTCCCCAAACCACTTTCTTTTCCAAATCAAAGTGCCCAGGAGATGAATAGGCTTCGTTTATATTAGTTTTCAGTTTAATCTCTCTTCCTGCCAGATCTTTTATCTTCCACCAGAAGAGGCAAAAGAATAAATATAGTATTCTACAGATGCAGCATATAAACAGAGCAAAGCCCCAAGGTGCTGATGAGATTAATAGGATCTGGGTTTGAATCAAACTGCTCACTGCACTGAGCTGCTTGGGTTAAGTGCTCTCAGGTGGTGTTTACACCAGCAGTAAACAACTGAAATGCTGTAGGAAATGGACCACTACCCAAGTAGCTCAGAGGAGGGTACTTCACTCTTGTATGTCTCCTCTTCCATTTTCCATAAGAAGCTGCTTCAAGCAATGTACTAAGTCAGCCATACCTTCACTTCTGTTTACCCTTATTTGTTTCTGTAACAAGGTGAACAGTTGTTTGTGAAGTCTCAAGAGAAGCTTGATAAAATTCAGAAGGAAGTAGGGTGAGAAAAACTCCTAACCCATGCTTTTCTAGCTAGCAGAGATGTGCTTCCTCTAATGTCTTCCTAAAAGAATTTCAGTGTTCAGCTAAGATGAATTGCCATCCAGATCCTGCAGCCAAAGTGACTGCTGGTAAATCATCAACAACTCCCAAGGGTGGAACTTGACTGCTGTAAATGTCCCTCTCCAGCATTCCCAGTATTCTACTGTGTCAGTTTTCCTGTTAAAAAGACTTTGTTCAAAGAAAACCTTTAGTGGAATAAATGTATTTTGAGTATTTCAAAGATGTTTATAGCCCAACTGGCATCACAGCCTAGAAGACTTAAACTTGGTAAAGAATCTGCCAGAAAGGCACTAATTTAGTGGTTTACATCTTGGTGTGAAGTTTAGCAGCCATCCACACCTGGGACATCTCATCTTCATTTTCATGCAGACATTTAGGTGACCTGCCAGGAGCTGCAATGCACTTCTGATGAGCAACGTGCACAGAGATGTTGCCAAAATCTACAGCTAGCTCCTCAGTAATTTCCAGAAGTGTTAGGAATTTTGAGCAGGGAGCATGAAAACAGCTGGTATTATTTAAAAACTGAACTAATCTTTAAATTGGCTGATTCCATTGCTGTACTGCTGCAACATAGACCAAATGTCACTTCTCCCTGACTGTTTCAGTCATGACTTTGGGGAGAATATGTGACACCAGTCTAGGAAGAAAAGAAGTCAGGATATTTAATTTTCAACATGTTTCATTTCTGACCTCTTTGAAAACTTGAAAATGTAATTTGGGCATTTGAGGAGCTCAGTATGTCAAATATGTGAACTGACAATGAGGGGTTTATAGAGCTGCCAGGGTTATTCATACCAGGGAATCTTCTAGGAAATTATTAGACCAAATGCTATCCACTATTTCTAGAAAAAAAAAAAAAATTACAAATGGCAGAAATGTAGAATCCACAGCAGAAGTTTTCTCAGGTCTTTCAGCAAAGGGTTGATTTGGCAGAGAGAGTCATGCTTCTACACCTGCTTGCAAGCTGGGGAGGAAGATATTCCAAACTGCCTGAGAATTTCATTACAGTCCTTCCACCAGAGCCACTCATGGGTGTGGTGGTGTAATGGCCTGCCAAGCAGATGGGTTGTGAAATACACAGCCCATCTGTCTTTATCATGCTTGTTTCCTCTTTTATTAAAATGTTAATGAATATAGTTTTTATTTATTATGCCATGACATGTGCAGCATCACTTTCCAGTAGACAAATGTGCAATCTGCATAACCGTGTGGGCTGACAGGAAGGTTTCTTTTGCTGAAAAGAAACTTTTTCCCAAAGTTCCTCTAAGAAAAACAAGCACTAAGAGCTCTGAGAAGTCAGAGGCGTTTTCTCACTTCTGCAGGGCTTTTAACAAGCACTTCCATCTTTTCTTCTTTATTTTTATTTTTTTTTTCACATGTGTATTATTCCAACAGATTCTCCCTGGAAGGTTCACCTATCCAATCTTGACCCAAAGATGACCGGGGTCACTGTGAGCGGACTCACTCCAGCCCGAACCTACCAGTTCAGGGTCTGTGCAGTTAACCAGGTGGGAAAGGGCCAGTACAGCTCTGAAACCAGCAGGTACAGTAAAAACTGTGAACCAAAGGTACAATAACCTAGAATTACTGAGAGGGAAAAAGTGCTGATTGATTCTGAATAAGTAAAATAAAGTTATCTTTTGCATGATAAACAGGGAACAGAGGAGTTTGCTTTGCCCAGCCCTATGGAGAGTGCTCTGCAGTGGTCAGTAACTGGTGCTACTGGTGATGCAGGATATCAGCACTCAATGGGAGAGATGCCCTTGTATTTCCAGAGTATCTGTTGAGTAGATCTTGGAAATATTCACTTGCTCTTGTGCTAAGCCACAGCAGAAAGCCCAGGAGGGATTATTGCATTCACCCAATCACTGCAGTGTCACTTCTGGAATTTGCCCAGATGTGACATAGAAGGATGGCTTCATCAAATCTAGTTTCAGATACATCCCCCTTCTTCTGTGAACCTAAGCTTGCTGTGAGCTTGAATTGCAGAACATCCAGACTCTAAATGGCTTTTTCAAAATGTAGGAGTTTGATATGAAAAATATTGAAAGAGCTGAAAGAAACAATTTGGAAGGAGTCACAGACACTGGACCTGAGCTCTAACTCATTCAGGCTTGTAATCTTTTAAAGAGTTGTAGCAGCCTGGGTGATTCAGAGAGAATAAGGTTGCCTCAGCTGTCTGTCTTGTTGCTTGCTTAACTGATTTCCTATTATGTTGATTTGTTGTAACTATTTCATGCACATCATCAGAAGTTTGAAGAGCATTATGTTTCTTTCTAGTCATCAGACCTTCCTACAAAAAGCTAGTTGATACGGTATGGATACATGAAATAGAAATGTTGTCTGTCATTTATTGAACCCCCACCTCTGTCATGTTCTTTTGTACTTAGGCTGATGCTACCTGAAGAGCCCCCCAGTGCCCCACCTAAAAACATAGTGGCCAGTGGACGTACCAATCAGTCCATCATGGTCCAGTGGCAACCTCCTCCTGAGAGTGAACACAATGGGGTTCTGCATGGGTACATCCTCAGGTGAGGAATTTCTAAACCTGGAATACCTGGAGATAGAGCTGTATATGCAGGAGGGATTTCAGAATGGTGTGATTTAAGAGTGTATTAAAAACTATTTCTAGTTCCATTAAATATATTGGTTAATTTATTTACAAACATTGTGGCTGCCCTGGTTTATTAAGGATGAAAAGACACCTCAAGTAGCCACGTGTGTGCAGACACTTAAATTCCAGGCTGTCTGTGCTGTAGGCAGTGAGCTGGAGTCTGTGTGTGCTACCCTGGACGGACTGCCCAAGTGGACCTGCTCCCTGTTGGAGACTCTCAACATCCAGGGAGCTTTATTTCCATTTTCAAAGTGAAGTGAAGCACCAAGTACTAAAAATATTCACATGGGAAATTAGTGCAGCGCAGCCTATGCATTTCAGATATATATTTGCTTATTATAATCTCAGCTTCCTTCTAGAAAGTTTAATTAAATTTATCAAAGACACAACAGGGCTCCTGTGCTATGGAAGAGCAAGAATAGAATCAATAAAATTCGGTTTTGTACCAAACAAAATGGAGAGAGGGAAGGATGTGTCAGATGCTTCATGGCAAACCTTGAATTGGTTGTGAAAATCAGTCAGTGGGTGAGATTCTTTGTGCCCTTTCTGGATTTTTTCATGGGCAATGGATTGAGGAAGGCAACTGGGATCCCTGAACACATCCAGCCTTTCTGCTTACACAGGATTTATTGTGTTGGAAAGGGTGTTGAGTGATTTTGCAGGGCATTTCCCTTTTATAATTTTTTGGGGACTCAGTTATTCACTCCCACTCAATGCCACTGCAGCTTCCTTGCTCATTTGGCATCCCACACATCCTGCAGTGCTAGCAGCCAGCTAGGGCTGCACCTTTAGTGAGGGAGACATTATCTAAATTAGAGCCTTTGTGGGGAACTCCCAGGCATTGCACCACCACTGACATGTTTCCAAGTGATGGCTGAGGGCTATTGTAAGCAGGCTGCTGATATTTTAATACAATGTCCTCCAGACCTACTAAAAGATAACTGAATGCTACCGTTTAATAGCAACATCCTGCTTGTGCTGTGCTCCTGTTTTTTTCTGGCATGGATGGAAATGCTTTTGTGATGTTATGAGTGTTAGTGAGCTCCCATAGTAGTGCTGGAAAGTTCCCACTCTCTGCTGGCAGAGCTGCAGTCTGTTAATCTCTCTGTCACCTGCACACAGTGACAGTGGTGAAACACTTGTGCAAATGTCTGTAGTTGTAAGAGCTGGACTCAATTTGAGTCAGTCATCAGGGAGAGATGGGAAAAGGTACTCTAAATATTGTCATGAGGCTTGGGTACCTATTTGCACAGGGTACAACTGTTTTTTTGCACATTCCTTATTTTCAAACTGCTCTACTCAGTGATAGGATTTATTCCTTAGTTGTTTCCGATAAGCTTTACCCAGCCTCAGCATTAAGTCCATTGAGAAAGTAACCCCATAGCCTCCTAATTCTGGCAATCTGTCTGTCTGCTCTACATTGTGTTATCAATAATTTTTAACCTAAGTATTTTCTACATCTACCAGCATAATGGATTCCTGTCTTCTCTGTAACATTTTTCACTTTTGATCAAGTGATCATATTCATTATACTCAATCTGTGAACATTTTTGATGTCTACATGCTTTGTCTTGAGTACTAAGCAGAGAAACAATTAATTCAACAGGAACTGAAGATTATTGTACAAAGGTAATAAACCAGGTTGTTCCTCCAAGTCAAGTAATTGCTGTGGTCACAGCAATGTGCACTGAATAAAACTCTTCCTGTACTGATTTCTGTAGAATTAGGCTATAACAAAATGTAAACTACCATGCATCCCAGAGCTCCAGTGCTCAAGACATGTAAGATACTAAGGTGATGGAACACGTGATCTTTAAAGCACTTGTGCACTGCACAAGTCATATGGAGTATACATCAAAGGCCATGGTGAGAAAAATCCTGAAGACATGACATTTCTGAACTGGCCTCCTTCCTCTGCCCTTTTTCTCACTGGCAGGATTGCATTTAGAGGAGTGCCCTGCTAACAGCAGAACAGATTAAATCAGAGGAGCTCTCTACACCTTGTCTGCACAGTGTGAGACAAAACACTGCAGCACAAAGAACTGACTGTGCCAGGAAGCCTCCAACCTTTACAGGTGGCAAAAAAAGGAAAAAAGTAGATACTGCATGAAGTAGAAAAAGATTGAGATGTTCAATAAGCTTAGCTGAGGAATGAGAGTTTTTTCCAGTGACGTTGCATGAATGGAATCACACCACTGTAACATTACAGATATTAAGGATGCCAAAAAATGGTCATGCAAGCAGGTCCTCAGCAGAAAATAGAGGGGCTGTCAGTTATTAAAAACTGATCTCTTTATAAGAAGACTTTAGAACAAAATCTGTGGCTAAAATACACAAAGAAGTTGTCTAGTCACAGCAATTGCCCCAGTTTAACTTAAATGAATTTAAAATCAGCTTCTAAGTTGTCAATGTAATTGTTCTGTGTCAGAAAGCTTTTGGTGATTACTGTGAAGCAAAAGATGAATAAGAACTCATAAAAACTGTATGGTGAATAAAAATCCAAATGTTTCACATTTGTCTGTTCACATTTGGAATAGTAATGCCTTCTGCCCCTTACTTGGTCTCTGATTTGTTGTGAATTGGCATATTATAAGCATCCCTTGTACCATTTTCCTAAAGGGAGGAAACCAAACAGCATTATTCACATTCAGAGACTTGCAAGGTTTGTTTTCTGTAATTCAATTTTTCTCCACAGTTTCTTGTCCTAATGAGACAAATCCAAGGGGCTGTGTTTCCTGCAATACAGTTTTTACTTGGGAGTATATATTCAGAGTGTCAGCTTCTCATGTCTCAGCAGAAACTTTGTCAGGATGTCCACAACTCGTCCATACACCTTTTCTCCTGGAATTTCAGACTCCACTGTATTCCATCCTTATTTTAATGATTCTGTGAAGTAAATCCTGGTGGAAGCCAGAGATGGCAGTGCCTGAGCCTCTAGGAGGTCAGACCTCTCTGAGCTCTTCCTTTTCAGATTTCAGAGGAGAAGGAAAAAAACATTTCTCAAGCTGATTTACAGCAGTGTCCTGATAAAATCACATCTGGGTTATTTTTTTCTACTAAATCACAGCTTGTACTAGACAAACCACGTTTAAAAAGCTGTAATTTTTCTGCAACCATAAAACAGGATAAAAGACTCGTTTTGTTTAGCCCTGAGCGTGTAATCTTGGTGAGATCAGATTATAAATACCATAGCAGTCAAACACGATATGGTCTTATCAGGAGTTAAGTCTATTCTTTCTGATTATTTTCCATTATTCATTGTATAATTCTGCTGTAAAAGTTTGCATATTGCCTCTTCACAAAGGCAGCTATCTTGCTAGTCAGGATATTTGCTATAATTGATACCATCTCATTAACCAGCAAATTTTTCTCCCCATCTGGTAGGTATCGCCTGGCCGGTCTCCCTGGAGAATACCAGTATAAGAACATCACCAGTGCAGAAATTAACTACTGCTTGGTGAAAGACCTCATCATTTGGACCCAGTATGAAATCCAGGTGGCATCTTATAATGGAGCTGGGCTGGGAGCATTCAGCAGACCTGTGACAGAGTACACTTTACAGGGAGGTGAGCAAATCAACTCAATAAATCCTTTACAGTTTCCTAAGGAGGAGATGCACTCTCTGATGGTCCCACCTAACAACCTGTAAAATGAATGGTCACTTCAGTCAAATTTGATGGCCAGTTTGGGCTGGGGAACACCTCCAAATTTTCCATGCAGAAGTAGAGGCAAGATAAGACTGCTGCTGAAAAGCTCTGAGTGAACAAAAACTCTGTTTTTGTTGACCTCCCTGATGACTTGCGACCACACTTGAAGGTCAGAGGCAGCCACAGGGTAGGTAATAAAGAGAAATGCTGAAGAGAACTGGGATCCCATGGAAGGGGTTTGTAGGGCATGTGAGAAGCAGGGGCTGAGGTTACTCTGCCAGGAAAGGCAGAAAAAATACAGCAGGGAACTGAGTTTATTATGGTTAAAATATGCAATATGCCACATATGTCATATAGGACAAAAGCTGAGTAACCAGCTGCAACAGTCCTGATAATCACAGAACCCCATGGTTTAGAAATATGGAATAAATTGTAAGGGAACTGTAGGGTGAGAAATGCAGCCTGTTGAGCAGAAGTGTTTTTTAGCAGTTCAGGAACAGTGCAGACATTTGTGAAGAGGAAGATAAAACAATCTTTAAAGCCCTGATTTTTATGCTACAGCTCCTCCACACCTTTCTGCTAAGTGCTTTAAGAAGAGTATAAATTACATCAACAAAAGGATATGTAATTACTTTTTACAGCCAGTGTAAGACATGTTTACATCTCCAGATTGGTATAAAAATCTGTAGGATAATTAAGTACCAGGTCCTTAAAGCTTTCATATATTCCCATAATTGCAGGATTGTGCTGGGTTCTGAGCACTGGACAGTACATGGTCTCTACTTTATTGGCTAAAAAGCAATTAAACTATTTTAAAACTTAAGGGTTTACAGTGCATCAGTTAATTTACAACCAGCAAAGAACATGTAGTTGTTTGTTAATTGCTACTAAGAGTACATTACAACATGATTAGATACAGTTTCAGAAGCAGGGAGATCTTTAAGGAAAGATTATTCATATGCAACACTAATTAACCACAACAATTAAAGAAGGAACCTATCCATGCTTTATCTTAGGGCATGTAAAGTCTCACACTCAACCTCTTTCTAGAAGCATTCATAGCAGACCTGGAAATGTTTTTCTTAAAGTCTTCTGCTTGCAGCCAGGATTAATGGTTTGTATCCCACTAAAGACCAGATCTCTGCTGAGAATTTCTTTGCACAGAGCATTTTAATCTCTTTTGTGAATATGCTTGTAATTCATTACTTTGTTTATTTGCACATTTTAAGCTGTCATAGCACCTTAACCTTCCATCTATTAAGATTTAGGTTTGGACTACACGCCCTTTTTCTTAAACCCTACAATTGACTCTAATTTCCCTTGATACTATGTGCTGTTATTATCATCCTTTATTGATTGGCTGTCTGTTGTCATTTATAAGGATATAAATCCTCTGTTATAAATTAAGTGTAGCCTGTCCTGTATTCATATTAATCAGCGAGTGTTTAGACTGCAGGAGAACCTGCAGTGGCCTGTTTGTCTTTGCAGTTCCTAAATGCTCACCAGTGGGTTCACATGAAAGAAAAAATGGATATTTCAGATTTATTTTGCATCAGTATTTATCAATAGCAGTAAATAATTATTTCATGGATCTCCTAATTAATGTCTTGCTGGGTTACTGTGCAAGTCACCAAAGGCATATGGGCTGTTCTAAAGAGCTTGGAACCTTTTTATATTTAGAGCTGAAAAGAAGCAAGGGTGGTTGGTATCAGTGTTATTTGAAACTGGATTAATATCAAGTTTCCATACATAGTGAATCTCTGCCCAAAACTCTGTTTCTTAATCTTTCTTTTAAATGAGAACTATCAGGAAAAGCCAGTGGCTGTTTCTTGCTCTGGAATGTCCTTCCTAAACCAAACCAGCAGGAATAAGAAAAAACCGTGTGTAAAACTGCCTTGTAAATCATATCCTGATTTTAATATGGGCAGAGATAAATGTCAAAGACTCAGACACTCATCCATCCCCCTCTCCTACTACCACCACCACTGCCTCTACTCTGACATGCATTAAATGATGTGAGCTATGCTGGCAAGAACCTGTCTGTCTGCAGATGAAAAATACCCGAAACACCTCATATTAATCAAATGTGCTGTGCAGCCCAAGCCTGGCAAGGAATGAACACTGGGAACAGATCAACCCATTGGCAGGAGCAGATCAGCACATTGGCATCTTTGTCATAGGGAATATTGACTGGCCATATAAACTGTGGATTTATACCAGAACCTAGTCTATTAATCCCTTATTAGTCCTCTGGCATTGCTTTACACACAGGTAACTAATCAGCTACTCAAAGCTCTTTGAAAAACACCAACTCCTAGAATGCAGCCAAACTCACAAGGTGCTTAAAGATCTAAAATTGTAGAGAAACTGGCACGTAATGTCAGGCAGATAAAATGTCAGAGCTGCTGGCAAAGGACTGAACATCCTAACAGTAGGGTCAGAGAGTCTGACTGTCTCTAAATCTTGAAAGTCTTTTCAGGGTGATATTCAGCCTAAACCTTTGATGCTCTTTATATATGGGTCTTCATCAGAGTTTCTCCAGCTGTTCCTTACTTTGATGTTACTTTTCATAAGGATTTGTGCCAGCCTTCTGCATAGGGCAATTTTTACCTATTTAAACAGTGTCCTGCAAGACTTTTCATTGCCATACGAAAACCTGAAGTTTTCCAATACCCTTTTATATAAGAATAATTTTGTGAGATCTGTAAACATCTTCCTGGATAGTGATGATGTTGCCTCTGCTCTGTAATATTGGACGTGTTTACCTTTTCCTGCAGGTTGATCTGAGAAAGCAGAACCTTCCATCCTTTATTTTGGGTCTGTCACTTGTATCTCATTTCTGAACTTGTCACTTTGTGAAAAACTCCCACTGCTCCTTAGATTTAGGCAAGGCAAGGGCTAGAAACAGAGACAGAACTTTAATTGGATTCTTTGCACTGATATTAACCAGCATTGGTTCTACTTTAAATTCTGTGTCTTTCTTTCTAATTCATATCCCAGAAGTCAGTCTTGCATCCTAAAGTTTTATGTATCATCATGCACTTTGATATTGTTTTATTTTTCCTTCTGTGCTGTGCATGGACACTTAAAAAGGCCAAGAAAGTCTTAGCAAAAAGCCCTCCCTGAATAAGAGTCAGAGAGTCACCACACCCTCGAGTCTTGATGCTGTGGAGAGGATAAAACCAAGAAGAATCTCTGCAGCCAGGTCCAAAATTGTTTCCTAGGCACTAAGAGGCAAAGCAGATAAATTTGTAAGGTCTGAGACAGAAGAGCTGAAGTTAAAATAGGTGTAATTGCCATCTACTACTTGCTTTTTTGTTTAATGCTTTCACAAAGGTTGTGTAAGTAGCAGTTGTTTTGGTGAGCTCTTAATAAATTAAAGAAGAAATAAAATAAAATAAAATAAAATAAAATAAAATAAAATAAAATAAAATAAAATAAAATAAAATAAAATGTGAATTCTTGCCCTAGTGGGAGACATGGAAGAAAGGAAGCAAATATTTCCTGGCTTCAAGAAGAAGCAAAACTCCTCATTTAGTGCCCAAACTCCCCCTCCTCAGTTCCAAATACTTGGATGCAGGGAACTGCAGAGATCACTTTTTCTGAGCACCTGTTGTTAGCAGAGCCATGAACTGCTTCCCAGGAGGGGTCAGGAGCTCCTGCTGCAGACTCTCCCCATCCCTCCCACCTGGGATGTGCAGCTCAGCACCTCCTGCCACTGCTTTAAAAGCCCAAAGCTTCACAGAGAACAAAACCTTCACTTCTCCCAACCTTCCTTATTGAGACATGGAAGCTGCCACCTCAAAGGGCAGGAGCTCCAGAGGAACAGGAGGTTTTTCTCTAAGCCTGTGTTGAAGATTTCTGTTTGAGCCCAGCAGTCTGGCTGTCAGAACCTCTGTGGGGTTTACATTCTATTTGCACAGAGCTAGAAACAGGGGGATTGCATGTGCACATGTTTAACCTTAAAGCCTTTGCTTCTTCTTAATTATCTCATCAGAGAAACCCTTTTAATGGCTTTTTTCTTGAGTGTTTCCATGACCTTTCCTACTCAGAAGGCTGAGGTTACCAAGCAGGCCTGGTGACTGAGCTCTTAACAGATTTCCAACCAAATGAATTTTATCAGAAAGAAAGTAACAATTGGTTCTGTTTGACCAATTTCATCTGCAATTCCCAGCCAACTCCCAGAGGAGTCTCTGCTGTGAGATGGTTTGGGAATACTTGGGAACATGATGAAGAACATGTTTATAAACTGAGCATGGAAATACACTTGAAAGACCTTTTCAACAGGGGTAGTTTATGGCTTGACAACAAGAAACTTATAGGGAAATGATAGACATCATTAAATTAGAAAATCCTTTGTGTGGGCTGATGCAGCTTCAATGAATTCCTAACTGTGACCTTGGAAAAGTATTTGAGTTTTGAAGTGACCAGAAGGTCAGTTCTGATTTAGCTTCTGCCAAACTTCTTTTTTAAATGCAAAACTGTTCAGATACCCCAGGAAGTCTTTAATATCAGGACATAAAAGGAACTTTACGCTGGTACTTTGAAGTAAATTTGAGATTATAATGCCAATATTTTACTGATTAAAAATATAAAAATTTATTACATTATGTCTTCTGCAGTATAATTAAGCTTATGCATATCAGATGAACCATGTTCTTTCATTTTTTTTTAATGCATTGAGTTGCAAATGTTGATTTTTTAATAAAATGTCCCAAGATGTATTGTAATATCAATCATGATTTCCAGCATTCTGAAGGTTTTATGTTTTATGTTTATAATCCTCACCATTTTTTTTTCTTGCAGCAGGCACTTTTTGTGCTATGATGGTTTATTCTTGTCTCAGGAAATAATGAAAGAATAATATTTCCCTATTTAATGGTAATAAGTTACATATTTGGTTATCCACATTTCTAAAACTCTCCTAAGCCTTTCCTCAAGTGCTTTTCTGAGGACTTGTAGTAAGGACTGCAAATGAAAACTTGGAGATTGGTGATGCTGGGCTTTACCTCTTAAATTTGAAATATTTTAAACTGTGTCTAAAAGCCACATCAGAACCTTAGAATAAAATCCACCCTTATGTGGTTTTTTGTGCTCTGGGAAAACCAGCCTCTTCCTACCACTACCAAAGTTCTGCATTTCTCCAAGTGTGACTTCCAGTGGGCAGCACGTGGGTTTTGTGTAGAGGTTGCATCCAATAATTGTGTCACAAGATCAAACTGGGACATAGATCTAGTACAAGGAAAGCAGCAGTTCAGCAGAAGGAGGAAGAGGAATGAGTGGAGAGGATGCTGCTCAGCTGTTGCAGCCATCATGACAGAAGATGGAGCCAGCAATGACGTTTTGTGGTACCAAACTACTGTGAAGGCTTCTAATGCAGTTTTTTTGCAATAACAAATCTCTGGTAGTGACAATATCTGAGTAAGCAAATGGGAAGGAAAGTGAGAATTTAGATTTTCTTAAAATCCTACGATTAAACATTAATTGTACAAAAAAATGAATTTGAAATACATTGTGTGGCTCTTGCAATAAAGTTTCAGCAAAGAACATGACTAAGAACAAATTACATTAGTAGGGCACTGTAGTCAAAGGAGCTTGTTTTAACTGTTGAGTGACTTTCATATATATATATTTACTTATATATATATGACTGTCTTGTATATAATATATATATGTCATATATATATGACAGGGTGACTTGATGAATCTCAACTACAAAAACTTTTTCATTAAGATAATATTATATCCTTTCAAAAGCATATAAAGCATTAGGGTAAGTGGTAGGAAGTAAGGGCCAGATTATAATGAAAATTTCGAGCAGTATCAGATAAATTCTGGTGGTAGAACTCAATAATTATGCATAGTTCATACATTGTGACATCGTGTTTTAAATTAGGGCAAGAAAAATGAGTAATATGCAGTTTCTGAGATTAAAAAGAAACGTGCAGAGCTGAAATTTCATGGTAGACATCAGGGAGTTTTAGTGACACAGGGCACATGGAAGTGGATGTTCTTGTCATTTCAAGCCTGACATCTTTGAGCATTTCTCCATTTTTTCTGTATTCATACTTCTAAGTTTTGGATGTCTTTGATAACTGTACACTGTCCTAGCTCTGTTGACTGCAGTCTCATTGTACCTTGCACACCAGTTAGGATTAATGCCTCTTTATGACTGTTTCAAACAAACACAGCTTTTGGTGGAAAAAGGGACAATTTTACATTTTGGAACTTAACGTATTGATTTCTCTATTCAAAGACTCATCTTCCAAAAGCACTTTGAAGCTTTAACAGTCTGTGACCTTTTTTTGAATAGTATGGAGCAAACCACTATTTCTCGGTGAGAACTGTGGCTTGTGTTTAGAAGTGAGGGTCATGGGGCTTTGGTAAAAATTTTGCCTTGGAAACAGAGGGAGCAAAGCTTTCCAGAGTTCCCATTTGCAGATAGTTCCTCTTTAGGAGAATACAGATGGGCATGACTGTCAATAGCAATATTTTGAAGTGTTATTAAACTAATTGTATATTTTCAAAGGTTATTAGTCTTTCATACACAGTTGTGTTCCTAAATTTACTATAAGCTTGCTAATTTCAGAAAAATAGACTTTCCTACTAGTATCCTTTCCTCTGAGAACTTTAGAAAGAAGGTTTAAAAGTAAAAATTTGAAAATATTGCCTGGAAAGTATTTAAAGAGACATTACATTACATGGCACAATATTCAAGTCTTATTTTTGTTGTTTGAAGGCAGTGTGCCTTTATGTTCTGTGCTTTCTTTTGTATAGAGAAAACATCTGTCTAATTAAATACTTGGCATATATTGCTTATGCAACTTTTAGCAGATTAGAGGGTCTATTGGCTCAGAATATATATAATCAATTCAATATACAGAAATTAATATCATATCAAGATAAAATGAGAACATCTCCAATTCCCAAGAAAAATCTTTATTGCATATGATACAACTGGTCCTAATTCTTTAAGCAGTAGTAAATAATAAACAGATGCTGTCACCAGATTATAATTCACAATTAGAGTTTTAATTGTGTAGGCTCCATATTTGCTTGTCTGATCTAGGGAATTAAAAGACTCGAGAAGTTTCTTTCTGAAATTGTTTATTCTCTGTGCAGTCATGAATAATTGAAAGAGATGTGTTCACCTATCATTACCAGCTTCAGTCTCAAGCCTTTAGGAGAAACTCCTCTGCGGAATAATAAGCTACAGAAATCATTTCATCCCCTCCCCTTGAAACAATCTCCAATACAGGATGAGAAATTAACCCAATTACTCTTCTTTTCAAATCATTGCTGGTTGCCATTTCACAAGAAGTGCATCCTTCTCCCAGGGTTATTATTACTTTGTGACTCACGAGTGGCAGTCAATGGGTTCTGTGTTCATCTTTTCTCTTTTGTTCCCTCCTCACTCCTCCTCTCTGATTTATTTGGTTTCCCTCTCTGCTGCCTGGGAGCAGTGCCTACAGCTCCACCACAGAACGTGCACGTCGAAGCCCTGAACTCCACAACCATCCAGTTCCTCTGGAATCCTCCACCCCAGCAGTTCATCAATGGTATTAACCAAGGGTACAAGGTAAATAGAAACAACATTTCTGCAACTTCCTATAACTTTTGCCTTGCCGTCCTCGTATATAACACTTAGAAGTTGAACTTAATAATCTCTGAATCTCCCAAGTGACTGGATGTTTTCAGAGGCATCTTAATTAAAATGGAAAGAATTGTTGTAGCTCCTAAAAAAACATTTGCAAATTTATATAGGTTCTGAAAAGGGAATATGTCATAGGCTAGAAATCCTGATACCTTTGTCATTTACCTGGAGAGTTTCCAAAGCCAAAAAGCAGTTCAGTGTCAAACAATTTGGAAAGTCAGCACAGACAGGTCGTCGTGCCACTGAAAATCAACCTTGAAGTTTCTATTTACACTAATGAAAAATCCCCATTCATTTCATTAGAAAACAAGACATCACACTCAGTATTTGTCTTAACTTTCCCACTGAGATCATTTGGGATATACGAGAATATAAAATCTATTAATCATGCTTGATGACACGGAGTTAGCATGAGAAGTCCCTGTTGATGGGACAACTGGCAATATCTATTACAGAACGTAGAGTAGAGGGTGCTTAACAGAGCACTTATTGGCACTTTGACCAGTGGAGTGTATGCTAAGAAGGTAGCTGGAGAGGTTTATTTCTGTCTCTCAGGAAGGGCTGCTTAATAGAAACTCCTTCAACAGTTCAGAAGTAGGGGCATAATAAACCAAGGGTTTTAAAACAGTCATGGAAAGAGCAAAGAGCAATCTTGAAGGAATCCCAGAGGAGGAAAAAGGATGGCAAGTGTCATTCCTGAGCAGGGAGGAGGAGGGTGATTTAGGTGCTGGGTGAGAGAATGTTGGGTGAGCTGAGAAGGATGTGTAGTGCAGAATGCAAGCTGGGACTTGAGGGATTGTAGGTGGATTTTTGAAGTTTTGGAAGTCTTTTTCCTTCCCTCAAAATTTCCCCAAGAGACTGAAAAAGTGAGACCAAGCCATGCATGGGTGTTTTAATATTTTTCCCTTTTGTACATTTCTCATTAAAAACCAGTGATGGTTTCAGAATCCTGCTGCTGAAGTACTCCAGACATGTAGATGGATATGGCTCTTTCCCAGTGATAGAATCAGCTCTCAGTACAGGGTGACTGACACTGCTACAGGAATATATCCTAAAACCTCAGTACAGAAGTAGTACTTGGCTTCTGTTCAGTGTCTGAAGAATAAAAGCACTTTTTGAGCTCAGTGAACTGCAATGCACTATATTTTTCTGGTGCAAGTCCAAGCGTGGTGAGCTCAATCAGATTTGCAAAAGTATTTCAGACTTTCTTGCTTTATTCAAACAGATTTTCAGTCTAAAGATCCTGAGTAGCATCACATAGCTACTTCTACTAAAAAAACAGAAACACAGATGTCTTTCTGTTTCTTCAGTAATGGTATGAAATAACTAAAATTGTAATTTGTACTTGGTGGTGGTCAGTGAAAACTTCTGAAATGATCAAAATTTCTCTTTCTTTGGATTTCTTTGATTGCAGGAGATTGCAACAGCTTTTCCATTCCTGTTTCTCATAGGGATTTTGAATTGCAGTACAAAGACTGTGTGAGAACATTTCTGGATGTTACTTCTGTAGCATAGTTTTCTGTATGATCTATGAATTACTAGTGGTCAAAGCTAAGCCTTTGCTTTTCTTAAGGATTAAATCCATTTTTCCTTGAACTGATGGAATTATTCACCTTTATTTTCTACACATTTCCTGCACACTGTGTGAGGAAAAGTACTCAAAAAAAAGGAATTTCAATCCTCCAAAGTTATAAATGCCAATTCTAATCCACAAAGATGATTTAGAAAATGAATCTTACTGTTCCATCAACCATTTTCCATTTTTATCTTTTCTTTGAAGTTTATCTGCATTTTGTGAAGTTGTAAAGTGCACCTTTTCAAATATGAACTATTCCTAACAAAATTACTCCTTACAGTGCTCTAACTGTGCTTTCTGCTTATCAGAAGCCATAGACATAGGCTAAATGTGTCAAATATGGCTCATTAATTTCAGGTATCTATTCATGTTTATGAGTCAGAAATCAGTACAAGTAGCACAATTTATGCAGCTACTGAGTAAATTCTGGAATGTTAACATGCTGCTAGAAGCCACACAATGAGGAATTTTGGACAAAATAAAAATTTCATAAGTACTTTAAAGTTTTAGACACCTAAACCATTAAGGTGATTTCAGAAACTGTTTTAAAATGTCAGTCTTTTGCTCAAAATGAATTTTTAAGTCCTCATTTAGGTACCTATGCATGTGGTACTCCATTCTAAATCTATTGGTCACCCAGAAGATTCACTGAGATGAGTTGCACCTGAAAGACCTGAGCACACCTGACAAAAACACTGCTTTAAATGCAGGGAAATGTCTTCAGGAGCCTCAGTTTTGCAACCCAAGTGTTTAAAATTGTAGTAATTATATTTACAACTATTTTCTATTCTTTCTGTAATTGCAGATTCATGTGGATCTTTCACAGGGTGGGGATCCCCAAACCACCAAAGGCTGTAGCCAAGGCTGATCAGTGGGGGAGCTGTGGGAAGGGAAGGAGGATCTAACCCCATCCCACTGACCTCTTCAGCCAGTGGGATCTTTAAAGGAACCCCAAAATAAATGAGATAAAGCATTTACCTCAGGGTAGCACTGAACATACTGCTCTTCCTTCACCTGTCTTCTGGCAGCAGAGATTGTTCAGGCTGGTCAGAGCAGCCCAGAAAGGGACAAAAGACTCATATTTTACAAATAACAATTTCCAACAGTTTTGGCATTTTTCAGTAGCAGAGTCTGAGAATCATGATACCTCCACAGTATCAGGGTATCCCCCATAACTAACAAGGATCACACACACCCCTCCATTTATCACAGGACCAGTGTTATATCCATCTGTTCAGTGTCAGAGCTGACAGATCTTTAACAGCATTGGGGCTTTTTTTTACAGTCAGATTAAGATGGTTTTGGCAGCCAAAATTTGAATGCAAACAGACACAACTTCTAATGCGAGCTCATCTACCTTTAAATTTTCTAGCTTCTAGCATGGCCAGTGGATGCTCCAGAGACTGTGACTGTGGTCACCATTGCTCCAGATTTTCATGGTGTTCACAGTGGCTGCATCACCAACCTGAAGAAATACACCACTTATTACACATCAGTGCTGTGTTTCACCACACCTGGAGATGGACCACGAAGCACCCCCCAGCTCCTGCGCACCCTTGAAGACAGTGAGTACTCAGCACTGGGTGAGAATCTCAGTGCTTGGGTTTTATTTGGATAAATAAGCCAGAATTTTCTTATCTGGGCCCTTAAAACTGGACCTCAGGTTTACAATCAGTTTGCAACCTTTTGTCAGGTTACTTTGCATCAGATCATGACTTCAGCCAATTGTCCACATGTGTTCTTTGAGCTTGTGGCAAATGAAAAAAAAATTTTTTTCATTATGAAGTAAACCTGGACAATTTTTTTTGCACTGGTCAGAAGCTGAAAGCTTCCTAGTCTGGTTTGCTGGCAAACAACATGCTGTTTATGTCAATAAATGCTTATGCTCTTAAATCCATGTTAAGGCATCCAAAGAAACATGAATTGATCCTAGGAACTGAGCACTGGGTCTCCCTGTGGAGGCCAATGATTAATTTATGATTGTTTCCTTCTGTTATTCAATATATTGAAAATGTCTGTATCTATGTTGTATTGCAAGTGTTTGCATAAAACAACCAGAATCAGAACAATGCAGTAATATATTCTGCAAGACAAGTCAAATTCTTAAGATGAAATAAGATGAGCTGGGTAGTTTAGCATATAAATTATTTTCTGTGTCAGAAAATGTTTTGGCCTCTCTGGTCCCTTGAAGTGTTTGCTCAAGACATATTTGGGAGTACCAAGTGTAGCATGTGTGTGATGGAGATAACAACTATATTGCATAACTAACTCTGTGTCCACAGTCATCTTGGCTCTGGCCAGTGCTTCAGAACCTTCCTGCCATGGAGCATGATAAACACTGCTGTGCACTTTAAGATCCAAATCAAAATTGTAAAATGTCTACTACAATCTATTAAGGTGTTTTTTTAAAGACATACTACTTTGTCTCAATAGGAATCTTTTAGTTGGTGTTCCTGTAAAGAAAAATCTGATTAAAGTTACCATTCACAGAAATGAGGCTCAAAGTGCTTATCCAATTTTTCATGACATACTCTTGAAAGAATATGAAGAAAATCAAGTACTTTCCCATGGATTTTCCTTTTGTGGTCCATCTACTCCATATGCTAGACCTCTGCCCAAGAGCAGATTGGAGACTTAATGTAGAAGATCACAAAGACAGCAGTATAAGTACCAGAAATCTTTGTCAACCATTAACAGAAGTTCATAAATGTTTATCCAGGCTTAAAGCAAAAAGCATAGAGGAAAGAGAAATGTGCATTGAGTTCCTGTGTGTAATATGAAGTTTTTTGCTTTTCCCAAGGAAGGGAGGGGTTTGTCAATGATGGTTTGCAAATATGTTCAGTTGTCTGTCTTAGGTCCATCTGTCTTTCTCCCTCCAATGACATTTGAACCCTGATCAGTGGGTACAGGAGAGTGAGAAACCAAAGATCCCAGAATCCTAAGATTTAGTGAAAATTAATCAGCTGGGAAGAGAAAAGAGATGATTACAATTCTGCTGAAGGAAAAGCTGCAGAAATGAGCCTGAAAGACCTTGTGCAAAATGGGAAAAGGGGCACAGTGAAGGCATTGGGACTGTCTCAGGGAAATGTTGGGATCATGTGCATTTTTAACCACAAGATAATCCCATCATGAAACATAAAATGAGAGAAAACCACCCTTGTCTTTTATAAAACATTTAAAACTTTTCTTGGTGTATGCATCCATATGCTGCCAGGAGCCTCAGCAGAATTATTTTTCTTATTATTATTTTTGTTCCTTTAGAATGGCTTTCTTTTTTGTTTTTCTCAGTGACCAAGAAGTACAGTGTGGTGCAATGGCTCTGCAGAGAAGTAATTGAATTTAAGTTGCTTCAGGATTTATGTGGTGGGGAAAAAGTTTCCAAAGGACTGTCATTCATGTGATAATTTTCTCTCTGTATAGCAACGTTAGGTCATCCTTTAAAAAAAAAAATAGTGCAAACAAATCTGTTTGCTGATGAACTGGAGGTCAAATAAAATCTGACATCCAATCAGCAGCAGTGTGTCCTGGCTTGGAATAACCTGGTTTTCATTATGACATTAAAATTTGACTGCAAGTGCAGGAGTTAATTTTGGAGGAAGGCTTTGGGACTGTGTGGTTTGATCCATGGTCCTGAATAGTTCCTGATTGCTCTGCTTTTGTTGGGTATTCCTGAGACCACTACCAGCTCAGCAGTTCTTTCTGTAACATTTTGATTACAAGATATCACAAAATGGATTTAGAAATTTTCCTCACTAGGATTGCAGAATTGCAAATGTGGTTGTAGCTGACCTGCTGGCAGGGTTGGTTGGTTGTTTTGGGTTTGGTTTTTTTTTTGTCATAGCTGGAGGGGAAAGAGAAACTGGACTAAAGTGAAGAGGAAACAAAATATGAAACTGCAGATGAGAAATTGCCAACTGATGTCAGTGGAGCTGGAGGATACTCGGGCAGGGATCCAGTGACAGAAGCACAGTGAATATGAAGTGAATAAAACCTCTTTTTTCCAGTACATCGATTGAAGGCAGAACAGCAGTTGGATCAAAAATCAGTCAGGATGTCTTTCTTGAAGATCAAAATTGAGGGAGGATGGCATATTCTTGACAGCCATTCCATTTTATGCTCTTTCATTGCACACTAGGGAGCTGAAATTTTTAAGAGCTCTTGAGCTACATCATAAAAATCCTTTAAAAGTTTCACACGCTTGTACTCATTTTACAGAAAACAGTTGCCATTACGTTGGATGTTTTTAGAGTTGTTTTAAAAGACTCTGTAAGCAGTGGCTCAGGGGACTCTGTCCTTGCTTTGACCTTGCACAGCCAAAAGGCTCTTTCCAGGGGTGGGGGGTGCTGGGGGGGATGCTACAGACCAGGCAAGGTCAGAGCAGCCCAGATAAGGTGTTGCTGAGGCCAGATAAGGTATTTACAGCACCACAGGTCAAACCCACCCCCCCTCCTTGAGGGAAAACAGCAAATGCAATTCCTTCCAGGATAGCTGCTTGATTGTTCTAATTAGATTAGATGGAAAAGAGAGGCAGAGAACAAGTTGTGTGCAAGTCTCCTGCTGCCACTCTCTTTAGTCCTCTGTACAGTTCGGGTGATGACTGGATAAAATAATTTATCTGGTGATAGCCAGAGTGCTTCTCCACACCTTGTGTTCTGCCCTCTCCCCTGCAGCTCTCACTGATGTTTCCCACACGTTTCCCTTGGCCCCAGCTCCATGTTTTATTTCTTCAGCCCTAACCTTGCCACATGAATCAGATCAAAAGTAAGCAGGGTTCTCCTGTTAACAGATTTCCTTTTCTGATTGCCAGAGCCAGGAGCTGTGGGACACCTGAGCTTCACTGAGATTCTGGACACATCTCTCAAGGTCAGCTGGCAAGAACCTATAGAGAAAAATGGCATAATTACAGGCAAGTATCAGCTGCTATCTCTTCCTCTGCTTTTGGTTTTTTTGGGTTTTTGTTTTGTTTTGTTTTTTAAGTGTGTGTGGATGGAATATATCATTGCAGTGAAAAAATATTTGTGTAATAGAACATTTAGGGAGAATTGGCTACTGCAGGAGCTGGTTTTCTGCTTCCTCTTTTGGGTAATTGAAATGTCAGCCAGGGCACGTTATAGAAAGTACAGGTCCAATTACTGGCAGCTCATGATTGTGGTCACTGAGAAGGCAGTCTGTATGAAAAATCAGCTCCCTGTGGTCTTCTCTGGTCTTGCTAAATATTCTATGACCTCTACCTGCATTACTGAATTTCTGAAAATTTTGTGAGACAGTGTTTTGCCTAAAGGTTGGGGGTTCCTATAGGGAATTTACAGCTGCAAACCCCAGTTTGGCATTGCTGAGATTTGCAATCAAGACCAAGCCTGAAATCAGCAGTATCCTTCATCTGGGATCAAGTGGTCTGGCTGTGGAGTGCCTGACAGAATTTGCATGTCATTACTTAATTTTGTATAAACCATCATAAGGGTTCAGAACTCTCTTGTTTGTGTTTGATGAGCTTGCCATTTGACAAGGTATTTATCTATTTACCATAGGCCTGTGTGGATACAACATCAGCAACTTCATTATTTTTCATAAAGGGTGCTAGAAACAGTTGAGTGAAACTTTAGTTCTTCTCAGCAGAGACAATATTGTTTTCAGATGGGAAACTATTGCAGTTGCCCAGGATGGATGTTCCATCTAACAAAGGCTTTCAGGGCTTTGAAGTGCAAGAAAACTCCCCAGTTCTAAAATACTGGAGCTAAAAAACATTGTTGAGAAGGGAGAAGATAATTTCAAAAGAATCCAAATATTTTGTTTTGGGAGCATTGACACTGAAATGTCTAATTTTTTTTTAATTGTATTATAAAGAGTAAAAAAGGAATTAAGTTTGGGGAGTTGAAAAAAAGAATAAAACAAAAACATAAAAACCAAAAAGAAAACTACTTTCTGGCATCTGACCATTGAAATGTTAGCTGATTTTCTGAAGCATTTTAACTTTGACAGGCCTAATTATTTTGACAGGACCTGTGTTGTGTTTTCTGCACCATTTGTATGTGCAGCTTCCATGCTTTTTACTGTATATGTGGAGCCCTTCTGCAGCTCATCTTATGCTTTTATAGCACAGTAACCTTCCTCAAATATGCATTGATTTAAGTGGTTTGAGAAGAGAAATTAATGACTTCTGAAAGCAGAGCAGTATTGATTCAGCAAAGATAGCCAAAGCCTTCAAGCCTGAGTGCTTAAATTTAGGTACCTAAATCCACCTCTAGGTATCTAAGTGAGAGGATGTAAAGACTCATCTGGATTAAGCTTGAGTTAGCAGCACTCTGCTTCTTGTTGCAGAATCTGCTTCTGCTTTCTCCCAGGATGGGTTGAAACCTGGTGGAGCAGGATGATGAACCATGTTTTGTTTCAGGCAAATAATTCCAGACAGAATGTTTATTCATTCAGGAAGCTCTATTGTTCATGAGGAAACACCCCTGTAAGAATGCTCAGCAAAATTCATAAGGAAAAAAAAAATATTCTTATTGATGCAGATTGCATTTGGGCTAGAAGAACAGCAAAACTGTTCATGCCCTGAATACCTCAAAGGTTTATAGAAGGCTGCTTGGAGATCTGAGTGCTTCAGGAGAGCAATTATTCATCATTTCTGCTCATTGATATTTTTACTGGACCTTTTTGTTCCGTGCAGCAGAGCTGGGAGGAGGAAAGCACAGAGGGTGGTGCCCAGCAGCCAGCCTGCACTGGGAAATTGCCCATTACTCTTGCTGCAAATCTCTGTATCTTCTTCATTCTCTCAGTAAACATTGATTTATGAGGCCCTGGATGTAGATGGACAGTTTGTGATTGGATGTACTGCTCTCTTGTAGAGAATTTACTCCAGATCAACAGAAAATTATTTCTGAAAGTCCTCTGGTCATTAGTTTCCCTTAGGCAGCATTTTGTGGAGCTGTTGAAGGGCCAAAGCAGACAGGAAGGCTCTGTGGCACCTTTCCTATCCTCACCCTGAAGCCAGAGGAAACACTCTGAGCCCAGGCTGGCTGAGCTCCCCCATGCACATTTCTGGCAGCAATCGTGTCTGTAAAACAGAGAGCATGTTTTTACCAACCACATGTCCTAAAGTTCTACCCATCTGTCACTCATTGTGCTTTAAGTGCTACTTGGGGGTTCAGTCAGTGTTGCTCTTTTCCCTCAGTAGGTATTCATCTGGCTTTTTTTTTTTTTTTTTTAATGCATGGTCACATTTGTTTTTTTCTCTGCTCAGTATACACGTATGGATCTTCTGTGTTTGCCTTTTTTTATGGTTTACTCGAATTTGAGTATACTTTCAGGACTGAAATATCTAACAGTAGATGCTGCCTTTTTGCTTTTCCTTTGATTTGCGTGTGAACTCTGGATATTTTTCCTACTTTTTTCAGAAAATAGATAGAGTAGAGACTATGTACCTAATGGGTGGGAGAGCTCACAAGGGAGAAAATGTAAAATGTTCAAAGAACAATCTCCAGCATTTGATGTATATCCAAAGCTTATCTAGCTAGAGGAGAAGATATCTGAATCACTTAAATTGCCTGGCACATGGTAGATGAAACTTTCTATTGTTTGTAAGCACCAAACTGATAGAGGGAGCATTAAAAGTCCTCTGTTTATCTTCTTCTGGTTATTTATTGCTTTGGGCAACCCATTTTGTTTTATTCTGAGGTATTGCCCCTTGATTCTGTCTGCCATCCCAGGCGTGGGGTTCGGAGCAAGCATTGCAGGGTCATCCTCAGCTCCCAGGCAGACAGATGAGCCCCACCATGGCCCTTGCCCATCCTCTGCCCCATCCAGGGCTGCAGAGAGCTGTGCTGCTGGCTGAGGAGACAACTGCCAGCTCTGTGTCCTCTGTTGGGAAGTGGGGAGAGGCTCATCTGGAGCTTTCTCGAGCTCTTTCTCCTTCTTCCACCTTGTCTGGAGCAGATGTTGCATCCATGGCTCAGGGATGTTTGTGATGGGTCTGTTTGAAACACCTTCATGACTCTTCCCTGAGCATCAAACCAAGTGGACAGTCATCCCACCTTCCTCTTAGACCTCTGTTGATAAAGGCAGTAGAGTTTTTTATGTTTTCTCAAAATCTTCATGAAGATTATAATCTTGCCTGTGCTGCATAAACTCTGATCACTGCTGAATAATTCTCAAGCCTTTGCAAAAAATATCCAAACACCACAGTGTGTCCAAGATGTTGATAAATTGCAGCCTGAAACATCCAGCTGTTAAATAGGGATTGATTCAGACACTTAAAATTGGCCCTAGATGGGTGTTCAGGAGTTTTTTTCCCTTTTCTGGGTTGCTCATAGTCAGACAAACTCTTGTGGAATCGTTCAAGTGCCACCTCTTTATCACTGTCCCCTCACCTGAAAAGCAATTAGTGACTGTGTGAATACACCAAGCCCATTTCCATGCAAAAATAACTCAACATGAATCTCTGTCAGTGATGGCAGCTAGCACTGGAGGAAGGATAACATGTTTCACCATGCTTTTAATTCACAAGATAATGTTTCCTTGTTGATTAATACCATAAGGTATTTTGCTACATCAATTTGTCCATGTTAATCAGCTTATCATATTACCAAAAAAACCAAAAAAAAAACAACAAAAGCCAAACCCTCAAGCTCCCCAGCTGGTCTGAATTCCTCATCTTAGATGATGGGAACAGGAACCCAGTAGGGAGTTTCTCTAGCTGGCTTGCCTCATGCATGGTTCTCTCAGTGGGGTTCCTTTCTGTTAGTCCTTTTCACTCACTTCCATTTCACAGGCATTCAAGAGCTATGTGTATTTTTTTTTTTTCACCCCCCTGAGTCAAATCACAAAGCAAGCTGCAATCAAGCAAACTTTTCAGACACGCTCTCTGGAGACTGGAACTGTAAAGTTCAAATGGGTTCAAACGAGAATAAAGTGGGACTGGGCAGGTGGAGGACAAGGGGATTTGGAGGTAAAATTGAGCAAATCAGACAGTAGAAAGTTTAAAAAGTTCGTGGAAGGAGAATGGTTATGAAAGTGATAAAAAGGAAAGCCTGGTTATGATAAAGGAATAATATGAAGGTCAGAACAAGTACAGTTTTGGACAATACGTTGGCTATACTATGATTGTGAGAGAAAGAATGATTCACCCTGCTACAGGATTTGTGTGAGGAACAAGCAGTGGGGAGTAGAGGTTTTTCAGTTCCTAGAAAATTCCCACAATGTTCCTGCCTGATTGTTATTGTTGGATTAATAAGTATTTCTAGCTAGACTGCAGTGAAGGTCACTTCAGCCTGGAAAGGGAGGAGTACTACTAAGTGCATATAGATTTTTTAATTATATATTCCAGCTGGTGGAAAGATATGTTGTTTGTTTTGTGGGGTTTTTTCCAGTGTTTCTTTCTATTTACTTCAGAAAATGAAAGTCCACTCTTCTGAGAGATTATCCCCAGGTTTGCTTACCATTTCAGAGCAAGCACTTTAGAGCTGCAGCAAAAAAGACACAGTTCTCCCCCATCAGTGATCTTGACAGGCAGATAATCCCCCATGGGGAACCTACATCAGGTGCTTATGGAGAAGAACTGTTAGAAAAATACTGGGGTGTTTTAGCCAGTGTTTGCTTCAGCTCACTATTTATTTTTTTTTCTGCTTATAAATAAGTTGTTCCCAACAGTGACCACGAGTAAATCCTGCAGAAACAGGAATTTTCCGGTCTCTGGCTTCTTGCATCGTTGTGCTTTAGAAGAAAAACTAGATCCTACGACTCTTCCAGCCCCCTGACTTGTGTGTAATTTTGTTTTCAGGCTACCAGCTCTCCTGGGAGGTGTATGGCAGGAATGAATCTCGTCTCACCCGCACACTTCCCAACACAACACTGGAGTACAAGATCACAGGGCTCTCATCTCTCACCACCTACACCATCGAGGTGGCAGCCGAGACTGCAAAAGGCAGTGGCTGGGTCACATCCTCCACCATCTCGTCTGGTGTACCCCCAGGTTGGTGAAAGCAAATTAAAGTGGGTTAATTCTTTGTGGTTCTATCTGCCAAAGGTCACAGACCTCCTCCCTTCAGTAGTAATGTTTTACTTTTATAGCATTGGAATTATTTGCTAAATAATTTTTATTGAGTTCTCAGAACAGATTAAAACACTAATGTGAACACACTTGCAATGGGAAATCACCAGAAAGTTGAAGCTTTTTCATACAAATACAAAAAATATTGGTAGGGATGGTAGAAGGAATGGACAAAGTAATGAAATTATTCCAGTACAGAATCTCTTGACATTTACAGAGTAACGTAAAATAAAACCTGAATCAATTCAAAAAGTCTCTTTTTGGGGGGGAAAACAACAAATGGATGATGGTAGAAGGGAAAGGTTTTTCCTTCTACAGCTCGTCACCTGTGAGAGGACACTTGTACAATGAGACTAGAATCTTATTTAGAGGATCTGGGAGGAGGGAGTCCTGTACTGACTCCTGGGTGCCTGGAAAGATAGCTTTTTTTGTGTTTTGTTTTTCAAATTCTGCATTCACACTCACGGAGTATAGAAAACAAATAAAAAAGCCAATTCTTACCTCAAACGTTTTCAGTTAATTTTTAGGTATGATTTACCAGTAGTTTTCCAAAGTGGAGCAGTTACTGTGCAATGCTGATAGTAATCCAGTTTTTCCCTTTTTTGGTATTTTTAAATTTTTCACTGGGTCCTGAAGCATTCTTGCTTTTTTTTTTCCCCCTAATCATATATAATTGTGACTAGCTGCAGACTAGATCAATGCCATGCTCCTGTTGTTAGTCAGATAACAGCATTATCCTACTTGGTCAGGGTATGGTGTATCGATCAGACTTCCCACAAATGTGAATCAAGAATCAAGAAATGCTGTCTCTTTATGCATATTTCAAATATATGCCAAAAATCTGCCCATTTTTAATTGGATACATTTTTACGTATTGCAAAATTATGAATTATTACAGATTATAATAATTTTCATTACTTAGGATTGCAGGTACCTATGGGGAATTTATTCTAAACAATCTATATTTAATCTTTTCCCAGGCTTGCTTTTGTTGATAATTCAGATAATATTAAAAATGTAAATGCCACTGGAAGCTAGAGGCAAAGAGCTGATTGGGACTTCAGATTTTTCCTTGTAGAAGGTCACCCTCTTTATTTGCAAAGGAAATTTAAAAGAAATAAAAATTAAAAAAAAAAATCATCTGCTTTACTTAAGCATCAGAAACACCCTCTAAAAGCCATCTAATATAGGTCAATATAAGAATCACAAAATCTTCCCCATATGCTACACAGAAATTTGAACCTTTTTCTGTTCCTAATATATTAAAGCTGTATGTACTGTAAGAAGTAAAAATCACTGTAACTTAATTCAGGAGAAGCAGAAGTGCAGTGGAATTAAGTGATCTGACAATTGACTGGCAGACCTGGAGCTGGGAAGTAACTTTCCCCCCCAGCCACCACACTTTGTTGAGTACTTCTCTAGCATAGTAGCTGTAATGTTTTAGACAAGCTCTTCTATTTTGATTTGTAAAAATGTAATGCATGCTCAAAGCAGCAGAAATAGTAACATTGCAGATAATCCCCTGCCAAAAAGGGAGGGGGGGGGGAAGCATTACTATTTGCTTTATTCATTACCCAAGGTATTTGTATACTGTAACATTGAATGTCAGCCTCTGTTACTGGACCCTAAATGCAGAGAACTTCCAACCCTTCACTTCTGTTACTGTTTCCTCAGAACTTCCAGGTGCTCCATCCAACCTGGTGATCTCCAACATCAGCCCTCGCTCTGCCACGCTCCAGTTCCGGCCAGGATATGATGGCAAAACCTCCATCTCCAAGTGGATAGTTGAAGGCCAGGTATGTCCCTGACAAAAAGGTCTTAATGAAGTTTCCAAGGGGTTAGAAAGGGGCTAAATGGTGACTTGCTGTTGGGAGTACAGTTTTTGTTTAACTTGGGATCAAAGCTTTTTAGTAAGTGGTGGCTGTTCAAGGGTGCCAGGAAAGGTTGGAATGCAAAGGAGCTGGAGAGGCTTGGCTGAGGAATGACTGTGTGGTAGGCAGGAAAGGGTCACAGGAATGCTGTAACTTCTGTTCACAGGAACAAAAGAAAATTATTATATATATATGTATATATATGTGTGTGTGAGAATGCTCATCCTTGAAATAATTCATTTGTAAAGCAGCTTTCCCTATGTTCACAAGAACACCAGATGCAGCATAAGCACAGCAGAGCTTAAGTCCAGCTATTTATTTTGAAAAAGGGTTTGAAACCTGTGTTTAGATTCTGTTAGGTGTATTTTCCAAGCAGATGTGAATCTGGAAATGTTATCTCATACATTCAGAGCTATAGGAAGAATTGCACTGAGCAGTAAAGATACCATTACTCAGAGACTGAGTGTGTTTGTTCTATCTTGTAATGGAATATACTGAGGTTTTCTATCCAGCCCTCTAGATATGAATAGGATGAATTCTCTTCTTCATTAGCTTTAAACAATATCCCTCTTTCTGCTGTCATTATGCCTTGGAGGAGTTCTATATTCCTCATTTGTTCTCCTGACAGATGAGCTTTGCTTCTTCCTTTCCGCCCACAGATCTTTATAAATAATATAATCTGTTTTTAAGACCAAATGTTGGACTTCTTAAATCACCATCACTTAGACATGTTGATACAATCACTTCACTTGGTGCTGAGATCTGTTGTGAACAAGTTGGTACATTTTGTACTGTTTACATGCTCATTATTGCATGGTACAGAATTAAACACTAAAATCCTATAGTATGGTAGATTGGCACATTCTGAGAAACATTACTTCTTGTGCTTGGAGCACCACAATGATATTGCCTGAAATTTGCTAATTCTGCAAGTTGCAGAACACCACTGAATTGAAATAAATTTGAGTGCTTAAATGTGCAATAATAATCCCCATGAAGTTCATCTGCACCCTTGAAGAGTCCTGGGTATAAGTAGTGGCTGAAGGATTCTTGGTGTGCAGGGAAGGAAGGATCTCTCCTGTTCAAAAATCATCATCAACATGTGTCATGTACTGCTTGAAAAGTCAAGGGGTTGATGGTTCTGATAGATCCTGCATTCAGGAATATTTGCTCCATTTGGGGGCAGGAGCACAGCCAAAGTCTTTGTGAAATCTGGGCAGTTCTTCTCACCACAGCTACTCCACAAGTTCCTTCTGTACTCATTGATCAGCTTTGGCACAGGAACTATTGTGAATTTAATTAAAAAAAAAATATTATTCTGGTGCACATGATTAACAAAATTCTTTTCAGGTGTGTGGAGAAATCGATGACTCCTTAAGGGGATAGAGTGAATCCTGTTTTCAGGATGACAGCTGCATACAAGCTTTTGTTCACCGTCCCTTTCTGCCATCACTCCAATTCTCATTCTGTTTTTAGCTGTAATTAATTGCACAGCACTTTTAACCAGTCTAAACCAGAGGTCTCATTGTCCTGCTCCTATTTCCTCTCCTCATCCCCATCACTCTTACCAAGACTTTCAAACTCCTGCTGTGGCCCTATCCAGAGCTGCTAAAACCAAATGATTTTTAGAGAGATCAACTCTCTGGGCAGGCTGCGTGTGATCACTGCAAGGGGAGAGGATGAGAACGTGGGAGTGGGAGCAGAGGGCAGGAATTCCTCTGTCCTCACTTGGATCCAGGCTGCCATGGACCTGCCTTCTGGATTTCAGACATTTTCCTGCCTACCTGTCAAAGACACAAACCAGCTGCCAGTGACACCCTGGGGCTCACTTATCCCTTTCATGTTGTGTGTTCTAAGCAGTGATCTGTCAGGGCTGGGATGAAGCCTGCTGCTGCAACAGCTCTATTTTAGCACAGGCATCCCTAATTGTTCCTTAGAATTATGTTAGATTGAAGGTCACAGGTTATACCCAACCTACAGCAGTGTTTTCTAAACAGATTTTTTTTCTTTCTGGATCTTTCATCCACTGGCCCATGTACAGATTATAATAACTCTTTTAAGTGTTTCATGCCTTAGCATTGAATTAAAAGCCACTTAAGGTGTTATTTTGCATAATATGATTTTAAAACAGGTGGTATTGTGGGGTATTAGGATCACATTTCACTGTAAACCACTCACCTGTATGTTCTAGTGTAGTTTACAGTTAATCCATTTAATCAGAGAACAATGATTCTTCCCAAGCAAGTTCAGGATCTACATCTCCATTCCCCATTTTTTTCATGTTATCCTTTCTGAAAGTTAGCAACAAGGTGCAGAGTGGCTGAAAGCAGCTAATACCTTGAGAAAAAAATATGTTGCAGTTTACTAAGACCTTGTACAGCCAGATATCTCCTGAGAGGAGGAGAAGGAGGTCACTGTCCCACACAGGTCTCTGGGCTGTCCTTCTGTTCTTTATGTGTTCATGACAAAGCATGACCGAGAGATGGAACTGCCATGTTCTTCATCTCTGTCCCCTCCTGTACAGCTGTTCCACAGCTCTGTGTTGGACATCCCTAAGGTATTGTGTTTTCTCTTCCATCTCTTCTGGGAGGATGCTCTCTGCTTGGAAAGTCTGAGTGCTTACAGACAAACTATTTTACATTCAGACTCACAATCCAGCAGCCACCAACGGGTTTTTTATTTTTTTATTCCTTGGTGTGGCACAAAGCTTCCTTGATAAGGGCAGGTCTAGAAAATGCCCCAAGTATTCCATTTTGGCTAAGGGCCATTTTTTAAAGGCTGATACTTCAAGAACAATTTGGATGAAAAACACAGCTGGGGATTCTACTTGACATGAAATTTTGTACAATCTGGGCCTGGCTTCTGCTTTTTATGCTGGGGTGTAAGTTAACAGGAGCCACTGTGGAACTAATTCCCAATTATGTCAATGAAGATGAGAGGAGAATCAGGTCTTGAAGATTTTAATGTCAGTAGATACTGAAATATCAAGCATTAAAAATCCCATTTCTGTGTTTCTTACGAAGTTACGCTCCCTACTTCTGAAGAGTTCTCTTAAAAATCATTAGGCTGTTTCTTTTCCATCTTTCCATCTTAAGGAATCTAGATTGCCAAAAGGAGATCTGTAAAAAAGTACCAATGACATTGAGTAACTTCTTCCAGTCATCCTGTACACTCAGATGTGGTTAGAGTATGTAATGTAGACATTGTTTTCCTTGCAGTTTGGAACCAAGAATGGCACCCAGTCCCTGCTGCTGTTCACACACACAGTTTGGTTTACACTCTGTATGTGCAGCAATCCAGTTCCAGCCCTTTTTTTTTTCCAGGTTTTTGTCAGGAAGACATAAATGACCTCATTATGACTGTGCCTTAGGTGCTTGGTCCCCAGCATCAAGGTTTCCAGAGGCTGTTTAGGAAAGCTGGGCTGAGTTTGTGGTGGATTTCTGGTGATGAACATTATTGTGCAGACAGCAGAAGACCAGTGGAATGGCTGAGGCCACCTATGAAGAGGTTTTGCAAGTCATGGAGCCTGTGGGCTACTAAAGAGAGGTTTCACTTAAAGCCTTTCTGCTGGTTTTAGAGCTGTTTTGTATGAATATCATGGTGAGCAGGAACAGAATTTCAAAGCAGGAAAACCTTTAAAGCATTATCACTGAATTCACTTGTAAAGCTGTGAGTTGGGAAAGATTTTGTAACTGTAACCAGGAATTTCTCAGGGAAAGATATTATAACTTTAACCATGAATTTCTCTGCTTTTGTGGGGTAAGTCAGTGACCTAGATAGGATTCAGCCCTTGCACAAAGTGATTCTCTTGGTGTTGTTTTTACTTTGGAGCTGGTAAATACAGTGCCTGAAACTCTGACAATTTTATGCCTTTGCCAATCTTTAAATCAAAAATGGCTGAATCGATTTAAGGATTTTGTAAGAAAAAGAATTGCACCCAGGCTGACAGCCTGTGAACTGAATTTCTCCCCAAGTGATTTCAAATGTGTGAGTTATGGATCTCTATAATGAAAACTCTGACATATCTTGAACTATAGTAGAACACAGGGTTGCTCTGTAATGCACAGAAATACTGTGTTTTCCTTTCCTGCAGTTAGCAGTTTGTAACTGTTCAAAAATTTGGAAGCCTCAGTAGCTCATAAAAAATACCCTGGCAAATGATTTTTTTCACTGTAATTTTTTATTGGTTTTTGTTTCTTCTAACTTTGCTTATATAGTTTAATCTGTCAGAAAATGTTATCTCACTTTATAAAATAGGTAACTTTTTTCCTTTAAAAAATGGAGAAACTACTGCACAGAGAAGCAAAGGTTGTGAAATCACTTCTGATATTGTTTTATACTGTCTCATTCTTGTAATAATAAATGAATATGCCCTTTTATTGAATGTAATGCCTTGGGAATAGCTGAGAGATGGGAATGAATATTATGAATCATTACCACAAATCATATGAAGTGTCTTGGTGGACATAGGTGTTTCTATTGTGGTAGTCCTGGGGATTGTGGCCCTATTGTAGGGAGAATTTTTAAGATGCAGAGTGCAGCTCTTAAAGGAGTTGATCTTCTCATCTGCCTCCTCAGACAATGCACACATGAAAATGTGTCTGTCTGTCAACAAACATTACCCTTTTCTGAAGTTAGCAGGCACTCTTATTCAAAAAACAACTATAAGAAAGAAGCCTCTAAATTAATTTTCTTTTATGCAGAGCAGCTCATAGTGGATTGTCTTGCCCCTCAAAGGGTTCTTTTATCCTTACCACTGCCCAGAGTTGTTCTTGCCTGGTGGGAATCCCTTTGTACTCTGCTTCTTGAAACTGATACATTTCCTCTGATCTGACATCAGAGTCTTGCAGCAAAAAAATTATTTCATTTTCCCTCAATCTACTATAGGTGTTGCAGAGGTTAACAATCTAAAAGTCCATCACCAAAGGTTCTCTTCTGAGACTTCTTTCTGAGATTACTGTTAAAGAAATGAAACTGCTCTGAGTAACATTGACCTAGGACTGCTCAGAGGTCACAAAGAAGACCCCAGGCTGTTCACCAAGCCACCCTGCAGCTATTTACCCTTCAATCCTCTTTACTTTTGAAAAACCCATCCAAGGAGCACTCTCAAAATGTACTGCTGGGTTCAGTAGAAGACTAAACCCTTTGGGTTAGTTTCCCAAAGTGGGTTTTCAAGGAGCTTACCACAGTCCTGGGCACATGGAAGCTTTTGCTGCCAGCTTTAATATTGCTTTTTCAGCCAGCTGGTAAATGTCTGGCTGCAAAACAGGTGAGGAGTTTTGGACAACTCTCAGGCTAGAGAGTACACTTGTCAATTGTTCACAGCCCTGTGGACCTCTGGCTCTAAACCGTGTGGTCCTTAATGTGTATTAATGACCTGCCTGCTGCTGCAAGACCATTGAAACCTGTGGGCTTTGGTGGGGGTTGTTCTTTTAGCTCTGCAAGAGGTATTTTTGAAGGCTCTTGTTTGTCTCAGAATACAAAAAGATGACTAAGTCACCTCTTGAGGTTATTTTCAGCCTCTAAAGCACAGTGGATTTTTGTTACACAATTACTGCAGCACTTTGAGGTGATGCTGTTAGGAACAAGGAGTTTTGCAAAAATAAGCATTTACTCTAGAATTTCTACAGCTTAAATTAGAAACCCTTTTAAGATTTGTTCTCTATTTCCTTGACTGAAATCAACCCTCTTCACCTTTCTTTGTTCATGTAGGATTTTTCAAAAAAATTCTCATCTTCTCTTTGTTCTCTGGGTTCAGTTCAGGGCTGTTCTGTTTTACCATGCAGGCCTTTTAAGCTTGTGCATCCATGGACTTTACAAAAAATTATGGATCTCTGTTGGGCCTGGGAATTTTAAAAGGCCCATAATCTTCACTGACATCTATTTTATGGGTTGTTTGGTGTAAGGCAGTGTCCTTGATAACCATCAAGACTTGTGCAGCCACATTCCTGCCTGAAAGCACTCATCTGCTAGGACAGAGGCTTCTTTCCACAGTGCATTGCAGAACTTATTTCTTTGGCCTAATTTTCCTTGTGTCATTTCTTCATGCACAAACATAAATATGCAGCACATCAAATCCTGGGTGAGCAAAGAACTAAAACATCTATAAATAAATCAGGCTGCTTCTCCTGAAGGGGGGAAAAAAAAGTGAATGAAACCTAATTTTCTATTTGAAGTACTTGGGGGTATGCTAGATACTTTGGGCTACATTGCCTGTCAAGTGTTTTGACAGTGTCTATGGCTGTAACCAGTACACAGAACTCATAAGGGATCTGTTTAAAAAAGATTAAAGGAAATAGTTCTTTACACAGTGGGTTGTGAGCTTCTGGAGTTTGTTGCCACAGCAGTCTGTGGGAGTAGATGGTGTCAGTAGGTTATAAAAGGATTAGGCATCTTCATGGGTATTAAGTCTGTAAATAGACACTAAAGGGGATAGATGCCTCTGTACCCACAAACATCCCTCTGCCTGTGAGGGTGGGTACCAGGGTAGGGTGAGGGGACTGGGTGCTGCCCTTTCTGGTAGGGCTGAAACACCAGAGCAAATGTGTGGGAATCATATCAGGGAGTTTTGTCTGAGATCCCCAGTTCTCCAGCACTTGAGAATCTCCAAAGTGAAGCCCAGCCATCTACCACCTCTCTTCTGCCTTCTCCTCATTCCTACCACAGCTCTTACAAACCCTGCTGGCTTATGATGCTTTTAGGGTCCCAAATCACACCCTGGTCTTTCTATAGTGCATTGCTGACTTCCCTTCCATCCTGATTTGTCTGTATTTGATCTCCAGAAAGCTGTATGAAAAGTAATGCTCTTGGTTCTCATCACCATTTCATCCCTTCTAACACTAAGGAACAGTGTTGGGCAACGTGTTGTGATTAATTAAAACAAAGGTTGCACATGGAAAAGCCTGGCCTAAGTGCAGACCAGCAGCTGAGGTTAAAACACTTCTGTTCATTGACTTTGTTCTCGTTTCTCTGTCTTCATTTCTGTGGCATTTTTCCCTTTGAGACTCACTATATATCAGTTTCTGCAAGTTATTACCAAGGCTATTATTCATTTTGTTCTATTACTGTTTGATGCTTTTGTATTGTGGCAGCAAGATTGAACAGGGTATTAATGCTCTCATGGTGTTTTTCTGGAATAGATCTTATCAGAGGATCCCAGGGAAGCTTCAACAGGTACAAGGGAATTTGGCTAACTTGCCTGGGTTGTCTCATTACAAGTGACTTGTGCTTTGTCAAATAAAGATTAATAATAATTGGATAAAACGTATTTAAAAGCATTTGTCATTCCATTGTTGTGATGACACACACTGAAAAAGAGGTTAGATATATAATCCTTTATATATACAATCCTTTTTATATATACCCATACACATATATTCTGCTTTGTCTTTTTTCTTACCTTCCCCACGTGCAGATTGGTGTCCTGGGTGATGAAGAAGAGTGGGTGACTCTTCAAGAGGTAGAGAATGAACCTGATGCTCAGATGCTGGAAGTACCAAACCTTACTCCTTACACTCATTACAGGTAAGAACAGCAGGGGTATTTAGCTGCAGCATACTAAAAAGGAGAAAATAGCAGAATGGAAGAGCTTTCCTGATCACCTGACTGTGTTTAATAATCTGAACAAAAGGCAAACAGTTGGCTGTTTCCATAGTTTACACTTCAGATTACTTGTCTGATATTTTAATTGTGTACTGCATACAATAGAGCTGATAACATTAAAAAGGAAATCCAGTTGCACAGTGAAATGCTTTCACAAGTAACTGATACCCTGTGACTTCCCTCATCTAAAGGCTGCTCCAGTGCAACATCAGTCAGTGACAAATCAATTATAGTTTAACTGATGCAAACTTGTAATTACATATTTACATCAGTTTAAGCATCGTTTTATTGATTTAACATAATTTGTTAACATCAGTTAGATGAACCCTTTGTTTGTAAGAATTTAGCAAGTTAAGTTTAATAGATATATGCAGTGTTGATTGAAGTGAATCTTCATTATGGGTACGCCCCAGTCAAATGAGATTGATTTTTTTTTAAATCAATTTAATTCAAGTGATGCGTTGCTTTATCATAGACAAGATTTGAGAATTTGAAGCACTCAATCCTAATGAAAAATACTTTAATGAAATAGCTTGCAAATAGAAAGGATGGTTGAAGGGAGATACAGTAGGAAGCCTTAAATCAGCTAACTGGAAACTTGTAGGTTTTGCTTTGGTTGAAGGGTTTTTCAGTTACCCTGCATGATGTTGTAATTTAGTAGCAGGTATAACTAAGTAAATCTCATGTAATTTACACATAATTCAGTGCTAGTTTGGTGATTTTCTTCCTGTAGTCAGAAGCCTTGGAACATAATAGAAATCTCATGAAGTCTTTGCTCAAGTGTTTTCCACCTCATCCTCAAGAGCTAAATATTTTACTTAAAGCTCTTAGAAAAGTTTTGAACTTGAACAGAGCTTTCATGTGCCAAGGTTTAGGGACATTATCTTCAGGATGAGGTGATTTTTTGTTCTCTGGATCAAGGTGGATCCTCCAAGCTGAAAAAGAAATAGCAAAGTAAAGTAAGTAAAGTAAACAGTGAAGTGCAAGCTGTACCAGAGTTCAATGTTCAGTGTTCATGCAAAAGAAGAAAAACTTGCACACCCCCCTCAGTGTGGTTGTGCTGGTTGGCACTGGCATCTTTCACACTTCCCATTCCTCTCTAATCTTTTTCATCCCAATTTTCAGACTAAAGCAGCTCCTTGAATTTTGCCTAGTTTTGTTTTGGGTTTCTTTTCTTCTGCTGCGTAGACAGACAGGAAGAGGCTTTTTTGTTTGGCTTTGTTTCAGTGCAGAGTAATTTCAGAATATTTTTTGAAGCCTAGAAAGTTGTTGCCAAATGGCTTTGTGGTCCTCTAGTCAGTTTAGTCCTGGCTCACTGAGGAAATAGATCATGGGAGGTAATTATCAGACTGCATCTCTAGCAGACAGCTTCTTATCTATATTTTGTGCTTGTGTTTGAGAGCAAAATCAAGGACAGTATTTGTTAATATGTTTCCCTTAATGCATTTTCAAATAAGCACTGCTATGTTCACTAGCTCACCCTTATTCCCAACCTCAGTTATTAGGTGCAAAAATTAAATGTTTAGTACAAACAGGTCATGTATTTATGTGCAAGCTCTGGATGCCCCTAATTGCTTGTGACAGGTGAGAGCATCTGAAATGTGCAGCACGTCTTAATTATTTTGTGCTTCCTGGAAAAAAAAAAAAAAGATTTCTCTAAGTCTTTTGTGACCCAATAGGGATTTCTATTGTAGAAGAGATGGTTTCAAGCAGACAGGGTATTTTTTAAAGACGCATATCCATATTAAATAACTTAATCTTTCTTGTGCAGGAAGGCTGAAAATGCAGCACAGGGATAAATCAGCTGCTTTCAACCGGTAATTGAGGGGAAATGTTATCACTAGTATATTTTTTATATTGACAGGGAATGAGGATATCCAAAGTTTGATATTTTAATACCTTTCTGAATGTATTGTACAAGCATCGCAAGAGAAAATCACTTACTTCTAGCATAAGCTCATCAGGCTTGGTATAATTAACATAAATTTCTCACACAAATACCTAAGTTTCTAATAGACCCTAAGCTAATCTCATTTTCATTTTTTTTTTTAATACCTGAGAGGATCTGAAAAGTGGTTCCCATCAAGGATTCAGCAGCATATACAAAGGGGATCTGCACACAACGACCCCTGTGGAACGTTTTAGGGGAACCTCATTTGTATTTCTCCATCTTTTTTTTTTTTTCCTGGCCTGCAAAGGAGAGGTACCATTCTCTGAGCTGTTCCAATGTGCTCTGCATCTTTCCTCCTCTGCAGGTTCCGGATGAGGCAGGTGAACGTGGTGGGTCCCAGCCCCCTCAGCCATCCCTCCAGGGTCATCCAAACACTTCAAGCCCCTCCAGACGTGGCCCCTGGCAGTGTCACCGTGCGCACGGCCAGCGAGACCAGCCTGTGGCTACGATGGGTGGTGAGCCAGCAAGGAGGGATGGGTGGGAGCACTTGGGATGCAGTTGCTGGCCCCCAGGGTCAGGCAGCCCTCAGGAATGTCTTTTCCTTGAGTTCAGCAGGAGTAACAGCAAAATTATTTCCTTTTTTAGAATAGTCGGAAATCTGAGACTTACCTTAAGTGCCTTATTAATCACTTAAATTGCCTACTGCCACTGCTTCTGCCACTTCATCAGGGGAATATATGCCTGGGTGTAAAACCTGGGCTTTTGACACTCTCTAGTTCCACAGTCTGGGTCAACATGTGGATCAGGAATATAATATTTGAGCCAATTTGCCATTTCCTAAGGCTCAATCGGTTGCTTTGCAGCAAAGAGCCCCCAGCAAGGGGCACACCAGCCCTTGGCAATTGTCCTGCAGACACTGAGCAGCTGTGGCTCAAAGTTTGCCCATTACAGCCCTGCAGGAAGATTATATTTATGTGAAAGGGTGTGGAGTTAGGTAGTAAAACATAGTAAGAAATGATTAATTGCAAAAATGCAGTGATTGATGGCGTTGTTGTGCCCCTTTGATTGCCTCAGTTACCCATAGAGCCACCACGTTAGGATTTACTTGGCAATTAACCTGCTCCAGAATGGTTTTTCTTCTCCCCTATTAGGCAGAATTTTCCACTGGGGTTACTGTGGTGTGAAGTTGATGAAGCACAGGTTTCCTTGTGCCCAAATGTTAGCTTTTCCATGCATAAACTCATTATGGCTGGAAGTCAAAATCAGGCTAGAAATGAGTGGGTTTTTCTCCCATTAGAAAGGAATAATTCCACTTTCTCAGTGGAAAACTGCACTTAATTCGGAACCTTAAAAGACCAAAATGTGAAACTCAAAGGTGTCACCTCAGTATCCACAGAAAATCCATTGCAGTTCATTTGACAGGACATAACTCACTGGTGACTTTACCATGTCAATAACGTGGCACTGCTGTTAAACCTTTGGTACAATAACCAGACCTAAATACCTTTCACCAACATTAACTCAAGGTTGTTTTAAGAGACTTTAAAACATTTTTAAGCTTGTCTTTCCTTGCTGTGCTACTGGGAAGGCTGATTTTCATGAGTCATACTGTGCAGGGTTCAGGAGGAACAGCAGCCACAGCTAAAAATGACCTCACCTCCCTTTTTTGTCCTTAATAATGTCAGTATTTGAAAGTGTTTAATCTCTTTTTTTCGAGACCTGCAGGTGAATCTGTGTCCCCCTGGGAGTTGGGAACTTCTTCCTTCCAACAGAATAAGGGTCACATTTCTAGCCCCCCACTTGCCTGCAGGATGCAGTCTTCTAAGCTGTGAAATGTTAATGTGTATCACATTTTCCCAGAGATTCAAAACTGAATCTCAGCCATCCGTGGTGTCATGTAGTTAGTTTAACAGGGAAAAACTCTAAACTTCATATGAAGTAGGCTAATTATTTCACATTTTAATCTCTGAAATTGCTTGGGGAGTTAGAATACTAGAATAAATCTCTGCTGATAAATGAGTAGGCAGAGAGTCAGTAAAAAAAGTGAAAAATGTATGATAAATGAATTTGTCACATGCTTCAGCAATTTATCATTCATTTCCATAATTAATCACAAAGCTCTGAAATATATTGTATTCATATCATCTCTGTTGATACACCCACAGCCAGTGGCACAGTTCTGTGAGCAGATCTGTGTGGTTCAAAAAATTAAGGTAAAACTGAAAAGAGCAACACAAAAACGTAAAGATCACAAAAAATAAAACAGAAAATCAGCCTCTTGACCTTGTTTTAACTTCTTATGGCTTTTTATGAGTCCAGGCAGTCTGGAAAACCCTGGAAATGTGTTCTCTAAAGGAATACTGTGCTTCTCTTGGTGTCATTTGCCAGCCCCTCCCCGACACGCAGTACAACGGCAACCCGGAGTCGGTGGGGTACAGGATCAAGTTCTGGCGTGTGGATCTGCAATCTCCCACCCTGACAAAGGTTATTAATGATCGGTTGGAAAGAGAATACACGATTGAAGAGCTGGAAGAGTGGACAGAATATGATCTGCAGATCCAGGCTTTCAATGCCATCGGGGCAGGACCGTGGAGTGAAGTAGTGAGAGGTCGGACGAGGGAGTCCGGTGAGTCAAGGCAACGTGTCTGCTGTGAAAGACACATACAAGAACTCCAGTATTTTCTGCCCTTTTGTTCAGCTTTTTTTTTTTTCTTTTGCCTGTTGACCTGTTGATCCATTAATTCTAAAAAAAAAAAAAAAAAAAAAAAAAGAAAGGAAGGAGAGAAAACCCACAACCTCTAGATGCACTGCAGGCAAAAACATATCCAGATGTTTGAGGGAGATATTTATTTATTTTATGCCTACTCTTCTTTCATGCATAAACCTGCAGGTTATTTACTGAAAGCCAACAAAGCCACCTCTCATTTCCTGTTTGGCAACAGCACAGAAAGTATAAGAAACTTTCATACAGCCTTTTCTGGCTGAGCACGTCTCTCATGCGCCTTCTCCCTGTGCCCCATTGCCCCTCATTCTCCCTCCTTTCCCTCTCTTCTTCTAGGCTGGGGCAGACTTTTCTCACAGTCATAGTTATCTGAAATGTTATTTATAGCTCCAAATACTTCTAAAATGGCACAAGATATTTTAGAGAGCTGATTACCCATGTAGAAATAGTGATTCTCTCAGCTTTTGATGGCACGTTTTCAAAACTGCCTTCTAAAATTGTGTGTACAAGGCTATATAGACATAACCTGCATATAGATATAACCTTCACATAGACCTGCAGCATGGCACTGTATTTTCTGGCTGAATTGTCCAAACTAGCTTAGGGACTTCAAATATCAGAAGCAAACTCTCAGTCTCAGGAAACAGTAAATTATTGCTAGCTTAGCTGCAACAGTAAAGACAGACTTTGAAAAGCTGCTCTCCAGCTTCCACAAAACCTATTTCCAAACCTGCTCTAAATGCACCTGGTATGTAAAAAATTTATATTGCAAGTAGATAACAAAATGGATGACATTTATGGTTTAGAAGTTTAGAAATAAAACTCTTTGTGACCTGCATTTTTGCAAGCTTCAAGGCTCATGTTTTTCCTTTTTTAGTTTTTCCTATTCTTGTTCTCTAAAAATGTTTGGGAATTTAATCCTAGGCATACCCTACCCTTCCAGGCAAAGGTATGGGTGTCTGTGCACTCTGTACGATGCAGAGTTATTGGGTGGGAAGGGTGGATGTGCTGGTATGGGGCAGGGCTTGGTCTGCAGATTCCATCCTTTGAAACCATCCTTTGAATTAACCCAGGAAAAGGCTAAACAGGGTCATTCTCCTCCATTAAAGTGTTGCACTTTGGGAAGCAGTAATTGGAAAGCTGTCTCCAGAGGTATTTTAAACGAGACTTGCTTGTGTTGGCATTAGAGATAGCATGACCTAAACAAAATCGCTCTCAAATGTTCTGTGTCACAATAAAAAGATCCTGCATTCTCCACATTCTCCTTTCTGCTGTTCTTCAAACATTTCTTTTGAAATTTAGTAAATACTCAGATTAAGTGAGTTCATAAAACCTGAGGATTACAGTGCTCTTGCTCAGCATCTAAAGATCAGAGGTTATGTGGATATTTGGCATTTTCTTTTGCAGTATTAAAAGAAGGTTGACTTGAAACTGATTGTAGGAGGCACACAGAAACCTGGATCAAAATAACACAAAGCTGTGATCTAGGCCATAAGGACTCATTTGGGTTTTTTCATGTGTTTTCTTTGATACTAACATCTGATTTCTTGAATAGAGCAAGTCAGGGCTCATACTTTTGGCTGTATCTTCTTATATTTGGAATATACAAGAAGCTGTGGCATGGCAGCAAGCTCCATAAGAGAACTTCAGGGAATCTGCAGTTAACCTCTATGCACAGTTTAATGAGCTTAGAATGCAAATAAAAGATATTTAAAACTAGAGAGGAAGGTGAAAGCATTTTTGATTCTCTCTTTGAAACTATAAGAAAAATTATGTTTATTGCTTATGTTTTCAAAGCACTTTCAAAGGACATGTCCAGAATATTTCTTTTTCCATTTTGTAGACACAGAGTCTTAGGGAAGTTGGTTTTGCCTGTGCTGTAGATTGCAAACATCCCTCCCATCCCAACCCTGGCCAGAGTTACATCGTGGTTCATCAGCAGAATTCACCATTCTGGGTTTTATACCCTCCAAGGAGCTTAAGAAGTTAGAACCTGGGCATCAAATCAGCTCGTGGTATCTAATGGGAGTGTGGCCACTGGAGTCCAAGATCTTGATTGAAAATAAGGCTGTACTTTAGGATTTCTGTTTATTCTGGGATGTGCAGTCCTATCACTGGTAGCTGAGCACACAGCCTGACAGGAATGGATGATGTTACGAGTAGTCCCTGGTTTCTTGAATATAAAACATCCTCAAGCCAAAGAAGCTACAAGAAAATAAATAATGCTGCAGGTTTTGGTAACCCAGGCTTGAAAAATAGTTTAAAAACTGTAAGATGAAAATCAGGGATAGGGTTGCAAGGAGCTGAAGATGAAGGAGGATGAATTAGGATTTTTAAACAGGACAGGTTTTATCAATCCAAAATGGGCTTATAATGTTAGAAATGAAATAACTCATTAAATTTTACAGTGTGAAATAACCACAGATTAACAAGCTCAGTTTTCACTCAATAAATTGGCATTTATAGTATGTACAATATAGATGAAGCAAGAAAATGCAAACACCTCTCATGTGTTTGAAAAACCTTGACAAGGCAGCTTCCTTTTTGATGCCAACAATTCATCTCAAATATATCTAACCCAGTGCCTTAATATTTTTTTGGCTCTTAATATTCAGGTACATGAACGTGTACACTTGCTGTACAAAACCAGCTGCTAGAGCAGCATGTTTACATACCTATGGCTGGGATCAATCTCTTGATGTACCAGAGGCTGACCTTCACCGAGCAGTCACTGCAGTGATAAAGCATCACTTGATAATTCCAATGTGGTCCAGTGTCACTGCTGGGACTTGTCAGCTTCTACAAGCTGAGAATTTGGCCTGTGGTATCTAATTTTATAGGCAAACTGGTTGTGTACTGCAGCTATGCTACTTTTGCCACGAACTGAGCTCTAATTTGCACTTCTTAATTGACATCAGATGTAAAGTGTGCCAGTTTAATTTTTACTCTCAAAAAAACGTGGTGGGTGTTCAGCTAAAATGAGGTGTGAAAATGGTGAGAACCACTGCATCCCACTATCTAGATTTCTTAGAAAGCCAGAATACAAGCTAGCTTATTAAAAGCTGCCTTTGCCTCAGTTAGAGATATAAAACAGCATCATTTGGTAGATATCAAACATGGCTATGGCAGATGTAGAAAGAGGATTTGCAAGCTCAGACACCAATACAGATAACCTTAAAATCTTGAGTTCTTATTGAAGTTCCAGTGCAAAGTGCCAGTAACTCTATAATTTGCTATGTTTGATCTTCCAAAGCAGACCATGCAGCTGGTGCTTTGCAGGATTAGCTCAACATTTAGTTTCAGTATTTCCAGTTTATTTCGTTAAAGCTCTGAGATTTTTCTGGACTCTGTTGCTTGGCTTCTGTACTGCTCTTGTGGGTTACTAATTAGAAACTTGGCTTTGGAGTTGATAACAAAGTCTTCAGTGCAAGTGGTTAAGGACACCAGCATTAGAGAAGGGAGCCTGCAGAGGAACCAGGTATCTATATGTCTCATTCAAGCCACTAATTAGTCTTAGAAAACTGTAATTTCTTTGAGATGTGATATCCTGAGAGGGGAGAGGAGTCACAGAAATGAAGATTATGTGTCAATTCATTCTGAAAGGGCTGATCAAAGTCTGCTACTTGATGAAAGACCAGCAGCAGTAAGATCCATAATACCACTTGCAGGTCCTGAATTCATACACCCATATTAGAATAAAATTCTCAACACTAATAAGAGAAGTGGAGAATTAAAGTGTCCTCAATCAGCACAAGTATTTTTCCTATTTAGGCTTTGGGCTTAAATTCCTTTCCAGTAAGAGGGACATTTAGCTGCTCCGGCTGTCACTGGGAATTAAGAGGAGTCTGGGCTAATAAATCTTCAGATAAATCATTCTCTCCTTTGTGAGCTTTTGAGTCCTCCTGCCAGCAGTGTGATCCTGCACACACCTCAAAGCCAGCCTGCACGCAGGGCCAGCTCGGGCACAGCCTCCCCTTTTGTGGCTTCAGGATATCTCGTGGCTGCTGATCAAAGAGGAAAAGAAATATTTGTAAAATAAAGATATTTTTTTTTCTCTTTCTCTCTTTGAAAGGCTTCAAACTAGATAAAATAAAAATAAATGTGGTTGGAAAGGGCTTCTTTCCTCTACGCATTCTCATTTCCTGTGACCCACCTCCACCCTTTCTCTCTCCAGAAGTGATTCATGTGGGAGTAGGTCTTTGTGAAGATCTACAGATAAAGTTATGGCAGCTATCCAAAGACATTCATGGCTCCTGGCAATCTATTTTCTTTTAACATAATTATATCCTTGTGGGGGATAAATCTAGAAGTTTTTAAATAAAAAAAAAAAAAAAAAAAAGTATTTCAGTGTCAGGGGGAAAAAAATTGGATTTTAGTCTGCTGCAGTGTCTGTGATGGGGCTCTGTTCCTCATGTCCCAAATAATTGGTTATGGGGAAATTGTTTCAGAAATTGCTATCTCTGCGGTTAGCCTTGAGTGCACAAAGGTAGGGGGTGGTGCTTTTTTTTTTTTTCTCAATTTATATTAATTCTGATGTCATATTCATTATGCCCTTCATGTTGCTAGGAGCTGCGGGTGCTCCTTCAAAACAGCAGATCTGTTCTTTCATTTGGACAGCCAGGAAAGTGTTACTTTTGGCCAGCATTTTTGCTCCTTTTTGTGATATATTCGGGACTTAATCAAGCCTTAGTGTCCATAAGGACTCGTGTTACATAACTTGGTGAAATGTTCTCTTGAGGTCTGACAGGTGTAACATGCTTTAGAAAAGATTGTACCCTTCAGATGTTGGAAATGCCACAGGGAAGAAAAAAAAAAAGAAAATGCAAAAGGGCAGCATAAAATGTGAACTCTTAAAAATAGCCTTGAATTCTGCCTGCCTACCATGGCATGCTACTGAGCCTGCCTACAAAAGGTTGCAGTTGTGTGCTTGTTCTGGAGTGGTCACAGTTTTAATGGCATGAGAAAATGCAAGTTTTCTCTTCTCTCGAGTCAGAAAAAATTACAGTGTTCCTGTGTCATCACTTCTAATGATGTTTCTAGTTTCCTAAAAGCCAATTTTGCACCATAAATGAGATAGGCATATCTTTCATTTACACCGTATCAGTCCCTGAAAATACACCTTGCATTAATGTATCCGTCCATAATTGATGGATTGCAAATGTTGAGCACTATCACATAATCAAAAGGCTCAGAGGTTAAAGAACTTCTTACTGAACTGGGAGTGCAATCCAGTGGTTGAAATTATTGCTACCAACAGACAAGATGCTATAATTTCCTCTCAGATAATATAGGAAGCCAGGGTGGCGTGAAAGTCCTTGTTAGAACAGACTGTACCAGAAGATAAACTCCCATTCATAAAGATTTCCAGCTTTTTGGCATAGGGAAATAAAATGTATGGGAAAGAAATACTAGGAGATAGACTTCTGCAGAAGTCCAGCAATTTAAACTTGATTCTAATTACTGTAAATATGTAGAACTTGAAATTTATTCATTTCTGTCTGTATTTTCTGTCTGTAGACACAGAGTAGTATCAAATGTTGAGCTTTTTGCCATTTCTGAGCTGAACTGGCATAAAATTGCAATGCAGGCTGAAATAGAAGGATGGTGTGGAATGAATATAAGAGAAGAAGGAATTGTCTAGAACCTACACCAGTCCTTTTGGATTTTCATACTCTTCTATGGGATCCTGGAACAATCCTAAGCATATAGGGAGATGAAGCAAAAAGATTACTATGTCTTACCTATTTCTGCTTTTGGTTATGCCTTGTGACTCCAGTTCCCTCTGCTCCTCCTGAGAATGTGTCTGCTGAAGCTGTGAGTTCCACCCAGATCCTTCTGACATGGACTGCAGTCCCTGAGTCCGAGCAGAATGGTCTCATCCTGGGTTACAAGGTATGCACCCAGGGTTATATGGTTACGTTTTAATGCACTATCTGGATTTATTTTTGCAGTTGTTTTTTATTAGTCACCTACTGGGTATTTCTATTACTCCTCAATCAGCTGGAGAAGATACAAGAAGTGTGCTGGTTCTGAAAGGGGTGATTTTTGAATATAATCTTTTTGCTTTTATATAATCCTTTTATGTTTTGTGAAATGGAGGAATCAAACGCGAAGCCTTCTTTTCAGTGCTGATGTTTCTCTCTGTATCTCTTTTACATTTATTCTGTAGATACTTTTCAAAGCAAAAGATTTTGACTCTGAACCCAAGAGCCAAACAGTCCGAGGGAACCACACTCAGTCTTTCCTGCTGTCCAGCTTGAGGAAATTTGTGCTCTATGAGATCCAGGTATTGGCCTTCACTCGTATTGGAGATGGAGTCCCCAGCTCTCCTGCAGTCACAGAAAGAACCAAGGATGATGGTAAGTTTACAGCTTTCCAAAATAAGTATCTTATTTGAGCCAGTCTTCTAACACTGCTTTCTTGTAGTGGTGCAAATGTAGATGACAGTTTGAACTATTTGGATTTTTTTTCTGGTTTTGAACCCATAGGACTTGGTCCCTCCCTGGTATAACCTGGCATTGTTCCATTGATCCAAGGCTGAGGATTTAGTAAAAACACAGAAAACCAGAGTCCCTCATTTTTGCTTTCCCTGCAACCAATGAAGAGGAAAAAACCATAAAATTATATGCCAAAGCTTGATGTAGATGGTTTCTATTGAGGACAATTTTTAGAGTACAATTATAAATTCCTATTGAAGTTTAATCATGCTCTAACAAAGAAAAAAAAATGTAGAGTACTGCAATTGAAAGCAATAAATAAATCTGAGTCTGATTGGACAGAAGGAGAGATATGGAATTTGCAGCATCAGTTATCTCTTCTCAGGTTTTTACCAAAAAGAATAAGATTTTGTTCTGAAATTTGAGCATACCAGCTTCCTTTTACAAGTGCCTCTGAGCTCAGGGACTCCCAAGCTGATGGAGTTTTACAAAAATTTAGTTCAACATTTTTGGCTTTGCAGATGTTAATGTTGCTTTCAGTTCCATTACCTTTTCAGTGGTAACTGAAGGTTCATACCAATGTGAGAGGTTTCTGTTTATAACTCCTTCCTCCAAAAAGAGTCTTTTTTCATCAATATGTTTTCAACAGTAACAGAAGAAGCATTGGTTTATACAAGCAACTTCATTAAGGTAATTTGGTTGAAAACACATTCAGACTGCTGGCTTAACAATTCATTTGCCATGGAGTGCAGGGAAGGAGTAAAAGCACAGAGGGACAGAGACAGGGAGGGGGACAGCAGCTCCCTGACATTTTTTAAGCCTTTTCCCCTGCACTCTGCTTGTGTGGCTTTTCTTTGAAAGGAAACAAGGAGAAATTACTATTAGCAGAACTCTCCATGGAGAGAAAAAGCACTCACTGAAATGTACATATTGGACTATAATGAGAAATATTTAAAACTGTTTGTTTTAGATAACCCTATTATAGCAGTTCCCTTCTTAAGTGGGTGTTGGCAAATGATACAAATTGTTCTTCCATGTCTGTGTCCCTGACAGAAATATGGTGTGTCTCCTCTGGGCTCAACTTAATTAAAAGTATCATCAGGGGTAATGTAGGTGGAATTTGTGCTGAAGGGGAAATTTTGTGGATGTTAATGTACGAATTAGCATCTCCTCACCTTGTGAACTTGGGATGGTCAGTGCAGCCACCAGCTGTCTGTATTAATGTGCACCTCACCTGCCCCAGGTTCTCCTGCTCAGCCCAAAGCATTTAAAATGCATATGCAAAATCAGAAGGCAGTTCAAAGCCAGTGCTAGTGACACAGGGAGGAGAGATTATTCACTTCCAACAGGTCTGAAGCTGATTAAGCTGACACATAACTCTCTGGGAAGGCAGGGCAGTGAATTGCTTTGTAGGATTGCTTTGCGGGGCTGGGGCTGCTGCCAGGGCTCCCCGCTGCCTGCTGAGGGGACTCCACAGAGGTCAGAGCATCCTCGCCCCATGGATAGGGTTCTTCAGAAAACATTTTTATTATGCATATGCTTAGTCTCTCCTAACCAGCTATTTATTATTGGTGAGATACAGCTTTGAGCTGCCTTTTGTGTAAGGTGAGCAAAGAACTTGTAATTCCTCTGCTGTGCAGTGCTTACTAACATCATCTCTGGTTATCTGGCAGCCCCTGGGCCCCCCGTGAGGCTGGTGTTCCCCGAGGTGAGACTGACATCTGTACGGATTGTTTGGCAGCCTCCGGAGGAGCCCAATGGAATCATTCTGGGTAAGAGGGAGCAGCAAACCCTGGGCTGGGAAGAGAGGGTGGGAGACCAGCCCAAGCTCCAGCTTGTGGCTTTTCCTTCCCCTTGTGTGTCTGATTAGAAACCACACAGAAGCAAACCCATGGCTAAAGTAAAGAAAATATGTCAGTGTCAGCTGAGGGACCTTGTGGTGAGGAGGAATATTCTGCCCAGCTCCATGATGTGTGTTTTTCTGAGCCAGAATGACACAGCATTCACTGCTCTGTGTTTGAGTTGTCATCCCTCTTCCCATCTGCATTTGGGTTTGTAACCTGTCCTACAGGATTTTCCCAGCCTTTCCCACTCACCTTTGCCACATGTGCCCAATGCTTCAGTTTCATATATGCCTCTGCTTTATTGCTTCCTTTGGGGAACAGACAGGTCACAAGGGGTTAATTCACATTTGGCTTTTCATCAAGGGAAATAGAGGAAGCAAGGGATGACATGAATTTGTGGAAAACCTTATCTTCCTCCTCTTGTAACTCCTGGGTTGTCTTTGCAATATGTACACCAGGAGCTCCTTGTACTTATCAAATATGAAGGGTTTTACGATGCAAGAATCCATTCTTGCCTTTAAAATTAGAGTCGTTCCTAGTTACACAGCAATTCTGTGTTCTGTGCTGATGTTAAACACATTTTATGGTAGTTCTAGGTCATGAGTAAAGGTTTGTTTCTCAATTCTGAAAACAGAAATAAAGCTTTTTGGGTTTTGTTTAGCTCTCACTCTGCCAGGTCTTTCTGTTTCTAATTTCAATGTCCTTGTTCAGGCTTGTGTGCAGTCTTTTAGAAATATTTCCTTCTTTGCTGGGTGATGGGCACCTCCTAAAAATGCTGCCACACTGGTGGCATCCCTTTCAATAAAGGACCAGTTTTTCATTGGGTTTAAACCTTGAGTCAAGGATGCAAAATGTTTGCATGGGTGTGTAGTTTCTCAAAGTGCTCTTGACACCTCAGGATGCAGGGAAATCATCAGCCAGGACCTGAAGGCAGCTGCTGCAGGGATTTTCTGAGCATGAAAAGGAAACTGCATGGAGCTCGGCAGCAGTTATCTGCCAAAGACAGATCCACACAGGGTTTCTCTGCAACTCAGGGAAGCTTGGCTTCCAGGTTGTCTTGTGGGTTTGATTTGTTCCTTTTTTTGAGGAACTGTGTGTCCTAGAACTTGCTCACAGTAGCGGGATTTGAATCACAGGATGTGGTTAAAGAGGAAAAAAAATCATTTGATAGAGAAATGATGAGAAAGTACAGAAGAGACTTTGCTCTCCCCACTGTGTTCCAGTGTCTCACGTTGCTGCACTTTGTCAGCCTTATTTGATGAAGTTGCAAGCTCAGTGGAGTAGGAACTCTCTTTTATTTTGTCTTTGCACAGCACTTGCTGCCACGCATCCCCTTTTTGGTTGGTTCTGCCTCAGTCCCACTACCTTGATGATAAAATCATACAATGCAGGGCTGACAGAAAAGGGCAAGGGTGTCCTGCAAAGAATGCTTGGCACGCTCACCCTGTACACTATTGTCTCTGGTGTCTCACACAGTCCTTTCCCAGGAACACAACCCAGGATATTTGCTACTGTCCTGGCTTTTTTGCAACATTGATGTTGTAACTAAGTAGGTCTATGATCCACTATTAATTCCTACCCTTTTCCTGCTTCCAGGCCAGCCAGTCCCTCTTTTATATGTACATTAAGCTTTTTCTCTGTAAGTGTGATAATTTGCTGTAATTGAATTTCATCTCCCTGATTCCAGACCATCTCTCCTCATTATCAAGATCACTTTGAATTGCTCTCTTGTCCTCTAAAGGGCTCACAGCCACTCACAATTTGGTTTTATTTTCATAGATTGCCAGTAGACTGGTGATTTCATCAGCAAGGTCATTAATAAAAATATTGAACAGAACCAGACTCATGTTTTAGTCTCATGAGACATTACTTAATGGATTCTCCCAGTTTGTTAGCAAACCACTGATAATATTTTGACTTTTTTTTTATTTTTTTTTAAGGGTTCAAGTCAAAATGTGGAATATATTTCTTAGAATCTGTTTCTCTTGTTTGCTTTTGACAGGGCTGGGTGTGACCACATTAAAGCCTCTCTTGGATACAATCCACATTGACTCCACTCTTCCCACCTGGCCAATTACACTGTCAAAAAGGAAAATAGATTATTGGATATTTATTATTTGCTCCAGATAAATACATATTGGCTGTTCCTTGGCACTCTATTATCCTCATGGTTGCTTAAATATTGACTCTTTTTCTTCAGGATCTTTCTAGGTATTGAATTTCAGCTTGATTTGTTCATAATTCTCTGTTTTTTCCTTCCCCATTTTAAAAGACTGGATACCCTCTTTGCCCTTCTCTTACATTATGGGATGTCACCTGTCCTCCACAGATCCTTGAAGATATTCACTAATTATTTAGAGATGGCTCCAGCTAGTTATATAGGCACTGCAGGGCAAATTTCATCAGGCCTTTCTGACTTGATTATATCTAGCTTAACTAAATATTCGTTAACCTGTTCTCTATTCCAGCCCACATCCCTGCTTTTATTGTTGTCAGTTTTAATTTGTGTTAAGGATTGAGTCAGCACCAACTTTTTCCTTGTGTGAAAATGAAGCCACAGAGGCACCAGCCTTCCATTCTTTTCTGTTTCACTTGTGCTCGTCTTTGCTTCCCAGTAGTTGACCTCTTCTCCTTTGTCTCTTGGATTTTTAATGTATTTATAAAATCCTTCTCATTGCCTTTGATGCCCTTTACGTTATAACTCCTTTTGCACTTCAGCTGTTCTGGTTTTGTCCCTACATGCTTGTGCTGCCTATTTATACACTCCCTTAGACATCTGTCCTGTTTCAACTTTTGTCCAATTCAGTTTTGATTTTCAGGTCATTAGTGTGCTCTGAATGCAAACATCTCGGCCTCGTGTCGTCTTTTGTCTGCGTTGGGATAGTTGTACCTTTTTTGTCTCTTTTAAAACTGTCAGGTAACCTGAATTCATTTTTACCTTAGAATTCCTTCCCAGGGGGGCGTTACCTGCCAGTTCCCCCAGTCCACCACTTTGAAGTCCATTGTCTTTATATGACAGCTTTCACTCCTTTTTTTTTTTTTTTTTTTTTTTTATATATAGTAGAAACATTGTGGTTCATGGAAGAACTAGTTAGCTGTCAATGTAAGAGAGAAAAAGTAAAAGTTACTCATGCTGGGTACCTCTCTGATCTTTCCTAAGCAGTGAGGAGTGCTTCAGAAATAGATTTTGAAAAATGTGTAGCATTCTAAGTAAAGGTTGCAAATTTGGTTGGGTTGGTTTTTTTTCCTGTACATCTCTTAAATCTCATTACTGTAATGAACTTGCAAAACACCACTGTAACCACCACAGTCAAGTGCACTGAAGTGGAGTCACTGGAAAAGATGACATTATTTTGTGCAGTGGTCTTCTATTGACTCGTGGGGTTGGAAAGAAAAAATACTTGCATTGCAAGAGCAGCTTCTATTCAGAGCCTTTGAACTAATGTTCCTGCTCTGCTAGCTTTGTCCTCTGTGTATACAAGCACCTTTGCAGCTAACATTTTTATAATCTATATCAAAACATGTTCTAGCATTTCAGAGAGAGATTAGAAGGATGAAATACTGGCAGGCACCAAGAGGGAAAACCACTTTTTTGTTTGTTTAAATATTTTACTGTAGAAGCCTGCTAGATATTTCCACTTCTCCTTTTGGAATGTTGTGCCAACCATCTGAGGCTTTGCTCCCTCTTCTTTTCTGCATTCTATTCAGCTAGCATCCAGCATAGCTGCTTCAAATACTATTAAAGAAGAAGGCTGAATCAATGTGCATATGTGCACTGCTATCTGTGAGCTTCCTCTGAAAAACCAGAGCTCAACCAGCATCCTTTTAGGGCCTGGTTAGTATTCCTCATGGTATCTTTGTATTTAGCGCTTACCTGAAGCTTATTGCAAAAGAGTGGAAGAACTCCACTGAGAATTAGAACCAAAATTGGATGTAATCCATGTTTGCAAATTCATATTTTGATCCTAGGCTGCATTTCCACACCCGCTGGCCCTTAAGCAGATAAGCAGTAAAATCAACAAACTGGATTGCTGCTCCAGTAGGCAGACTCTCACCTCCCAATATCTTTTGGCTTTCCCTAAGTTCTATGACAAATTAATAAGTGTTTGTATCTCTGCTGCACCGTGGCCTGCATGAACGGGTGCTGATAGTTCTGAAGGGCTTTGTATGGTGATGAGCTTGGAAGCTTCTTTATATTCCTGGGGTGTTGTCATCTTCCTGCCTGTTTGCTCTGGGGAATCCACTGGGTGTGTTATAATGACCTCACATTTAACAGGCAGTTCAGGCTGGTGCCATTTATTGAGCTCAGAAAGCTTAGCCTATGAACCTGCTTGTAGTTGGGCAAAAAAAAACACTTTAAAAAATGTAAATGCACAAATAAGCCTAGTTTCAATGAACATATAAGCTCCAGGGGAGCTGACCTTCCGGGGGGGGTTTATGGTCTTTTTGCCTGGGTAAAGGCAGAGCTCCCAATAGCAGAAGAAATATGGGATCTAATGCTTTATGGATGGGGAGAGGGGAATTAAGAAAACAATGAACGAATGAGTTTTTCTTATTGACCCTCCAGCTACTTCATGTTCTGTAAGATATTCCTTACCCAAAAAAGTTTGCTCTGATGACCTTTAAAAGAATTTCATAATCTTTGTTGGGGTTTTTTATTATTTTTTTAATATATAAGATATCTGCAACATCTTATTGTTTTAATCTAGCAAAGAAGGAAGCTTCCTCACTCCTCCACTGCAGCAATTGCAGTTTTTGCCTCTTGCAGCCCTCGAGCATACATTAATTTCTCTTTGAACATTTTCCATTTACCTCTATTGATTTGCCTTGTTTGATTTCACTTAACATTCCCTGTCTTCTCCCATCCCTTGTTGCTGAAATTCATCAACTTAATAATTTTATCTTTTTGATCTTGTGTTAGCCCTAATTATTATCCAGGCTGGGGTTTAAATACTACATCTTCTGTGTCACTCAGAAAAAAAGAAAAGAGATGCTTTTGATACCAGCATGTATCCTGGCTGTCCCAGGCAGCTGAATAGGAGAAGGTGATGCAGGGGATGAAAATTAAGATCCTCACTGCTTCTCAGGTGGGTTGTGGGGAGCTCAGTCCAGGTGCAGAGCTTGGATATGTACCTTTGAATCAGACTGAGGGAAACGCTGAGTTTCTGAGTAGATACTTAAAGGTGACTGCTCTGGTTGTGCAAACTCTGCCTGAGATATCCTGGAAAATGGATATTTACCCAGCCTGTCAGCCAACACAGCAGTTGTAGGACAGGATGGTGAAGGCTGATACTGTTTTTCACAGGAATGCATTGAAAAGGGAGTTAGTGGAGCCTGTCAGAGACACAGGCTGTGACAAGTGATTTCTTCTTTCTCATGGATAAATTAGTTTTTGCACTAGCCAAGGATTCACTCTTGTGTAAGTTATTACAATGGCCTAGATACGTACGTGTTCCTTTGCCTACTCTGAGCCTGCTTGTAATTGGCTTTCCAGCATGAGTACCACCATTTAGCAGTAAATAGTGATCTTTCTATTCCCTCCTTACACTTTAACTACACTGTATATTTTACTGAGGTTTAGAGAAGAGAGGAAATTGCTCGACAAGGATTTATCCCAGATACCATACTTATCTTTTAATAACTAGATAAATCAACTTTTCTATTCTTTTAACATTCTCTGTTTCCCTCCAGGTCTTATTCTTTACGTCTTATGTCCCTTTATCAAACTTCTTTAACCATCTTAGTTTCTTCTTCCTTCATCTTTGCTGCTGCTGTACAAGTTTCCCCAGTGTTTTCCTTTGACTGTTTTTCCCCCTTATTGAGATCCTGTGCTGGGGTTTTCACTCCCATTTTTTTCCCATCTGAATAAACAAAAAAGCTCCTAGTGTATCCATTTCTTGTCCATTTCTTATCTGCCTTTCTGTGGACTTTTAAAAAGATGAAAACACCAATAGTACTAAAGAGATAATAACAGTTTGGTGAAATATATTGGACCAGTAATAGAACTGATGCTGTGGGTTAAAGGAGGTAGTTTGCAGGTGGAAAAATGAAGTGTTCCAAGTGTAAAACCCTAAGGCTTTGCAGGGATCTAAGCAAGCTCAGGAGCTCTGAAAAACCAGGCCACTTTTTCTCTAGTAGTCTAATGCCATCCCCCCAGCTGTCAAAATGCTGCTGTAGGAATGTGCCTGACCCTGGCTGCTGGAATGTGAGAGGGAGCCCTGGGCAGGAGGAGCTTGGGCACTCCCAGCCTTGCACTGCTGCTGCCCCTTTGTCCCCAAGTCTGTCCCTAGCCCTGTTTGTAGCCACAGCACTCAGGAGCTCAGAGCAAAGCTACAGGAGCTTGGAAAATCCAGGTCACTCTGAGGTGTTGATGAACTTTGTTCCATGTGAGGCAGCCTTGGCTGGTGCCCCACACCTCCTAGAAGCTGCTGAAGAAAAAGGACAAGGAAATGCTGGTGCATCATCAACAGCACCGTGAGAGTCAGCACACCAAAATTCATACCATCTGTATCCCAATTAAATCCCACTGCTGTGACAGCATGCAGCACACAGGAGCATGGCACGATTTCAGGAGAGTAAAGGAACTCTGGTTGTGCCTTTTCTGTGAGTTGGCCATGAGGCTATTGTTGCATCTTCACATTGGGAAATAAATGTCATTGATTTTGTCTAATAGCCAGAGGTAAGCAAAAAAACCTCTTTTCATGCACTGACCTTCACAAATGAAGCACACCAAGTTTGGCTCCTCTTGTTCCTGTTACAGCCAAAATGTGATGGGAGTTCCAACTCTAGCTGGGATATTAATTCCAGGAGAAAGAGGTGGTCACGTGCTGCAGACCCCTTTGTTGTTCAGAAGATGAGCAGAGGGCTGTCAGCATCATGCCATGCCTGGTTTATTTTCAGCTGGTTTGATTTGAATTTGTTGGCTGTCCTCTGCCCTGGGTAACTCCATGAAGTGTTTAATCATACAACTGCATTCAGCTCGGGCAATAAATCCTCACACTGGTTCTGGTATTAATTGAATTGGGAAGTTAGCAGCTGGACTGAAAGTTAATGTTGAGCTCCAGAAGTGAGAGCCTGATTCAATTGCTGGGTTTACAGAGTGGATTTGAACATTTGGCAGCTCCTCTTTGGGGGACAGTTGTTGCTAGTGGTGCATGAGAACTCTGGAACCCTCCTTTGCTTGGCTGGGTCATTAATAATGCAGGTGAAACTGGGAGGTCCTAATTGTCAGGCAGCTTGGGATGGGAGTTATCACTTCCAGGCATGAACAAAATTGATTATTTAATGCTGCAGTGTTGAAGCAGGACCTCACAGCTTGCAGGCTTCTTTCTTGGGCTGTGGGAAAGGGCAGCAACATCAAGTGGCAAAAGGAGGAGGCTTGTAGTGGCAGTTCTGGCACTTGCTGTGTATTACAGGGGAGTGGGAGAGCTGAGAAAAAAAAGGCAAGAGCAAAAAAAGCAGGAGAAAGGCTCTGCGTGAGCAGTGCAAAGGCTGCATCGTTTGGCAATGCAGCTTCTCTGCAGCTGAAAAACCTTTAGTTTCAGCCACTGGTAAAGCTGTGAAAGGGCAGAACAGGGTGTGAGCACGTGTGCATACAGGTGCACGGGTGTGCTTGGGTGGGAAGCTGAAAGGGAGAATGTTGTCTAGAATTGGCTCAATCTGGCGAGTTTGATTGCACAGACTCTCTTTGTTCTTTTGTCTTTCCACAAGCAGTATGCTCAGCAAAGTGGTTCTGTACCTTGTTGGTATAAATGACAGAAAGTGAAATCAGTTGCATAGCAGCTAATACCACGTAGATCCTTGTGTGTGCCACTGTGTGACTTCCCTCAGAAAGCACAGTGCCTGCCAGAGGTAGGGCTGCCAGACAGCAGAGTTTCATAAGAATAAAAGAAGTTATTTTGTTCTGGTCTCAGATAACTAAGTAATTATGATCAACTAATGGTTATGGTGCTTTTTTGTCCCTGCTGGAAAGAAAATCCTGATCCTTTTTCTCTCTCTGGTGGATGCTGTGATTGCAGGGTACCAGATTGCTTACCGCCTGGCCAGCAGCAGCCCTAATAAATTCACAACGGTGGAGGTTGGCTCAACAGTCAGGCAATTTACTGCCACAGATCTCACCCCTGAGTCTGCATACATCTTTCGAACCTCTGCCAAGACCAGGCAAGGCTGGGGGGAGCCTCTGGAAGCCACGGTGATCACAACAGAAAAAAGAGGTAATGCTTGGAGCCACGGGTCGCGGTGGTTTCCGTTCCACGCCTTGTGGAGCCTGTGCTGAAACTTAGGGGAATTTGAATCACAGGCTGCAGCCTGCCCACCTCATCCTCCTCCACCCCATAAACCTGCCCCAAACCATAGCAACATCATGATTTGAGAAACATGGTGAACAAGACAGACTTTTATGAGGCACAGTTCTTCTGACCTGCCAGGGTGTTGGAGATTGATTTTTCCATCAGCTGTTATATTGGCCATATACAGCCTCCTTCTGCAGTCAGATCTTTTTTTTTTTCAGGTGTCTCATCCTCTAGAAAGTTTGCAAGCTTAAAGGAAGTGATGGATGAATTATATTGATTAGGGAACACAAAATGAGAGGCGGTGGTGGTGCAGGATTTCTCTGTGGCCCCTGCATTGCACCTCAGTCCTGACCTAATGTGTTAATAATTACTCCAGCCCTTCACTGCTGCACACTAGAGCAGAATGTTTGCATCAGGACTGTCCAGGTTTTTCCTGCTTCTTGCATCAGCCATAAGATGGTTGTTCATGTTCTGCATCCCTGATCACATTCTGGTCTGTAGGGAACCTACTTGAAGAAAACAGGAGTTACATGTGTATAAATGAAACCAGATGTTTAGATACCAAACTTATAAAAATGTGAAAGGCATATAAGGTACTGCAGAATTGGCGCTCCATCACTGCTTATTTTTAATGCTTTGGCTCAAGTAACTGCTCAGTCTTAGAATCTCCAGAGCTGCCATTTAGAAAAACTGTTTTTTCTACTTGTGAATGAAGAATTTGTTTTGGTTTGTTGGTTTTGGTTTGTTTGTTTTTTCTATTCAGAGCTAAAAGAGAATATATTGATAGAGAGCAGGAGTCCATGTTCCATTGCAAAGTACAGCAGCTGATCTCTTGAGCTGGCAAAATCCAAATTAAGCAGGGTGACTTTAGCAGCATCACTCCTCACTTCACCACTGGAATTTGTGCCACTCTGACCCATTGTGCTCCCTGCATATGGTCTGTAAGAAAAGTTGTCCTTCAAAAATAACAACCATGCAACTTCTGTGTTTTATGGAAAAAATCACAGTGTGGGGAGATGCACACCTCATGTAACCGGGGCAGACACCTATAGACAACTTTCAATATCATTAGCACTTTCATATGCTTTGTGTGTTTGGTTCTTCCCCAAGTCTTGCACTAGAATGTAACCAATTATATTTACTTTTAGTTGTTAAAATATGCCTACTTAAGCAATCTCTCATTTTGAGCCCTTTCTACACCTTGAAGATCATTTAGTGCAAGAACAAATGTTCCCCATGCTATTTACTCAAAGTCTTCCTTATTATTTTTCTATAACACTTCTTAGAGGAGACAATATTGGCCTGATATCCAGCCATCAGCAGCAGGGACCAATGGGTTGCACTTCAACTGCTTCTGGCCTGCCTAATTGGTGTTAAAATTCCCACTGACACAGCTCTCCAGGTCGTGGGCAGCTTTCCCAGCACAGACCAGTGCAGTCCTTGGAGAAAGAACCTCTAGAACTGCATAAGAAAGCCTAAAGCTCCTCTTCTAAGGATACTGTCCATCAGAGAGATTTATCAGCTCAAGGTCTCTTCCATCCCTGTCTGATCTCTGTCAAAGTGAAAGTTTAACTTCCAACAGATGGAAGTTTCAAAAAACCCCATCATGCCCGTTAAGGAGAATACTTAAAGCTCAGAGCCTCTCCTTTTCAGCAAAATGTGCACAAGCTGTTGCTGGATACACAATAGCTGAAGGGAGAACTCCCAGCTCAGCTGCAGGACCAGCAATCCCTTGTTGCCATCAGTGCTTTAGGGCTATCTGGAGTAGGCAAGTCACAGTAGAACCTGAAACCCTCCTCGTCTTGATGGATGGTTTTCCTCTGTCCCTACACATGCTACAGAACCAAGTCCCAGGGCACTGAGTCAGCTCAAAGTGCTCCCATATGTAAAATGTGGAGAGAAAAATACATCTTCTCACATCAGCCAGATTGATATGAGGGGATAATAAAGCAATTTATCCAGTGCAGCTATTCTGCTAACAAGTAAATAAACAAACAAACCTGAAATTTATATACAATAAATATTCTAGAGTGAAAAGGTATTTAATTTCCATCAATAAAAATGCATTTAATATCCTTGCAGTCCTTGATACCAAGGTAAGCAAGCACCAAAAGTCCCTCAAAAATTAGTAAAAACGATAACTCTTGTCCTTTTAAATTCCTTGGATAATCCCAATATACAACTTTACATTTTACAGTGATAGCTGGAATTTATAGACTCAAAACTGTACTGTAGCCATATTGACCAGTGGTTCTTCTGTAATGTTTTGGGTCTACATAGTGATGTGACTCCCTTCAGAATAATCAACACCAATGATCAGGGCAGAATTGAGCCAGAAAATGTAAACCTAGGAAGAAATGAAAAGCAGTCCATTGAATCATACAACCTGGACATACATTCCTGCACAAACAGCTCACCTTAGCATTTGCTTGTGGCTAAGCTCCCATAAATAGACTGTTTGACCCTAATAACTTTGTACAGGCAGGAAGTACTTGTACTAGGGGAAATCTGAAGATCTCCCATTAACAACAGAAAGAAACCAAATCATAGGAGACTTTACAAGATCTGACCTGCCCAAAACTGCCAGCTGGTTAAAGCTTATCAGCAGAGAGCATTAAAATCCCTGCACTATCCACAGTTCCTCTGCTAGAAGAACCCTGAATCCCTGCCCCAGCCTGTCAGCACCAGGCACTGATCTTTTGCATTGTGCTACAGCTCACCTGCTGCTGCCACCAAGGGTTTCCTCCAGCTAATGGCTTACAAATCTCTGGGCACCCATGTCAGCAGGAGCACATCATGGAGAAATGCCAAAACGTGCAAGAAATGGTGTCAGGGGATGGCAGGGAAACAAGGTGCTGGCCACAGAGGGCTGTGAGGAGTCAAGCAGGGGAAGGAAGGTGTGTTTGTGGAAACAAGTGCTGATGGAATTGAATTGCTTCTGCAAAGCAAGTCACTGCTGTGTCTCCAATCAATTTCTGCTTTATTACATGCCACACATTTTAATCAGAATCGATAATCTTCATGATAAACAATTAAACAATTATTCCTCACTCTATAGAGTTTCTCCATTGAAATCGATGGAGTGCAGAGACAGGGTGATGGGAAAGGAGATCTGTATTGGAACACTTGGGGACTGGCACGTTTATACCTGCATGGCCATTCTCTGCCTCAGCTAAAAGGTGTCTGGTTAATTACTCTGGAGAGATCTCCCTCAGCACTGCCTGGTTTGACTTTGCAGGTTCAAGGTTAGCAGGTAAGACAGGAAGAATTGGGGAAATCTGGAAGTGAAGTGCAGCAGATGCTTCAGCCCCAGCTCCACACCATCTCCAAGCTGGGGTCTGGAAGCAGCAGCAGGAGCTGCTGATGGTTCCCAGTTCCTTGCCAGAGAGAACTGGTGCAGGAATTTAGGACTGGCTCCAGGTTGTGCACTTGGACTCTGCTCCACACCAGCCTGTTCCAGCTTTTCCATGCCTTTTCTTCATGCCTGGGCTGGGGAGCAGCTGGTAGAAGAGGATGTTATGTAGCAGAGAGGGGACATAATCCCATGGTATCATGGACTAAGCACAGGTTAAAAAGGGAATTTGTTTACAGGCAAATTCTGTCAAAAGAGAAATTGCAGCTTGAAGCACTGCTGAGTTTCTTTAAAGATTTCCTTGGTCTGCTTAGCTGCTGGTCCTGGTGATTTTTTTCTTAACCTGCTAAATTTTTTTTTCTTAACCTTCTTAGCCTGCTAAGACCCTCCCCATGTTTGAGGATATGTTAAGAAAGCATCACTCAGTGCTGACGTTCTACAAAGGGAGACAAGAATCAGCTTCACTGCTCTTCTTTGCAGTTGAAGTTGAAGGAATGGGACAGTTTGTACCCTTCATGGGGAAAACTCAAATGTTCAATCTCCTCTGGCTTTACCACTGTGAATATCTGACCAGGCTGTCACATTTTCTTTTAGTTTGAATTTCCTCTCAAAGCAGTACTAAATGATGGTTTAATTGCAGAACGACCAGCACCTCCCAGGCAGCTGATGACCCCCCAGAGTAATGTCTCATCCCGGAGTCTGCTGCTCAAGTGGGTCCCTGGAAGCGATGGATCTTCTCCCATTCGATATTTTACAGTCCAAGTGCAAGAACTGCCAAATGGAGACTGGCAAACCTACTCCTCTTCCATCAGCCACGAGGCAACATCCTGCATTATTGAGAGGTACTGTGTTAGCCCAGGCTAGCCTAGAAATTCCCACACTTTCCCCTTCCAGCAGTTAAGAAGCCAAACCCGAGCATCAATCAGCTTCACCGTCTTTTGGAGGAAGGGAGGTTAAGTGAGGTCAGATCCTCCCATTTCAGAGGTGGTGTTTTGAAAAGCAATTGAGAGATTTGCTGAAGGTCGTGCAATAAATCTAATTAAAGGTAGAGTGCAATGCATTTTTCTGAAGCCCTTCCTGGAAGCTCAACGAGGTAGATAACACTGCTCAGGCTAAACCATATGCTCTGTAAAACACAACTAGTTAAAAATCCTTTCAGTGGTGACTGATGTTAAAATCCACTCTCAGTGCTGCTTTGCAATTATCTCTATATAAGCTTTTCCAAATGAAATGGGAAGCATTTTTATCTGTATTTTCCATACTGAAGTTTATAGATAGCATCAGAATGTTTAAACTTTGCTATTCAGGCTTCATTATATCTTCAGCAATGCTGCTGTAATTAAAGTCCTTGTAACATCTGCAAGAGCAATTGAATGTCAATGAGAAGGTACTTGTTTTGCTATCCGTTTCCTCTATTGACCAGCTAGTACAAATCAGATTATTTCTAAAAGGCCACGAGTTTGTGGAGAATCAAATATTAAAGGAATTCAGATAGACATTTCCAGGTTTGCCATAAAAACATACTGATGTATGTAAGTGGCTATGATACATGGCAGCTCACTGCTCATGTGCCAGAAGATAGAGCTACAGAGCTCTCCTTTTGTCTAACTGTGCAGAAAAAAGAAAACTTTACAATTATAGGTGCAAATATAGAGCTGATTCATCGACCTTGGAGATGTTATGCTCACCCTGAATTATATCCCGTATCTTTCCAGTCAAAACCTGTAAAATCAAGGAAACCAAGTATGTCATTTAGACCTGACATTGACATTACTGAAAACTGATCAAGAAAGATTGTTCAAATTGTTTAAGTTCCTGTAGGTAAGGGTGTCCTAATAGGCTGGAACTATTGAAAAGAAGACTTTTTACTAAAAGCATTTTCCTGTGAAAGTCCAGGAGAGTAGGATGTGCGTGCTGCAAGAGTGCTGCCCATCAGGATGCATTATCCCTTGGTGTTTAATCATTCCTTACAAGTAACTTTACTTGGGTTTGTAGTGAGTGTTACAGCTGCCAGCTCATGGCTAGACACCACCAATTAATTAGCTAAATCCCCTGTAACTTACAGCTCTGCACTTCTTGCCTCTGCAGCCTCCCCCACACCCTCTCCCTGCCAAGGCAAGAGACAGAAGAATCTTTGCTGAGGTTATGTCAGCTGAAAATCACTCTTTGCATAACTTAAAACATTGCACAGATAAAAAGAACAGCAGGGAACTTGTTGTTGCTGTCTTTATTAAATAATCCAGGCAATAGCATTAATTTGAGTTTCAGTAGGAATAAAACACACTGATGAAACAGTATGAGCCAGAGGATTAGTCAGAAGGCCAGGGCTCCAACTCTCAGCACCTGCTGTGAGCTGACTGACCCCAGGCACGTTCCCTGCCTCCTCTCTGCCTGTCATCCCTGCCCTTGCATTGAGGATGAGCTGACCCATGGATCTTTTTTGAAGCTTTCTTAGGTGAAGCATCATGAAGGCCACGTTTGGCCAAAGTGGGATGGCAGCACATCTTGTCCTTTCCACCAAGCCCCAGGAACTGCAGCTTCCTGCAGCTGATTTCTGAAGCCTGATGCACCCCTGAATTTTTTCAGGATGTTCTGAATGTTTTCAGGACTCAGGCCAAGAGAAATTCGAGGAGCTGCTGATAGCAGCACCACCCATGTCCTGAAGAAGCTGGGGGAGGCTGCAAAGAAAAGGCGATGTGGAGAAGAGACACGCTGCTCAGTGGCTTTAGTTGCCAAGGGGCAAGTTCTCTCCAGAGGCTCGCTCAGAGGAAGGCTGGGATGATGAGGGGACATTTCATCCCTCAGTTGTGTTTTTTTTCACTCCACAGCTTGAACCCATTCACCTCTTACAAACTGCGAGTGAAAGCAACCAACGACATCGGGGACAGCGACTTCAGCGCAGAGACGGAGGCAGTGACAACTCTGCAGGATGGTGAGTGAGGGGGAGAGGGGGGCTGGGGCATCACCATGGGATGGGTGCTCCCCAGAACTCCTGGCTTTGCTGGACCTGCTGTCATGTGTTCTCCACTGGGGCAATGGAGAGAGAATTCAACATCCAATGGCTTTTTGTTGGGAGGAGATTGATACAGGTAGTAATGAGATGTGGTTGAATTAATAACAGGCAGCGTTAAGTGTCCTGCTGTGCCCTCTGATAATGAATCATACTTTCAGGAGTCTCAAAATGGAATTAAACTCTGCTTAATTGGCTTCCATACTCTACACTAACCATTATCTTTGCAAAAATTGAATAATTTACAAGAGATTATTAAAAATAAATGTAGAAGCGTGCATACAGCTGAAGAAGTTTCTCATATTGTTTTCACTCACAATCCACATCAGTCTGCAGTATGGCAAAATTGCTGAGGTAGAAGTAAGAATACAAAGCTCCTGGAAATGGGAGCATTTAATCCTGAAGATCAAGGCTAATAAACTGTGAGTGACATTGACAAGGCTTTTATTTTTAGCCTTAGCCTTGATTGTATAAAGTCAATGCCTGAATGCAGAAGTAGCTCTGATGTCTTGAATGGAGAAAGGAATTCTGCAAAGGGTGAAAAGGTGTCAGTATTTACCCTTTGCCTGGGAAGTGGGGTAATTCTGGGCTACGTATATATATAAATATACAAACGTGGTGCTATGAACTAGCCAGTATTTAATACAGTATTTAACTGATTAGTTAAATATCACAATGAGATGTAAAAATAGGGAAGAGTTTTGAAAAGGAATGTTTAAAGAGTGTGATCTTGAAATCAGAAAAACAGAGGACAGAGCTCAAGGGTATCCCAAGTCAAACAAGAAACCCTTTAATAGTGGAATAATGTGCCTGAAGCCAGTCTTCACCTTCCTGAAGAGCAGCTGCTGGACTGGTGCAGGCTGGAGTTGGCACTAATGAGGCAGCACTGTTGCAGAATTTAAAATTTTCTTTTCGGTTCTCTTTGAATTTAGTTACAGCAAATCCAGAGTTTGTCCTCACAATACATCAGGGAAAGTCTGTGCAAGCTTCTCAGCTCCTTAACTAACTGAACATTTATTCTGCTGAGCTAACCTGGTGCTGCCACTGGAGCATTGCACTGTGGAGGGCTGTCAGCTCCTGATAAGCCTTCCCTGCCTCCCATTTTTGCTGCTGAGGTGTGTGTGTGAGGCTGTGGTACAGAGCAGAGGCACAGGAATGGGTTAACCTGAGGTAAATCAAGCTCTCCTTGCTATATCAGCTGTTCATGCCAAGCCACTCTTCCAGCCTGCTCACGTCTCTAAACTGGAAAAGGGTAGATCGAGGTTGGACTAGGAAGAAATTCTTCACTGTGAGGCTGGTGAGACACTGGCACAGGTTTTCCAAGGAAGTTGTGACTGCCCCATCTCTGGAAGTGTTGAAGGCCAGGTTGGATGGGGCTTGGAACATCCTGCTCTAGTGGAAGGTGTTCCCTCCCATGGCATGGCTGATTTGTAAAGTCCCTTCCAACACAAACCATTCTGTGATTCCATGAATACATGACACAGACTCTTAAAAACAAGGTTGGCTTGCCCCAGCTGTGGCCAAAATTTAAGGGAAAATTTGGAAATATTTTGCTCACTCTTCCAAGCACACACATAACTGGTTGAACTTGGGTTCAAATGTTTATCCAGTTGTTTGTGAGCAGCTGGCCCGTGGCAGCTACCTCCAGATTTATGCACTGAGCTTTTCCCTTATTCTTCTTCAAGTTGCTAAGACCATGGGTAGAGCAAGGGATGTGGGAGAAGGGGCTGACTTCTGCTTGGGTTGCAATTTTCATATCCACTGCACCACTTTTGAGATCCACGCTGTAGCAGCTGAGCTAGAAGATGTTCTTCAGCAGCAAAGAAAGAGAATCTGATGAATAAGCTGCCTGTTTGCCTCCCTGTTTTGATAACTGCTTTAGTGACCTTTCTTTTTCCTGTTTAGTTCCAGGTGAACCACCCAGTTCTGTGTTGGTAACTCCACACACGACTTCATCTGTCCTTGTACAGTGGCAGGTAGGTAAAATGAAAATTTCTGATGTTTCTGGAGCAGCTTTTCAGTTCCTTTGACTTGTTGACCTTAGTGTTACATTGCAACAGAATTTTCCTGAGCTGGAAATATTGAAGTAAAATTGAAGGGCTGCTGCTACCTCCTTATTTTCCTGATGTAGGCATAGATTTGAGTGATGGAGGGAAAAGGCAGTTGCCTTTATTTTGTGCCCTGTGAGGGAAAGCTTGGGTGGGAAAGGAGCTTCTGTAGTGATGCCCAAGATCACTACTTGTAGAGGTTCTTCTGTCCTTTTACTGGTAGCAATAGATGAGCATCTTAAGACTGAAAAATTCCAAGAAAGAAAAGTACTGGAAAGATCATATAATCAAAAGCTCACTTGCACATCACATGCTGCCTCCTCCAGCTGCCAAAATAATGAGAGGCAAATGCTGTGCCTGCAATCCTCTTCATAGCTTTTGAGGAACTCCACATGCCCTTTTGGCTCTTTGCAGGTAAAAAAATTGAGATTTTTTCAGAAAAAAAGAAAGGAAGTTTGAGCTCTCCCTAATATCTCTGAGCTGGATGTGAAACTATTCATGCCAAGTCTGTGTTTTATAGAGGCATTTCCTCTACTTGCCTTTATCTTTCAATACTGGCCTCCTGGGAGATGCTGGAACATTTTGTGACCCAGTGCCTGAGGCTTCTTTTTGCAGTGTGAGCATAAATAGAGGGAACCCAGGGGGCTACTGCACGTTATCCATAACCTAGCCTGGAAAACCTTTGCCCACCCTGCTCCTGAGACAATGTCCCACACACATAATAAGGATAACTTTGGACAGATTGCATTATAGTGAAAAATGTACATGGGAGTTTACAGTACAGATGGGGCTCCTTGCATTTTTAGATGATAAAAAAAAAAAAAATAAATTAAAAAGAGATGTATGAGGGTCTGTCTCTTGCTATCCAGCAGCGTTTTAGAAACGTGCCTGGCTGGATTGCTGGGTTACTGCCCCAGGTTCACACAGCACAATCCTAAGCAACATCATTGCTTACAGCATGTTGAATAAATAGAAGACATGTTGAGCAGTTTTACCGAAGGAATTATGGAGACATGTAAATCTACTGCCCCACCTACAAATTAAACCCACAGTGAAGGGGAAAAAAAAGTAGATGAAGCAAGAACAGAGAGGAAAAAAAAGTAGATGAAGCAAGAACAGAGAGGATGTGAGGCATGATGTGCCACTGAAAGAAGCATTCCCCAAATTGACTGATTATTGGTGTGTAGTTAATCTGAAATAGGTGGTTGTTTAGGTAATTGGATGCTTTTTATTTCATGAAAACAAAATGGAGTGGTTGTGCCAGAACCATCTCAAGGGAGTTGTGGGTGATTATATGTCATTACTACATGTATATTAATAGGTCCTGGTAATTCAGCCGTACTCTATTTTTCAAATAAACAAAAATCTTCAAGTCCCACAATAGCCTCCAATTAAGAAGAAGTTTCACAGCAGTGTCTAAGAAATAATGTAAACTGAAAACAGCAGTCAAGCTAAATGGGAGAGTAGATTTCCAAGCAAAGCTAAATTTTTAACTTGGAGCCGTTTTAATAATTCACAAAACAAACTCTAGATGCACTATCTGTGCTTTCAGCTGCTTGGTCCAATCAGTCCATTATTTTTAAAGTAGGAAGAAAATCAGTTATTTCCATTGAGGTCTGTTGTATCAATAATGCAAGGTTACTTCAAATGTTCTGGGGGATGTCACAGCTAACAAGAGGATCAGGCACTGTTCTGCTCTACCTTAGAGATAATAATTATTCAGACTTACATTTCAGTCTCTTTTTTATTATTATTTTATTTTTAAACAGCACAAAAGTGCTTCTCTTCTGTACAACATTATGAGCTGCCACTCATCATCATTTTACTTATTTTAGCAGATCCCTCAGGCCTCCCTACAAAATCCTAAATAATCCATTACATCAAAAGCAAAGTTTTGTCCATGAAAGACAGATGGAGGGGGAAGACCTGACCTTTTAGCAGAGTACCCTTTTCAGGAAAGAATCATGATTTCCATAGCAAAAAGACAGTCTTCAAGCAGGTTATTTTCTGAACTTTCCCGTCCTAAATTTGAAGGAAGGAAAAAAGAGAGTCACTGAAATAGAAAACTATGTGATATTCACAGTGGGTTTTATGTTGTTGTTGTTGTTGTATGAAATTTATTTCCATGCTGCACAGGCTTTGGTTTTCTGCAGCCTCTCTTCTCCTTCATGGTGATGGACTCAAGATGTGTCTTGGTGGCACTGTCACTGGGGAGCCCTTCCCTGCCAGGGCACCATCAGGGCTAAAGCAACTTCAGAGTAACACAGAAAACAAAAGAGGAAAGTCAGAAGACTGGAAAGGAAACCATAGCCCTACTACTAATTGCCTCTAACCCTATGTTGTCTCCTCCACTTTGCAGAGGGGACATTTCAGCTGGTCCAGGTGTGACCATGTCATCAGGTAGCCTTGGAGAAGGTTGTCACTTTGTTTGGTTTTTTGCTCAGTCCCTTGAAAAAGGGGCTCAGGTTGAGCCTAGGAAAGGCTGTTGTACCAGAGCTTGATTTATTTGCCTTGTAAACCAGAGTCTGAAAGAGAACGTGATTGCCCTTTTTAAAATACATCACAGGAGTAAACACCCCATGGGGAGAAGAGCAATTTAACCCAAAAGGCAATGTTAGCACAGGAACAAATGGTTATAAACCATTGAATTATTTAAATTAGAAATTAAATGAAGGCTTCTAACCACCCAAGTAGTGATGTTTGCAACAGCTTTCCAATAGCACAGGAAAAAATCAGCTTGTTTTCTGTTGGAGTTTTCTCTGTTTGTGAAAAGGACTTCAGGCAGTTGTGAGGGGTTGCTCTTGGTGATTCCCAAAGCCCATCACAACCTTTTGTTCCCAGACCATTCTGTAATGGGAATGCTAAATACTAGTGAGAGGTGGTCAAGCTTCTGCAATGGAGAGAGCACAGTAATGAACATGGACAGGAGTGATGAATGAGTTTCTCCAACCATGCACAGCAAGTACAGTAAAATCTTGGGATTATTTGGCTTGTTTTCAGCAGACTCTGGGCAGGACAGCTCTAGAAGAAGCAGACTTCTTGCAGAAGTTTCTGTTCCTTTTCCTGATAGCTGCAGATCTTACTTTTATACTCTGGTTCACACAGTTCTCTTTTTTTTTTACTTTCATATACTGCAGTCTTTTTACTTAATTCCTTCAGCCCTCACCTGAAGCCAAAGTCCTTTACATTGAGCCTGGCCAGCCCTCTCTCCCCTGTTGCCATCATAATGAAGTAATGGAATATTCTTGTCATTTCTGGAAGCAGAATGTTAGGTTATTAACAAATATATTCCTTCTTTCTGTAAAAAATATTCTTACTTTCTTCATTAAATTTACATGTGGTATTACCTTCTGTAGTGACAGTGTTTCATGCCAGCCATTAATTTTTCCACAATAGACAGAAGGTTTTCCTTAGTACAGTTCTCAAGACTGCTAGGGATCTTTCTGGATTAAAGGTGAGATCATCATTAAAATCCTTTTCATTTATACTTTCAGCCCCTTAAATTTCAGAACAAGAATCTTTAGAAGACAAGTGGCTCAGGGCATCTTTTCTTCTCTGCACTTCTTAGCCTGTATTAGACTCATGAAAGTATTTTTTTTTTCCCCAAACACGAAGATTCCCTTTGCTTGTCTCTCTTTATGCAACCCGTTCAGACAAAAATCTCCTTTTCAGAGGACTGGCTGTATATCTGGATCTGCAGGAAGATTAGAGGGGCTGCTGAAGAATCTCTGCTGAGGAATAAAAAAGCCTCATTATATGAGTCAGACCAATGGCCACCACTGCTCCAAGCTCTTACAGAGGAGACCTGGGTTTGCCTGTGGGACTGGACCTCTGCAACTCACCAGAGTCTACCATACCATGACTCCTCCCCAGATGCCTTTCTGAGGCTATTAGACCTCTTTTCATCTTCCTAATTAAAGCCAGAACACACCAATTCTTTCTTTTCTCATCGGTCTTTCAATAAAAGTGTCAAATGGAGAATGCCCTATGAACAGCCCCCAAGGAAAAGAGCCACTAAAGAAATTCTGTCTTCAAGCAAATAATTTATTTCCTTTCATCTCAGAAGAGAAACACTGGTTTTCTGCTCCACTAGTGGTGGCCAGCAAGGCACGTTTTTAGAGAAGTGTTTATTTATGTTTAGCACACAAACAAAGGAGGCCCAAGAAGGAGCTCAGCTCCTGGATATAGTGTCAATTTTTAAGTGAAGAGCCTTTTGGAACTGCCCCAGCTGAGTGAACTTGTCAAAGTTGCCTTTAACTTGTGTTTTTCAAACTCTCCAACCTTTGAGCTTGGGTGTGATTAATGGCAGTGCTCACCAGGGACCATCTCATCCCTCTGCACAGGACCCGTGTCACCCACTGCCCCTGCTCCTGGATGGCTCTTGCCATGCACATTTTACCAACTTTGCTCTTCATGGGAATGTTTTAATGTTTTTCAGCCTCCCAAAGCTGAGAGTCTCAATGGTTTGCTGTTGGGATACCGGATCTACTATCGGGAGCTGGATTATGAGACTGGATCTGGAACAGAATCCAAAGCCATCCAGAACCCTTCAGCTTTAAGAGCAGAGCTCACACGTAAGTGTCTGGTTTGGACCCTGTGCTATCCCTGCCTGGCAATCTGTTGTTGTCCCAGGCACTGAATGCCCTTTGTGCACCATGGAAATAACACACAGTTGTGTTTAAGAATGCTGGGATAATTTTGCTTTTATACAATCAGGGTGAAGATGCTGAAAAGTTCTAAGAACTCTGATTAGAATCACTTCTAATGGTGAACTCTAATCTGTGCCAGCCTGTTGGAATTGATGTCCTGTCCCCCCATGTATCCTGCTTTCTTGTTCCCTCCATTTCATGTTACCCTGGTATAGTTTGTTCTGCCATCAAAGGAAAAAGAGAGGGATTCTGTTTTCCTCAGCTGGGCACATTTTTTTTTCTCTTGCTATTTAAAAAAAAAAAAATATATATATATAATTGACATTTTGTTTTTATTTTTGCAGTATTAAAAATCAGCCCAGGACAGTATATAAATGCATCTTTTTACAATATCGAAGTGCTTGTTCCTATTTTGGAAGAAAATAGCAAAAATGAGCAAGAATTTTAAGGTGCTTGCTTGCTGTGTTAGCCCCTGGGATTTTTGGCTCACATGGAAAGAAATTGGAGGGGATTAACAGAAAAATGAAAAGGACTTATAGACAAAGGCTAAAAAGGAAATCAAAGAGAAAAATAGGCAAAACAAGACGATGGGAGGCAAAACTGCAAGCACTTTGTAGACAGATATGGTCCAGCAATGAGATGTGCTCAGGGAGGGAACAGCTTTTGCATTCTTTGGTGTCAGTAGAATATTCAGACTAAGTTAATACTCACTCTAAGAACAGCTAAACAGGGTTGAATGATGCTGTTTTAATATCTTTCATCCACTTCCCTGTTTTCCTGAATTCATAAAAACGGTTTCTACGAAAGCTTTAACCAGGACAGAGGAGAGATGTAAAGCTTGCATAAGGGGGGGTTTCCAGACAAAAGCTGATTAAGTGACTGTGTATATTATCATGAAATAATGACTTTGGGTGTTCTCTGGTCTCACAAGCCAAGGAGCCTCTAAAACCTACTGCTGTCCTCCCCCCCCTCTTCTTGGCTGGCCCTGCAGCTACATTCTCAATAGCTGTAGGGTAGCAAAAGGCATGCTGTACCTCTCCAGGGAGTCAAAGAAGAGAGAAAGGGGCACTTTAAGAGAAATTTCCCACTTTCTCTTCATAATATGACAATTGTCACCCTAGTACACGTCTGTTCCTCTCTGACCTATGATTTTGCACCACTTAGTGTATTATCACAATTCAGTCACAGCAGGAATATTGAATGCTCTAAGTGAAACTGTGGAAAATCTAACCCACATTTAAAGAAACTGGCCTTGTCCCATTGTGTGTGTTTGCTCTTTGTGGCCAGGGCTTTACCTTGCAGCTCTTCATGTTTTGAATTTTGCATGTTAAGAAATGAGGATGTAATACAGCGTTGAGAGTTTCCCCTTAGAAATTGTTTCCTTTTTACCCATTTGTTCTGTTTAGTCTGGGAGTCAGAATATTTCTGTGTTGTGTATTTGTGAGATCCTCTGCTTGAGGAGGAAATGAAACAGCCCCATGTGAGTGAGATGCTTTTGATGTGTTACCAGAGAGCGATGTGATTTTTATTGCCCTTCAAGGTATAGTCCTAGAGCTCAGACTGTGTGTGCTGCATCATTTGCCTCTGTCTCTGCTGTACATCATTTGCAATAACTATTTCCTTGCACTGTAACAAGCTTTCTGCTTTGCTTACCCTGAATAGCCCAAAGCAGCTTCAAGACAGTGAACAGCAGCTCTGCATTAACGACGTATGAATTAACACGTAAGTGCACATTGCCTTTAGAGAGACTCTTTGTAATAGTTCAAAATACACTACAGGCAAACTCCTCTGGTGCTCCTCAGTGGATCTATCAGAAATCAACACAGATTAATGATTTTGCTTTCTTGAGTGCCTTTTTCCTGAAGCCCATGCTTTCCCTACACCAAGAGACACTTGATGATGCAAGTAGGTAGCTGTTGTAAAAATGTGGCTTCTGGGAAGGTAAAACATTATTGACTGTAACAACCCAGCATTGCTGATCCTAAATGAATTTTGATTCATTTGCTACGTATTTTGCAGTCCATCTGAGTTTAGCTGTATCACTTCATTAGTCCTATGTTTCCAGCATTGTTATGTTCAGGCATTCCGTGGAGGAGGGAGGGCCCAGTGAGTTTATGTGCATTTCCAGAGATGTTTTCAATTGGAAATGAATAAAATAGCATTCGACAGAGTTAAAAGGCAAGTTGCTTTGTGGTGGTGATGGTTCACTAGATAGGTTTTGCCCAAGGCTTTTGAGTCACAGATTGCAATGGGCTAAAAAAAAAAAAAAAATTAAGCCCTATCCCCACTGAAACTTGCATGCATGAACTCTCATGTGTTCCATTTTCTTCCACATCCAGTTAACACTAAAATCTCCCCTGTGGCTTTTCATGGCAGCAATTAAAGTTTCCCTGTAAGAGCTGCCCACTCCTCTATCCTACACATTTTACTGTATTTTGTTTGTTTAGGAACTTAGCATCACTATTGATGATTTGCTTGCTACATGTTTTGCAGTCTCTCTAAGCTTAGTGGTATCACATCAAAAAGTTAGTGAGGCATCAGGTTGGAGCACAACACATTTCTGTGAAAACCAGAACCATTTCTGTGCAACTGAAATTAGACAAACCTTTGTGATTAGACTTTTTGACCCTCACCAACCCAATGGCATTCTGTCAGCCACAGAGTTAAGGGCACTCTGTGATTCACTGACAGCAAAGAAAATTATTGGCAAAGGGAGACATTTGGACCTCTGGCCATGCGTGTCTCAATCAATTCACTGCTCATTTAAATACAGAAATTTATGTTATTGATCCTGCTCTCAATCTAATTTTACTGTGAAATATTTTAGGTGCTAAATATTTCTTTTAGGATTGATTCTTTCACCCTGAAAATATAAAATCTGAAACAAAACTGCTCAGGCTTTGCTTCTCCTAATGATGCTGACAGGCTTCTACTCCCCCCTCATTTGCATCTACTAATTACCCTCATACAATTGGGTTTTTCTAAATTTTTTTACCACACTGCTCTCAGTCTCCTACCTCATCTGTCAGAGTAGTTTTTATATGTCAGCAAAGAAATTGGTTGTCTGATGGCCATATGGAGTCCAACCTTCAAATTCTCCTTTCTCTTTGTGATTGATGTTCAGGCTGGGGTCACTCTGAAGGAGAAAGATGCCCACAAAGCACTGTGAGCAGGACTTTAGATTCTGCTGCAGATGATCTTCTGCACTCTGCTTCAGCAGTGATGTTCCTGAGCACTTCTCTGGACTGAAAGTCTCTAGGATTAGGCAAAGGCTTGAATCCTGTTCTCTCATACCAGTAGAGATCAAAAGGAGCCTGCATGTTAAACATTCAAAGTCAAGTCCTGCTCTTTTTTGTCACTAGGAATGACTCAGATGCTCCTCTAGCTGGTTACCCACCAGGAACTATCCCCCTTACTGAAGCAATGCTGTGAGGAAACACTGGAAATCCTGCTATTCCATTCCAAAGGTCTTTCATAATTCTGCAAATCCTGCTGTGATGTGTGAATTCAGGAAGGATAGAAGTAGAGAGGGCAATAATTGTACTGTTTAATGCTCTATTTCATGAGAGGGAAGCCTGGTGATAAAGGGCTGATGGGATCTAAGAAAACACCTGTTGTACAACACAAATAATTACATATAATATCTTGCCTTTTCAGAGCTGAAGAAATACAAGAGATATGAAATACTAATGACAGCATATAATGTAATTGGTGAGAGCCCTACCAGCACACCAGTGGAAGTGTTCGTGGGTGAAGCAGGTAGGTCAAAGGAAAATTAGTTTTCTGTTTGGTTTGGTTGTGGTTTTTATGTACTGGTGTGTATTAATATTCTCCTGATAATATTTAATATTTGTCCAGGGAAGGAATTAATAAAAAAAAATCCTGGTCATGATCACTGAGAGTTGTTTGGAGCATCTCCTCTTGGGATAAGTTGATCCTGACAGTTTGATGCCATTTGAAAGCAGCTGCTCTACATCAATAAGGGAGAAAAGGCATTTGAAAGAAAGACAAAATAGTTTTTGGAGTTGCAGGAGGATGACTGTTCATACCTAATTAGCTTGAGGGAAAAATTGACTCAAGTTAAAGAAGTGCAAAGTGGAGCAGAAGAAAGCCGGGAGGGAAAAGAAACACAATTATAAGCCAAGGAAGACCTGGGGAGTTGGTGCTTTTATTTTACAACTTTCTGTGAAGAGGCTTTTTCTGTGCACCACACCTTACTGGGGTTTTATTCTCCTGAAGCCAGGATGACTTAGTGTCCAGTTTGGTGGTAGCTTTGGAGGCACAGGTGATGGTTGCTCTCAAGAAGATACAGAGCCTGTACCTTACATCCAGTCTCTGCAGGAGCTGAGTGTCAGTGCCACTCCTCATGCTTTTACTTGGTATGGATCTGGTGCATGAATCCAGGCTGGAAGGATGAAATGTAACTTGCTGATTAGTTTGAAATCCCTTCATTGGAAGGCCAGAGGTGGAAATCAGGGTGAGACTCAAGACTTCTTTGAATACTTCGTGAAACAGATGATTTTGCAGAGCTCAGATACCCAGCAGCTGAATCGGTTCTCAGTAACTCCAGCCAAGAAGAGCAAGGCTGGAATAGCTGATGTCTTTTTTGCACCCAGGCTGGCAGTGCTGTATTTATGGTGACCCCAGCTGGAGAGAGGCTGGTGCTGAAATAGTTGTTAGCTATGGCATCCATTGCAGCAGCATCTTTTGAAGCTCAGAACAAGAACAAGCAACATGCACCCTCCTGTTGTTCAGGCTGCTGCCGTGAACAAATCTGATTACACTTTTGTTCTTCTGTCCCAAGGCTAGGATGTAGAAGCTACCAAACCCAGCACTAATTCATTTGATTATTATTCATTAAATGTGCTACTAAGCAAAGCATATTTTTTTCTAAACTCTACTGCATAGTTTTTTTAACTCTACTTAACATTTTCATTTCAAATTTGGTGTAGCATTCATTATCTTTCTCTGAAAACATCATAAATTAATCAGAGCAGCCTGGTTGTACAGAGACAGCTGGCAATATTTACCCTTTTTTCTAGTTTGCTGCTGCTTCATCTTCCTTCTGCAAGTGCAGCAAAGAAAGCCCCAAGTGGAGCCAACTGTATCTGGCCTTAAAATACATTTTTGTTGCAGAACTAAACATCTCACTGCTGCAAAGGGAGCCAGCACATGCATTTATACACATGTACCCAGCACAGAAAATTAGCTGGGGAAAACAAAGAAATGTTGTTATATCATGTCTTTGAATCCCATGGTCCTAGTCTATCCTTCTTGTAACTAAGACAGGGAACAGGGAGGTGGAAGGTGCTACATTTGGGAGGAAACTGAGATACCCAGGAGATCTTCTCCCACAGGCAGGGCTGGTACATCTGAAGCTGTAGTATGACTGAGATGTTTTTTTAGAGATATTGGCTTTACCTCTGGTTAGGGACAATCTAGGTTCATGTGGCAGAAATGATGAATGTCAGATCTTCCTGCCGATTTTCACTCTTGTTGTGTGAAGTTATCTTGCTTTGTTATTTAGCTGCCTCTTCCACCTCCAAGAACTGGCTGTGATTTATCCTGCGAGTAAAGTGATTGGAGCTGGTATTGCAATTTAAGTTTTAAATTGATTTGTGACACCTTTGAGTTAAAGTGTGCTGTGGAAATACAAGTTTTTTTGTTGTTACTGTTTGCTTGATGTTCTTACCCATGGTAAAGGCAGTTAAGCAGCAAGCTGGAAAAAAATGGGTCAGTTCAGCTTCAGCAATGGAGCTGCCATGTTAAAAACTGAGAAAACCTTCCCAAAAACAAGTGATGACAACACAGGCAGAGCTCTGAATAGGAAATGACTGAAGAGGACAATCCCTGGTCTGAAGGCCCCAGATAGCTTATGGCTCACTCCAGTTAGATGGTGCTTTGTTCTGCCAGAAGAATTGCAGTCGTTTTTGTAGGTGCAAGAAGATTCCTCTCTTGGTTATAAAAAGGAACCAAGTTTAGGGTTTAAGTCAAGGTTTGGCTTTTAGGTCAAAGTACCTGATCCTGTGCAGTTCTGGTGGGTGTTTCATGCAGTGAGGGCCACCTGGTAATAATGCTGATGGTTGATGTGCTGTTCAGCTTCAAAGTTTGGTGCAGCCAGGATGAATGATGCAGAAGGAGAAGTGTCTTTAATTCCTTCCTTCCCTCTTGCACTGTGCCCTGTTAGATTTGAAGATTTTCCTCTCATCGTGTCTAAGTTTTGGCAATAAAAACTCCAGTTGGCAATGGAGCCCCCTGACAAACTTGGAAAAAAAAGGAAAAAGCAAAAAAAAACCCAAAAAAACCTCAACAACAACAACAAACAAAAACCAATCCATGAAATCCAACCTTCTGGTAGTTTTGCCAATCAAATGAGTAAAAGCACCCAAACAGGGAGTTTCTCTTGAGCCCTGGATTGTCACTAAACTGTACCTCAGCTGGATGCAAGTAGTTTGAGGCATTTTGGGCTTGGTTTGGGTTGGGTTTCTTTTTGCTACAGGTGGAGCAAGCCCATTTTCTTGTTTCAGTAACCCATAAGATCAAATCCCCAGCAAAGACTGTGTTTTAAAGTTTTGCAAAACTCCCTTATGTGGGGAGCATTTCCTTCCCCATGGCAGGAAAGGAGCCTTTGTGCTCTGAGCAGGAGCCAGGAGGGATGCTGAGCAGAGCTGATGTCCATCCCCTCCTCCTCCATGGGCCAGAAGATGCTCATAACGTTGACTTTTTCGAGCTGGCTGGAGCTCTGCCCCACTCATTAAAGAGCCACGTGCATCCCCTGACAAATGACAGAAAAATTGAAAGTCACTGCTTGCAGAAATTAGGAAGGGAGGCACAGCCCCCTCGGCAAGCCCCCTCCTCGCCTTGTTAATTCATTTCCCAGTTGAGCTGTCAGGGATGCTGGCTGGGATCAGGAAGGCAGTGAGTGTTCAGCAAAAGGCTGGGCACTGATATTCATCCCAGCTCTAAATGCAGCTGCTACCAGAGGTGCTGTTCTGCTCGACTGAAATTAAGACTCTGTTAGAGCAGCCACTATATCAAGAGCATTATTCTACCAGGTTGCTGTCACTATCTGATTGTGTGGTGGGCTCTGGAGTTCAGGAGACTCCGCTCCCTGCATTTTAATTAAACAGAAATCACAGGTTTGGGGCAGGCGTGCTTCATCTAATTTGGGAAGGTGAATAAAAGGGAAGGTGGCAATACAAATCCTGTGCTAATGAGCCTGCAGCCTCCAGTGCTTCTCCCATATACTGCAAAGCCACTCTGGTTGAAAAATAACAGAGTTCATAATTTCTTCCAGCAGCTGCTGCTGAAGAGAGCGTGTGTGTGGAGAGAAGGGGTGAAGTGCACCAAGAGACACTGGCCTATAAACAGGTTGTAAATCCATTAGTGTGAAGGGAGGAGTGATGTTTGCCATTATAAGTGATGGTGACATTGGTGACCTTCAGAATTCACAAGAACTGATGAGGTTGGTTTGTTGTTGTTGTTGTTGCTCTTTTTAATAACGATCTCTGAGGACTGGCTCTGCAATAGGAAAGGGAAGGAGTGAAAAGAGCTGGAAGACAGAGGTTTCTCAGCAGCCTTCCATTGAAATTCCACCTTGGTTGCTAGCATTATCCTTTGGAAAAGCAGGTTTCCTGGCCATCTCACCCTCTTCAAAGTGACATGGGAGCTTGGAAAGAATGGGAGTAGGAGAGGGGGTGACAGCTCCTTCTACCATCTTCAAAATCATACATTTGCCTCTTGGTTCAAAGCTTGCAGATCTCAAAGTAAATGTCCCTGTTCTCACTGTTATCTGCAATAATTTTCATCTTCCTTCCTGCCTGCAGCTCCAGGGGTGCTCCTAGAGTTCCCAAAATACATTTTGTCCCCTTGTAGCTGACACATGTGTAGAAGTTCTGCTCTGCCAATAGCTCAAAGCTGCTTGGGCATCTCCAGCATACTGCAGGCAAGGAGTAGAAGCCATCTGGAAAACTTCAAGACCAAAAATATTTTTTTAGGTTTGGGAAACAGAAGACAAAATATAGGGAAGAAGCTGTGCTAAGGAGAAAGAAGCCTTGTAAAAAAGGAAAGACTTGAGCCCAGGCACCTGGCTCTCCTTTGTACAAGCTGCTTCTAGGAAAGAGCTCTTGTCCCTTCTTGCCTGGTTATTGGTGCTCAAAGTTTCCCTTTCTCTCTCAAGCTTATGTCAGTGGAGGTTGTCAGAACAAGGCTGCTTCATTCCTTGAGTGTCTTCATCTCTTTCTGCAGGCCTTGCTCTTTTCCCATGTTCATATAAAATAACCTGCATGGTGTCACCTCCCCACTGCAGGTCCTTTTCCAGAGAGAGGTGTCCTCTAGCACTACCTTGGGATCCCGTTATCCTTAAAGCATGGAAATTTCACCTCCTCCTCTGCCCCAAATAGATCTGAGAAGGTGTTGTGCAGAGAAGTCCCCTGAGCCTCCTTGCTGGAAGCCTCCAAGAGGAGTGACAACATTTCAAGACATTAGAGCTGGCAGCTTCCATCAGTCTGCTGTGGCCCTCTTGGCTGTTTTTTCCTCTCTGGGACACATGGGCCACATGTCTGAGTGACTGACTGGTTATGCAGATGGGGAGTATGTTGCTGCTGGCACAGCTGGAAGAACTGGGTGGGCATTTCCATCCCAGATGCCACTGGAGGGGGAAAGCATAAGATTACTGTGGCCATTTCACATGGCAATAGTCTAAAACCTGTCAGCCTAAGGACAGTATCTTCCCTTGAAAACACAAGAGGATGGACAAAGCTGTTGGAAAGAAGTGGAATAAATAAATTAGTGGTTTCACTTGCTCAAATTTTAAACAAAGTGATTTACCTTCCTTGGCACTTTAAAAGCATCAGGCCTTTGAAATGTGAAGGTACTTGCTTTTTAATTGTTGATGCTCAGCAAAAGGCTGCTTGGGGGAGATGGTGAGGAGTTTGAAACATTGATTTTCCTTCCCTGTACCCACCTTTAAATTTAAAGAACCTGCAGAGCTGTTCCAATATCATGCTTAATTATGAATGAGCTCTACACAGCCAGGCTGGGAACATCCTGTTCCAGGTGTGTCACTGAAGCTTCATCCTGTCCCCAGTGTTTCGCTCCCTAAGGAAGTTCTTCTCTGAGCATGAAGATCCAAGCCATGTTCTCCAACAATGCACTACAAGAAAGAGTAAAATCAGACTAGAGCAAAAAAGAGAGGATGGAGAGGGGAAAAAAGAAAAAAAAAGTGGTAAAGGGTTTCCTATTTGCTCTGGGAAAGAAACCTCTTCCAAGTTCCAAGTTCCTCTTGCATTACTGGAGACCATTACACCTGTATCCCAATGACATTCTTTTTGTAGAGTTGCATCAACCACTGGGTACATCCTGTCAGTATTTCTTGGTGGATTTTCAACTCCTCCACTTGGTGCTTTTCTGCAACATGTCCAATTTGGATTTGTTGTTGCCATCACTGCAGCTCCACTGCTGACAAGAGCAGTCTGGATAGCACTGGGCTGCACTGGCTGATCCTGCAGGGCTGTGACAAGTTTGTAAAAATAACAAACTCAAGTGTGCCTTCATTAGAGCATCAGTTATTGCTTGTGTGGTGCTGGTAGTGCTGCATGGCTGGGCAGTTACAGATAGGAGTTTTTATATAAACCTTGGCTTCCTTTCCTGCTCCAACTGGTTATTTTGTTAAGGGCAGTTTTACATTGCTAATCTGTCTGCAGAGATGTCCCAAGTGAACTTCTGAATGTGGTGGCTTAGCTCAGTAGCTGCACTCAGAATGGTAAAACAGCAGTAACCATGCCAGTGTGAGCCTGTGGAAGAAGTGTCCTTACTGTCAACGTGTCAAAAAGACATCCCTGCAGCTCTCTGGAGACTGAAATATAATGTCAAGGCAGAGGGAAGCAAAGTCTAAGTGCAAGCCGTGCTGCTGTCAAAGCAAGTTATTCTACCATATAGGAAAAGGGAATTTTAAGTGAATGCAGTGGAAAGAAGTGCTCAGATTGAGACATAGATTTGATGGGCTTATTTGACAACTTTAATTCTCCATTGACAGTCCAGAAGCTTGCTAAAATGATTTGCAATGTTTTCATGCTGCAAGTAAAAGCTGAATGCGCGCCTCATTAACAGCTCATTAACTTGTTAATATTGGTCATAAGCAGCCTTTGGTACAGCAAAAGGCTTTATACAGCACAGCAGCTCTGCTTTAATTGCCTCTTTTTATCACATCTCAACGGAGGAAAGATGTTACTGTCCTAGCAAAAATATCATCAGGTTTTGATCAACTGAGCTTACCCAGCTCTGCCACTGCTACTGCTGGGGTGGGTGGTGCTGGGCTGCAATTGCCATGAGATTATTTGCTCAGGTGATAGACTTCTATCTCACAAACCCAACAATTGGATGTCAATCCTCAGTGCTGACTGTAGCCCACGACAAGCAGGCTGTCCCTCCTCAAATTTATCATCAGGACTCCCATCTTTGTTCTGGGGTTGCTGCAGGAAGCAGTGGGAGGGGTAGGAAAAATCAGCTCCTTCTGCTGCAATGTGCTCTGGTCTGTGAAGAACCAAGTCCCTGCACATTGTACAGAGGGTGGAGAGATGAGAAACTTAATCATGTATCCAAAGCCTTCCTGAAGTAACAGCAGAGCTGACTCCATTAAAAGCAAAGGAATTAACCTTCCTTTCAAAAACATAAGCATTCAGCAATAAAGTAAAACGGGCCATAAATTGCACTGTTAAACAAGTGGGGAAGACCCTGGCTGGTCACTGGTATTCAAGCAGACACAGGCTGGATGAAGTCTGAGTATTTTTAGCTAAAAGGTGATATTTGCAGCCAAATTTCTATTTCCTCTAATTGTGTCGTCCTGCTTGGCTTGTTTTCAGTCATCCTGGGATATGTGAGCAAAATGTTTTAAGCATTTTCATATGGGTCTCAACTCCTGTGGCTTTGCCTCCTCTGCATGGCTTTGCTGGGAAGCCAGCTGTAGAGAAACACAGTTGGTTTTCTTTTCTGACATCTGTTTGCTGTATCCATCGTCACTCACAGTACTGGAGGCATTTCAGGTTGCCTGTTGAAGACTAAAAGCAAGAAAAGCTGCCTTTTTTTCCTATTAAAGTATGAATTAGCAATATTGCACAACATTTTGGCCACAGCAATCCACTGAGATGACATGGGTGGTATAGGACCATAGTGAGGAGCTCAGGAATGCCATCACTGCAAAATAAGCAAAGAAAGAGAAAACTCTCACTCAAAGCTGAGAAAATGTAAATTTGATCTCTCTCTCCCTGGGGAGCATGAGATCAGAGTCCTCTACAGGCTCCCTGGGGTTCCCTGACCACTGCAATCTGTAAATCCGAAATTAATCCCTCGTGGGGGTCAGCTACCCAACCTGGCATCAAAGGCCACAGCAAAAGGTTATCACAGTGGCAGATCTCACCTGCTCAGTTTGACTTTTTTTGCTATGGTTTTTAACATTTGATATCTAGCAAACCTGCTGGAGATTCATTCTAATTATTTGATCTGCTCTCTGGACTTCCGTGAAGCATAAGGGGTTGTTGGGGCTGATTAGGTTTTGGTAGGTGCCACCTTCATTGTTAGGGAACATTAAGTGGGTGTTTTTCTGGGCTGCCATGAATTTGTGGTAGTATTAAATTGTGGGATTAACAAATTATTATGAGTTGAATTGGGCTATAAATGGAGGAGGACGAGTCTTGAGAACTGGAAAGCCTGGAATAATGGTCCGAAGTCAGTGACTTTTCCTCTGCCTAATGGGTTGACTTTTTTTAAGAGAACTGAGAGCAGAACTTTCCCACCCAGTGCTTCTCCCATTGAGGGAGGATCAGGCCAGAGCATCCAAACCTCAACAGCTCTTCACCATCCCTTGCACCCTGCAGCAACTCCCTGGGAAGTGGCTCCTGTGCTCCTTGGAGCTGACCCCTCTCTCATTTACCCAACTTCCACACTGGACCAGCTCCCCCAGCTTTAGCAGAGCTTGTCTGACTTTGCATTGATCTAAGGGAGAGGGGATTTTTGCTTGTAGGATTATGCTCCTCTTTCTTTGTTCAGACCTAATACTTGTCAGACTCTCACTGTTCCTGCTCACCGGTCCATCTCTGCTGACTGATGGGCTGCCTGAGTGTGATCATATCCTTGTTGACACAAAAGAAATAGAGGAAAAAACTCATTTTACTATTTTGCCCCTTCCTGGTTTAACTACCTGCATGCCTTTTCCAGAGGTTGTCTGACAGTTCTGTAAGAGCTTTACTTTTGGGTCAGGTGCTCTGGGTTCCTTGATGGATAATCTCAGAATGCAATCTGATAGCCTGTTTTAGGTTTGTGTTAGCTAACTAGAACTGTGGGCTTCAGCAAAAGAAAAGTATGTAGGGTTTTTTTGCAGGCTCTAAGTGTTTCACAATACTGCTCCAGGAGATTCCCATCAGCTGCAGGCATTGTAAAGTGATTACAGGAACTTTTTCTGCATCATTCAGATTGTGTCTGTTCCACAAATAACCTGGACTGCATGTGAATCATTGGGAAATCTGAAACCCCAAACTCAAATTTTGTAATCACAGCAGCAGTGTTTTCACCAGTGCTGGAAGAAATGGTGAGGGATGGGATGAGAATTGCTTCTGCTTGAGTCACTTGCCAGTTTGTGGAGGTTCTTCATGAATAAGTCATACCCAGGGAGGTTTTCTCAGAACATGATTGCCTCCTTAGATGGAAAAAATGGCATTGGTAGATAATCTCCCAGAGTCCTGTGGAAAGGATATTCCATTCCTAATTCTTGTTTCAGTTCAGTGTTTTTCTGCTATGTGCTGAGAGTCATTTCTCTCTCTTTCCTCCTTCCACCCCTGTCTCCCTCTCATACCTCTGCAGATGGCTGAGGACAGGCCTAGTCAATATTGGGAAGCTTCCCAGTGCTAAGCAAAGAAGGGGATGTTACATTTGGGTACATTTGCAGCTGGTTTTATTTATGCTTTTCATTACTTTAATACCCTTGAAAATTTGATGTGGCAAAATGCAGATACTCTATTAAGTATAAAATACAGGGAGGGGCCCAAGTGTTTGCCTAACCAGATAGTATGGCACAGAGAAAAGCAGTTCCAGGTGTGCTGGGTTGATGGAGTCTCCTTCTTCCTCACCAAGGTAGGCTTCTCTGCTTATATTCCTATTTTTGCATCCTTTAGATTGTGCTCCCTCTCTGTCAGTGCTCATGAGGATGAGAAATGTTGGCTGGGCCCTTCTTGTACTGGCTTCCACTGGGCTCTTGTGCCCCAGGAAATGTTTCAGTTTGTCTTAGACATCTGTGCAACTGTGAAGCCCAACACATTTATCATCCCAAAGAAAAAAAAATATTTTCTGTTAAAACCTGGCTATTTCCAGCTGCTTTACATGCACACACACGGAGTGGAACTTCATAGGCTTCTCAAAGATGGGGGAGATGAGGTTGCTCCTTTCCTGAGAGTCATTCCCAGCTGCAGGGTGACACATTCCTGCTGAAGTTAAAAACTGGAGGAACTCTCAGGTTTGGTGCCAAAATGAACAAGAGGGTAGGAACACTCAGGGCCAATGTTAGCAAACAGAGTTACCTTGGAAGAGTTAAGACCTAAAACTTTTAAGTATGGGTCTGCCTGTCCCATTGCATCTGAAATCCACCTGAGGAACACCAGGAAGTGCAGTCTTTTGAAAATGCACATGCTTCCATCACAAAACATAGCCCAGCTTAAAATAGCCAGAAATTAGTGGGAAACATATTTTACATCCTAACTATAGCTGGTGCTGCTTTGTCACAGCAGAAAGCAGCTTTGCAGTAGCTGTTTTTGAAGCACAATTAACTAATTGTTATCGAACTAATCAGCATCACTCCCGCAACATTCCTGATAGCATGGAGGTAATGCTGCACAGCCTGCCTTGCTCCCACCCCTCCTTCACAGGCACTGCTAAGAAAATGGCCAATAAACACTGAACATTTTTCTCATGCTGCTTTTCCTTCCTGGAAAGAGTGTCTGCAACCATCAGCAGATGCATTTTTTGGCTCTTTCTTGGGAGGTACAACATACTTGTGTTCCATCTCTAAGCCCATACTGCAAGGAAAGCTCTTGCCTTTTGCTCTGCCCGTTCAACAGATCAAGTCTTGCTGTTTTCTCTTGTGACCTTCTGTTTGCTTGGTTGTGTTTGGCTTTTATAATCCACTTTACTGTTGCTTATCTACTCCATAACTTGAGGGCAGTGGCTGCAATGGGAGAAGAAGCAATCTGTTCTCCATGCCTCTGTAGGAACAAAATACCAATACCATGAGGCCAGACATTTAAAAACAATCAGGAGTTATTTTAGAGTTATTTAAAAAGGCAAAGTTTCTGTGAGGGTGGTGGAGGGATCTGGAAAAAGGTGCAGTGATCAAGATGCCACAAACATCTGAGCAGCCACGCTGATCCTGGGTGTGAGGCTGGAGGATGGCTTGGCTGAGCCTTCTCCAAATCCTTTCCAGATCTATTTTCCATGACTCTGTGTGCCAGGAACCAGTGTGCAAACTTTGGAGACACTGCATGTGCATGCTTTACTTGTCAGCACATGCTGCACTGAGTGTTGCTATGTCTTCTCTCTGGTTTTTGCTCAGGAGGTAGATAAGATTCCAGTTGACATGTCAGAGCATGATGCAACCACCCCTCCATTATCATGTGTAGACATACAGATTAGAAGCTTTTTAGGCCTGGAGCTGTCTCTTTGTTCTGTGTTTATGCAACACGTTGTGCAATGAGATTCTGGCCTCTAGGTGCCAACACCAAGATGCATATATATTGATTACAAGGGAATAAAAGCAGGCATGTTCACAAAAGCATGCTTTGATGCATGGGGGGAAATATTTCTTAGGTAGAAAAGGACCAGAGGTCTTGACAAAAGAGAAAATTGCTTGGGATTGTTCAGAATTGTGGGAACAATCTGATGGACAGCAAATCTTCAGTCTCTCACTGCATTTTTTTCCTCTTTATTATTTTTTTTTCTCTCCATATTAATCTAAGTAGCATGAGTACCTATGAACCTTGTTCCAGCCTTGTCTGTGAATGTCCTGGTCTAATACTGGTTTTATAGAAACATTTAGAAAAACAGTAGAGGAGAAATCCTTTGGTCCCCAGAAATTTGAGGAAAGATGTAAAAGCAGCAAGGAATGCTTCAGAAACACAGATATTGACTTTACCCCCTGAACCACAAGGATTTGTAGCCTACCTGTGCTACACAGCTTGGTGGTGACTGTCACTAAGAAAAGGAATTGGAGCTTCACACTGATGAGAAAAGCTCTTGGTGCCACACAGACCAGAAAGCAAATACCCCAAGCAAACAGCAAGAAAAACTAAGAAGTGAACCTTCTGCAGTGCACGGAGCTCTGGTGCAGGGAGACCACTGGGGGTTTTCTGCACCTTTGCTTTAAAGGTTATAAGCATTTGCAAGCTCAAATTGACTGCAGAGTGATCAGAAGTTGTTCAGTACAACTGGAAAATGAGGGCAGTGAAATGTTTAACTGTGGATTTAGCTGTGTAACTTCACTCAGGGGCTCATTTTGACTCTCTTGGCGTTTCCAGATAGATTTGTTGTCTTTACATGATCCTGCCAATATCATCCCAGTCCGTAGATGATGATGAGGTTTTCTTACTAATTATTTTACAACCTGCTCAGCCTTTCTTCTGATTTTTGGCTGGGAGTTTCAAGGAGACAATCTCAAAGGTGAATTGAAATCAGATAAGAAAAGAAATGTTTACAAATGCCTGTGTGAGATTCCAAGGCAGGGTACGTGCACAGAATTAGACTTCATGAATATATACTTTTTTTCCCAGGGAAAGCAAAATGCTTTCTACCTGCCAAGAGCTGGGTTTGGACCCTGAGGGGTCTGTGCCACTCCTGCTAGAGTTGATAATGTCACTAACACCCAAAGCAGTGTGAGGTATGCAGCTTTAACCTTGCTTTTTATGTATTTGTGATTTCAACAGCCACAAAAATAAAAATCAGAGCTCAGTAATCTTGAACTGCATTCCTAGAAGGTAAAAGGCTTTTCAATTCACCTTTAAAATGCACTTGCTTTTATTGGCACAGGATGTCCATACACTGAGTGAATGGTCTGGGGTTTCAAACAGGTAGAGTCTTTAGGGATGTGTTTCCTTCTTTTTGAAGTGTTTCATTTCACCCTTAATGTAATGTGCTGTGTGCACAGAGCCACATCAAGCAGCAGCAGCAGCACTTTTCTGCTGTCCCTTGCTGTCAACAAGAAATCTGTGCTTAGAAGAAGGAGGAAGACATCAGCCTTTGAAAGTTGAAGAGAGGGACAGGCTCACAGGGCACAAAAGCAAACAATTTGCATCTCGTCAAGGCTCTGGGGTAGCAAAGAGAAATGTCTTTTTCCACATTTTTTTTTATTTTTTTATTTTTTTTTTTCCTCCCATCAAATTTTCCACCACCCTACCAGCAAAAGTGCAGCTCCAGAAGCACGAGTGTCAGGGGAGAATGATCACTGGCAGTTTTTCACCATTGTGTTTCTCAGATGTGTTCCAAAAAGGGTTTGAGGAAAAGTGGTGTTTTTCTGGCAGCAGTCTGCTCTTCTAATGGTCGTATCTCAGAAGCAGTGATTGTTGCAGGCTGGCATATGGTATCCAAAGAAAAAAGCTATTGTAGATGCTGCTGTAGACCTGGATATTGGGAGTATTTTGAAGCTGTCAGCTAAGGACAGACAGCAGTGTCACTGCCTAAAAAGAAAACATATTGGTAAAGTGATCCATTTTCTTCTGTGATTGTACATATTCCTGTTTCCCTCAGCATGTCACCATCTGCAAATGTCCAAGATGTATTTTCAGCTTTGTATTGTGTGATTAGTTTGCCTTCACACCCTGATGTGTGCTGTGAAAGTCTCAAAATCTTGCAATTTTTGGTCCTTGACAGACCAGAGCCCTGCTGCACTGAGGGCAGCCAGATGGGTAGCTTCTCCCTGTGCCCCTCTCCTGAGAGCAGCTAGACCAGTGCACCCCTGAGAGCAGGCTTTATTTTACTGATGGTCACTGTCACCTCATGGATTTGCTCCATCCAGCCAAAAAAGGCAACAAAAACAATTTTAATAAACAAATAGTTCGAACTGAGCACTGGGATAAAGGCTATTTTCAATTTTACCTTTCACATTTAATTGGACAGCAATAATTTTGCAATAGAGTTGCCGATGGCAAACATGCAAAAGACATTAACTTTATTTATGTTTTGGATTATTAATGTGGCTGTTAGAATTCCTCCAGTTAGTTTTGATTGAATTGGTTTTTTGTGCGATTCTGTCGTTTAATGGAGCGGTAAATAAGAATTTCTGATAATGAGCCCAAGCATCTGTCACAACAACCTGGCGCTGGTTATTAACATTTCCATTAACGGCAGGGTGGGCAGTGATAATATGGAAACCACACAGTTAGAACAAAATAAATAGTTGGTGTCAGGCTGAGTGAGTGTTAATTACTATTTTATTTTATAACTCTGGGGGGAGGGAGTATCGGTAGAAAAGTGTGACTTATGAAGGTCATTCTTTCTAAAGAAAGAAGTCTCCAGAGGAACAGATAACCGGGGCTATCTAATGGAGCAGTCAATGTTTTATCACTTCTATTTATGGAAGGAGCAGAGCAGCTCTCTCAGGTGGTCTGGGTAAAGGCTGTGGAACCTTGACCCCTTGAAGGGGTTTGAGCCTTGTGATCCCTCAGATTTATACTGAGTACGAAGTGTGTGGGATGGAATACTCTTTGGTCAGTTCTGGCATCTGTCTTGTCTGTTCCTCCCCAAAGAAGGGCTGTGGGTGGGACTTCTTTACTCCTTCTGGAGGGTAAAATGTTCCTCAGAGCTGAGCAGTGTCCTTGGCTCTGCACACCAGTCTCTGGCTGTAAGTATAAACATCGAGTGTTATCAGTCCTAGAAGCACACACTGTCTGAGAAACTTGCTGTTAATTTCAGCAAGTGCAGCTGCTTACAAGAGACTTAGCTGAAAGCAAAAGCACAAGACAGAAAATCACCTTTATCCTGGCCCAAACCAGGACAGCCACTGAGAAAGTAGAAGCACATCCTTTGTCCTGCCTTCCTCTTCCTACTCCTGGAGTCTGAACGATGCTCTGGCACCTTTTCCTCAAGCAGAACATGTGCTGGTTTGTTAAGATCTGCCGGAGGCAGAGACAGCAGGTCAGGAAAAGAGCCTCTCCTTGCTGCCTGCTGGGGAAGAAAATCCACCTGCACCAAGTTGGATGCTGACAAAGGGAAGGATGGTGGGACCCAGGTGCACTCAGAGATGAGTTTTTCTAGCACAGCACAATGCAAAGAAGAAATGCCACCAGGAGCCAAAGAGAGCCAGCAGGTGCAGAAGGAGGTAGAATCAAAGCGGAGCTAACAAGTAGCAAGATGAAAGTCATTCTGTCATACATAAAATATTGCTTGAATTGACCAGCACCTGACTGGTTTGGGAGGTAATTTTAGGCAGTGTTTTGGTCTGCAGTTCTGTAGTATGGCAAACAGGCTGCTGTAAAGACTTGGTGATGGGTGGGAGGCCAGACTGGTGGTGGTGGTGGTGAGGGGCTGCCTGGCTCCCAGTTACAATCAGGAGTGATGGGTCAGTAGCCCAATGTTACTGCCATGAGCAAGCCCCAGTGTTATTATAGAATAACGACAAAATCCTCCTTTCTTTTCCAAAACTGCCAGCAGGATGGAGTTGATTCAATGTCTAACCCAGTCTGTGTGGGACAGAACTTAACCACCTCCGGCGGCTCAGCCGCTCCGCAGTCCACGTGTGCTGAGACTTCCCTGAGCTGCAGATACCTCCAGGGCTGACTCTGTTAGCTGGCTTGTGGAGTAAACAGAGGCTGTCAGGGGTCCTACTGCAAATGGAAAAATTGCAACCTGGATATGAACTACTTCTGCTTGTCACTATTAATTCTTCTCTCCTCCTTTCTCTCTAGCACCAGCCCTGGCCCCACAGAACATCCAAGTAAACTCCCTTTCTGCAAGCCAGCTGGAGCTCACCTGGGACCCCCCTCCTGCCGACAGCCAAAATGGGAACATCCAAGGCTACAAGGCAATCCTGCTCTTTCTGCTCCTTGCATTTATCTTGTTTGGCATTGCTATTACTTGTGAGATAGCTCCACAAACTACCCTTGCTGCATAAGGCAAATTAAAACAGCAGTCAGGCTGCAGAATGAAAATGGCAGTAAATCCCAAAATCAAAAGAAAGAGAACGGCACTGGGGGAAAAAAAAAAAAATGGAAGAGTGTGTTGCTATTTGTGGAGAAGGAGAGCACGGGGAAATAGAATATTCAGATAAGAAGGCAGTTCCATTTATGCAGGCAACATATCTGCTCCAAAAAGCAACAGGCACACGAGCTAGGGGCAAGAAACGTATTCAAGAAAATTAACTGAGTTTTCTGTCTATCAAATGTTGCAAGCTATTAGGAAAAGCAGAACTTTCTCCAAGCCAGAAGCCTGAGCCAGGTCAGATTTCAGAAGAATCATTTCATTTTCTTAACTCTAACAAAATTAAATCATAGTATTAATTGCATTTGCTTCACAGGAGATGAGCACATTGCAGAAGCATGATGTTTAGTTTCTCCAGCATGAGAATGGACCCTCAGAGAGTGGAAATGGGCAAGTCTACAAACACTGGAGCTTGGCTTGAGTTCAGTGTCTGGCTCTGCCTCTCTCCATGCGTTTAGGTCCATAAGCAAAGAAAAGCCAAGCCAATGTGAATAGTCTGGCATCCTTTCTTGGCAGTAAAAAGCATCCTTATATATCAATTCATGTTCTTTTCCTTTTGTACATATATAGATGGCTCTAACAGCTTGGCTTGTAGAGCCAAGGTGGAGTCTTGCCTTGGCTCATTCCCTCAACTTTCTGGCTTGCTTTGGCCTGTTGTAATGCTCTCTCTGCCAGGCCTGTCCAATAAGTAGGGCTGGCACAGTTTTTCCTCCTGGAAATTAATTCTCCAAAGCATAATTTCATGGCAGCAGAGTAAAAAATTTTTAAGGGAAAAAAATGGAGAAAAGTACCTCAAGGAACTTTAGGGAAAGTCTTTATTACCATCTTCAGGAAGGCATTTGCTTGGCTGTCCTCTGAACACAACTAGTGAAACTGTTGTGTGCATCTGGAGGTGAATTATGGAACATCGTATCAGGATGCCAGTGCTGACAGGCAGCTAACATTTCAGGGAGAATTTAAAAACTGACCTCTTATCACTGAACCCTGGCAGCTCATATCTGCTGTCATTAGGCCATATTCTTCAGCCTGTGCTCTATTTTTGAGTGATGTACTCAGCTATATGGTTGCGGGACTCAGGGGAAATTGCCAGAGGAAGATAAAAGATTGGGCACACGGTGAAAAGCGTTAGGATCCCATTTAGCAGAGGAGTCCAGAGCAAGACTGCCCCATCTCCCTGATCTTTTATAGCTGCAATGCCCAGGTATTTTCTAGGTGAAGGGATACACTAAACCATCTCACTATCTCAACAGATTTATTATTGGGAAAGCGACACCCAAAATGACACAGAGAAAGTGAAGGTCCTTTTTCTCCCAGAGACAACCGTCCGGCTCAAAAACCTGACAAGCCACACGCGGTACATGGTCTGCATCTCTGCTTTCAATGCAGCTGGGGATGGCCCCAGGAGCACCCCCTCGCTGGGCAGGACACACCAGGCAGGTATGGGACATTGTCTTGTCACAAATCACAGCCTTGGCTCTGACCAGCATGTATTGGGGCTGAGGGAAAAGGATGGATGCAGGAGGGCACTGGTGTTCAGATGGAGTTTGTGGATGGGTCATTACACTGTATGGGTGTTGGAGGGGGAAAAGAGGGATTAAGGAAGTGGACCATGCATGAAAGGGAAATGAGAACAGAGTGGCAGAAAGAGTGGTCCCTTCACAAAGTGGTCCAGAAGGAAACTGTCTGTGGGTCTGTTCCTGGCCTCTGTGCTCACACCTGAAAATCTGAGCATGGAGTGAGCACTCCAGGGTGAAGCCACCACTGCTGTAGGGTGGCTATAAGGAGGAGGAGTGCACCTGGGCTGCACACTCACCTGGTGCCCTTCTGAGGGTCTGTTCCCTCTGTGTCCTATCTCCTTGCTTGCTTTTGAGCTCCAGCTTTGCAGCTGAGTGGTTGCTTTTGTTAGCACAGCCTGGGTTTTGGATTGATTACAGAGCATTCGGATACAATTGACAAATCCCACTCTCAGCTTATTTTCCTCAGATTTAGGGTGGGTAAATAAACCAGTGTTTTATAATATATATGTATATCAGATTGACTGTTCCTACTGCAATTCAATCTATTTTTAATCCCTTTAGCACCCAGTGCTCCCAGCTTCTTGGTATTCTCTGAAATCACTTGCACTACACTCAATGTGTCTTGGGGCGAGCCGACAGCAGCAAATGGAGTCCTGCAGGGTTATCGAGTGGTCTATGAGCCTTTGGCTCCTGTCCAGGGTAAGAACAACCTCCAATCATACATATTCATGAGGAAATGACAGAAAAGCATTGTAGTATCTTTTGTCTCTTCCCAATTTCCTACTTGCTCTCTAACATTTTCCAAGAGAAGCCAGGTGGCAGAGGGTAAGTAAAACAATTTTGTCAGACCTGTTCAGCAAACTGTAATATTGCAGAATATAGCTTTCATCTGTCCTCTCTCATTTTCTTGTATAAACTATATTATCTGTGATTTGAAAAGCCATTTTACTGCCATCCTTATCAGGTCTGGGCAAAGAGGAAACAGTCTGAGAGTGCCTCCTTGTCTCCCCACATTTCACTTGGAAGTTGCTGAGTCGGCTCCATCCCAGAATAGTCATCAGACACATTTGTGTTGCTTATCACATCGTGTGTCACTTCTGTTATCACAAGGATTGTCTGAGCATCAAATGTGCAAGTCATCTCTGGTACCACTGCTGCTTTTGACAGGGGAGAAGAACTGTGCTGGAGATTCACTCGTGTCTGTTCACATGGAATCCTCAAGCAGCACTTTTTAACCCAGCACTATCTTTAAGCTGGATCAATGTGGTGGCTACAAATATTTCATTATTTTGCCAGCAAAGCAACAGAAAAGTATTTGACAATTTCTCTGAGAACAAATGTAAAGGTGAATTACAAAATATTACTAAGTTTGCAGATGGGCTTATTAATATTTTTATATTGCTGATATTGCCAATAGTTCAATAAGATGTCCAACTTTGGCAGTGTGACAGCAGGGAGAGTAATTTCAGCCATTGCCAATCCATTTTAAACTCTTTTCCAAAGAAATAAGGATATCAATCACTTGGATTTGCTTCTTCTGTAAGGAATAAAGATCTATATTGTCTGAATATCTATGTCTCATGCACTGAGAAAGTTATATTCAGGCATGAAAACACAAGAATAAAAGCTCTTTCAGCCTTTATGGCTGGCAGGTCTGAGCACAAAGAGCTAATGCAAAAAGCATTTCTAATTCTGACCAAGAAATGTGCACAGGGTATGCAGGAGGTTTGGGCTGTTTGGGCATTTTCAGCATCTTATTCATTCCTACGCAGTGTTTAAGAATACATTTTTTCCCCTGAAAATATGGAAGTGTCAGATCATGTTTTTCTTCATGTATTTGACTTAACATCCTCAGAATCTTTGTTTTCTTTTCTTCCCTTTCCCACCTCTGCTTGTGCTCTCTCTGACTCCTGTTTGTCTCTGCTCCCCTCGTAGAAAAATTTTGCTGTGAGCAGGATGGTTATGGAGCAATGTTCTCCAGATTCTAAATATTTGCCTAAATTTAATTTCCAGTTTCTATTCATTTGCTATCATGCCAACCTTTGTCTTTCTGCAAAATATTTTTTCTCCCACCATGGTAAGTCATCCTTCCCTAGAGGCCACCATCTTCCTCTAATAGAAAGCCAAGCTCATTTATTTAAAGAGCAAGATAAAGCCAAACTCTTTTGAAGGTAGAGCACATAATGATGGTGAATTCTGACCCCATCCATGATCTCAGAGGATCCTTCCAGCCCCAGGTCTCACATTCCTCCATGCCAGCACTACAAAGCAACAACATGGATGGACCAGACTCCTGGAGGGTTTTTTTCCTCCTTCTTTTGCCTTTACACCCATTCATGGTTTTTGTCTGAGCGTCCTTGCTGTTGTGACACCTTCTGCCTCCCTACTCACGAGCCACTGCTTAAAACCTGTGGCTTTTGCAAGACTTCCTAGACAGAGCAATCTGTCCTTCAGCACAGTCTTCTCCCTGTTTGACCTTTTATTGTTTAAGCTTTTTAGTGTTATGTTTTACACAATAATAGACAACAAAATTGCCCTGGAGTCTTTTTTTAACAGTTCCTTTTTCTTTGGAGCATAACTTCAAAATGACAAATGCTTCCTGATTTCTCTCAGAGAATTGAAATAGTACACCTAGGGAAGGAGGGAGCACTTTTACTGCTTCCTCGCTAGCCAAGGAAAGATTCCTTGAGTTACAAACTCTATCTGGCAGAAAAGTTTGAACATTATTCTTTATGTAACTGATAAAAACTCAAAGCATTCTTCTTGATTTGCATAAAATAAGCATCTGGACTGAAAAAACATCTTCCTCTGTGTTTTTATGGAAAGATAAATTAGGAAGCAGCCTTCTCTGGTGGGAAAAATGTTCTCCCACTTCCTATGTTTTTGGCTTGAAATGTGTTATTTACATCTACAGAACCAGAAAAATGCCAAAAGGACTCTAAATTTGAACTTTCTGTTCTGTAATATGTTTTTATAACTCAAATTCTTTCCATTAAACTTCCTTTCATAAAATTGCAGTGAAAACTAGATTTTTGTTTTCTTTTGTTCCAAAGCATTCATTGCTGCTCTGCCCTTTATGAGGCACTGGGGACCTAACCATGAAACTATCTGTGAACGATGATGAAGGAAACAGCACTGATTTTAATTCCTACATATAAGAAAAATTCTTAGGGGAGAGTAAAACACAAATCATTCCTTCAGCCTTGTCCATGCTTTGATTGCATCCCATGTTGCAGTGGTATTTCTACCCACAAGTTACCTGTGAGATCTGTGTCCTTCCTTCCACAGTCACCTGGTGATGGTGCAAATGACAGGACAAGATGAAAGGATAGAAGCTGGCCCTTATTTCCTCCTCCAGGCAACGTTGCAGGTTACTTGGCAAAGACACAGGGGAGAAACACTTGCTTAGGAGGCAATCCGCAACATGCAGTCCTCTTCGTTTACCTCCTCCTTTCTTCCCAGAATAATTAGTGAAGTTGTGTGTAGTCTCTTGGTAATTTCCCAGTTGTGTTGTAAGGTTTTTTCTTGTCAGTACCCACTTATCAAGCTTAAACTCTAATTATACTTATCAGTGCTGAAAATTGGCTATTATCACTACTTAAACTCCTGCTAATTGTAAAAAATACTTTCTTAGCAAAGTGTTAGATAATTTTACTTACCATCTAGATGTAATAAGCTCCACTTGATTTCTCCTTTTTTGCATTACGAGCTTCCTTACGTTGGTTTTTTTGGGGTTTTTTTTTTATTTCCTAAACTGTGTGATTGTTCCAGGGGTGAGTAAGGTGGTGACTGTGGACATAAAAGGAAATTGGCAACGTTGGTTGAAGGTCAGAGATCTCACCAAGGGCATGACCTATTTATTCAGAGTGCAAGCCCGAACCATTGCCTATGGACCTGAACTGCAAGCCAATGTCACAGCTGGGCCAGCAGAAGGTATGTGGAGCCATAAAAATGGGTTGCAAGCCACATCAGTTCTACCAGCATGGTCCAACAGAGGGGAATAGTGCACTCAGAGCATTTAACATGAATTTCCAGGCCATGGAGAGGTTGAGTCAAAGGAGCTCAGGACACGAATCAGTGGGTTTTGCAGGTGCCCATGAAAAACATGTTTCCTTTTTTTTTTCCTGAAATCTAGAAGTTTGATGTGAATAAACAAAACCATGTGAACAAATCATAACATGGATGGGCTAACCAGGGATTTCAGAGCTGCAGCCTGACAGTGGAGTGCATAATTCTGACTGTAGTGCTCTGCAGTGGTGTCAGAACTGGAATAACTCTGCTGAAACCAGCAGAGGTTCCTGGATATAAAACCAGAAAATTTGCAGTTATTCTCTCCTGACATTTTGGCTTATGCAGCAGGGAGAGGCCTGTGAATTTCCTGATATATCAAGAGGAGCAGCAGGCTGAATGTCTGCATTCACTGCTTGGTTCAATATCTGTACCAAAAGAGTTGGCTTTCTTATTTGATGGGTGATTTTGATAAATAGATAATCTAATAAGGCAAATGCTCTCCAATGATATAAGCCTGTCCAGTAAATCACAGAACATCACTGCAGTGGTCACAGCTCTGATTTTTGCTGCTTTTCCAGCTCAGGAAAATATTTGCTCTCTCCATCAGAGCCATGTCTGGCAATTCCACCCTCTGGGTGCCAGCAAGCTTTCATTTTATTGAAGTACCATCCATAGCCATTATCTGAGATAGCACTGTGTGGACCCACAGTTTCACTCTCCTAGTCCACCACAGACAGTATAAAGCTGGAATTCTCTCTATTGTGGCCATGGCATCTTCCCAAGGGGATGGGCAGGCAGGTAGCTGTCCCCATGAACCTCTTGCTGGAGCTCAGGGCCTTGTGTCACTTCTGAAGTTAGGAATAGCAGTGGCAGATATGTTAATCCTTAAAATGAATAATTTTCTCCCTTCCCTTCTTAACACAGGTACCTGTAAAAGCCTGCCATTGATACAAAACTGCTGGTACTAGAATTAGTGAAAAAAATTAGGTCCACATCCATTGAGCTTTATGTTGCCTATATGTTGACAAGTAGTTTTAGACATTTTTTTTTTCCCTATATCAACAGAAGAAATGAAGAACAGTGCAGTCTGTCTGTCATAGCATCACCATTTTCTATTCTCCTTTCAACCTTCAGGGTCTCCTGGGTCCCCCCAGGAAATTCTGGTGACAAAATCTGCTTCTGGATTGACACTGCAATGGACTGAAGGTGATTCAGGAGAAAAACCTACAACTGGCTACATCATTGAGGCAAGACCCTCAGGTAAGCCAGGAGAAGTATGGGGAGCTTGATCTCAAGTGTTCCTTTCCTTCAGTCCACACTGAAAACAATCCCCCCGTGGAAAGGTTGTTTGTCATCCCAGTAAGGTAGTGGAATTCTGTGAGAGAATTACCAGCATTAAGCTATTACTTGTTTATTAAGTAGTCAGGCAGATTTTCTCCTGTTTAGGAAAAGCCACAGAAAATTACCCTGAATGCTCTGACTTTTACTGTGCTACATCACTGGTAAATCATCCAACTGATATGCTAATATAGTTAATAATTAAAACTCTCTTACATGCTAACAGCATCTTTCATGTGCAAGAACTGGTAAGTATTTACAAGCTGCATTTTGAGGACCACAGATAAAAATCTGTCCTGCAGCAGAACACAGCAGCTAATTACTGTCTTACTGTTAATAACAGAGCCCAGACTTTAGCCTCACACACCACTTTCCCCATTTGTTCTGCAGGAAGGGCATTAGGGAAGGGACAGGAATCCCTGTCACTGCAGATTTTCTTGGTGCTTCCCCAGAGCTCCTTTGCTTCTGGGATTTGCATCTTACTGAAGCTGCTTTCTGTTTTTTCCAGGATGTTTCCCAGGCTGGACAAGGTCATTTTAAAAGTAGGTGTATGCTCCAGCCTGTTTGCAGCCTCTCCCTGCTTGGTACCACTTGTAAATTCAATAAGCACACACTTGCTGGTAACCAAGTCATTAAAAAAATCAGTGAATGTTGCCAGACCCCTGTGTAATCTCATTTGATAAATTCCCTCCACTCTGACAGTGAATGCTGATAACCATTTGCCAAGCACAGTATTCCAGCTGGTGATGCATCTACCAGATAGTTCTTTCTCATAGGCCATGTTTGAATGTCACAATGTCAGAAGCTTTGCTGAAGTCAGGATAGATGATGTCTGCTCTTTCTCCTCTATTGACAAGGTCTGCTACCCTGTCATAGAAGGAAATTAGACACGATTTATACTTGACATATCCATGTTGGCTGCTTGTTCTTTTCTTTTTTTACTTCTAGGTGCTTTCACATTGCTTGATTATATATTGATTAAATGAATGATTATCTGTTTATAAAGGATCCTAAGTATTTCTTGTATGTATCTTGAATGTAAGATTGCATTTTAAACCAATGATTTTAATTACTTTTAGGCAGACTAGTATCAAAATTATTGCTTTTACTCCTGGTCATCACTGAAGATACAGATTTCCACACTTAAATCTGATAGAGTTTGCTTTGTATTAAGGCTCTGCTGTGACCTTAAAGTTTCTTCCTTATTTCTGTAACTTAACAATTATTTTCAAACAAAGTCAAGGAAAATGTGTACCTTCTCAAAGCACTGGAGTATCTCAGAGTAATCAAGATTTTTTTTTTTTTAATTAGAGGTGTGACACTGCTGTGCTTCTATTTCCTTTACATCATTTTCTTGATTTCTGCCCTTATTTACTCACAGATAGAACACACCTCATCTTATTTGAACAGCATTGTTTAGATAGCAAGTTAAATTGAAACTCTTCACTGAAGTTCACTTACCAAATTACATTCCCCCAGGCAAGTTGTTTTAGCCAGGGTATTGTAGAGGGGAAACCTGCAGCTCATGTAGGGATTGTCCGCAAGCTGGAGATTCAGCTTGAGGTGACATTGCAAGCTCATCCTCTGTTCCTTGTCTCACTCTTGGATGTGAATGTTTTACAGTTCATGGATAAGGATGTAGGATTTGTGGCCCACTCCTTTTGAGTAGGAAGAAAATACTCCCTCCAAAGCAGGTCTGAGCTGCATTAACCCTGGGTCACTCCTGCTGGCCCCATTCCACTGATCCTAGAAACACACAGAAGAGGTCTTATTCTCCTGTTCTTCCAACCTGACTGCTGAGGCATTTAATTCCTCTTCAGATTATTTTAATCCTATTCATGCTGCTGTAGCAAATGAGCTGGGCATTTGTATGCTGGATTCTCCTCCTTCGTTCTGGTTGCAGCTGTAGGAAGCGTGAAATGTGATCCAGGAGAGGAGACAGACTAATTGGAACCTTCCCTCCCTTCACCCAAGCATCAGCTCCCTTTCTGCGCCGCTTTTCTTCCTCCCCTCTGCACAGAGGAGTTTAAAATCTGAATTACTAGCTTAACAAAAGCAGGGAACTAATTCCTCCTCTCAGGGCTGGTCATTCAGAGCTGCTTCTGTTTTAGTATTATTCTAAGAATTTGCTGCTGCAAGTTGATTTATCTGGGTAGTAGAGCGTGGATTGGAACAACCTTTGTTTTTTAGCAGTTGTTGTCCAGGAGAACAGCAGTTGACTTGTGCCCTTCACTTAAAATCAAGGAAGGAAAAGATATTCATCCTTCTGAGATCAAGAAGGGGCATTGAACAGACAGATGAAAAGCTTTAGCTTGTTGCCAATATTTAAATGCAATACCACTACCTTAGTGTTTCACATCTCAAGTGTCATCTATTATAGGCCTCATTACCCCAAACGTTAAATGCTGCATCATCTCATTTTCCTTGCTTTAGCTCCCTGCCAAGACTCTTCCATCAGAGCAGGTGGGTGGCTTTCTGTCAGAAATGGCAATCCGGACATCCCCTTTTGCCGCTTCCTTTTGAATTTTTGGGTGTCCTGCTGTGTCTCCCAGGGCTCCAGCTGCCCTGCTGGGTTTAGCAGTGGTGGCAGCAGGCAGCTGAGATTGTTCATTTGATCTCCTCATTTCTGTCTGGGATTTATGGAAGGTGACCAGGCTGACTGCCTCTTCTGCATTTTGAATATGCTCAGGCACAGGGATGAAGGAGGCAAACCAATATTTTTTCCAGAGTGATCTGTGCTACAGGAAGACATTACAGAAACAGAAGAGTTTTTCTTTTCCTTCGACTTCTCTGTCCCTGGAGTAACAGATTCCAGTTTAGCTCCTTGTGCATTACAAGAAATGCAATTAAACAGCCTCTGTCACTGCCATGGTAAGCACTCCCTAGACATTAACTAGGCTGGTGAAGGAATGGGTATTAGATCATGTCCTCAGTTTTTAGATACAGAGGAAAAGACAGAAATGGCACAATGCTGTTAAGGCTCCAAGTGTGAATGGAAGGAGTGGAGAAGATGCTTTTGTCTCCCTTTTCCCAACCCCATCCCATGTTCATGGCTTCTCTCTCCATACTGTGCTTTAATGGTGGGCCTCTCCAGTTGCAGAAGAGCCCTATAGGTGTTCTGTCAGTCTGCTTCATGACTTGTGTCATCTTAGAAAAAGCCTCTGACCTAGGACAAGCCAATAGAGATTTCCACTTCTGCTTCCCTTCCCCATCATGTGTTTTGGACTTGAGTTTCCTAAGCAGGGGATGACTTAAGTCCAGTGGGAGGGAATCTCATCTTAACATGCTTCCAATAATAACATTTTTAGCACCGTGACTGGCATGAACAGGCCACTAACCCTCAGATCAGCCACAAATCATGAGCTTAGGACACAAACAAGTCAAGAAGTGTTTCATTTTGCTCTCTACATGATCATTTCCATGAATGTGGCAAGTGTTTTGGGCAAGAACCTGTCTGCTCGGAGTAGAGATGTTCCTTCCCAGAAATGTTGGCTTTTGCTTCCCACACCCCAAGGGCAGATCTCACTTCAGGTTCCTCCCTGGTGTCTTGAGCACTGTTTTCATGTTTTCTTCCTTTTCTATTTATTTTAAAACAAATGAGGGAGCGCAGTGTCAAACACAGACACAAACCAGCAAAAGTCAGTAAATCCAAAGTGAAGGGTGCAGCTGCATTGCCGGCATCTGCCACGGGGCCTTTTGATTTCTTTCTGTCCACAAACGACATGTCGGGGCTGACAGGTTGTCAGCCTTCACTTCCCATTCTTGTCCTTTCGCTGCTTTGCATGATAATCCAGCCCTTTGCCTCTGACAAATACATCCACATTTTAATTTTACCCTCTGTAGGAGGAACACCCCCTGCATTCACCCAGCCCTTAACTCCCAGCTGCTTCTCCCCTCACAAACCTCCTGAGGCATCAGCCTCACGGCGCGGCTCGTACTCCGAGAGAGGAAGCCTGGGGTTTAAGTCCTGACAAACTGACAGCTTTCCATCTTCCAATAGCAGCACGAGAGTTGTTTGTTAGTGGCCTTGGTTGCTGACTGACAGCTTTATTCAGCATGGAAATCCCAATTAAATGCTAATGAACACAGGCTGGCCTGCGGGTGCTGGGCGTGCCCGCAGCTGCCATGCTGCCCCTCACTGCTGCCAGACCAGGCTGGAACCTGGGGTAGGTTGGAGGTGGTTTCACCTGTTTCACCTTCCCCTGTTATTCAAATCTTCTCCCCATACACATGCCTCAATCCCAGTTTAGATGGAAGGGTCGAGGCTGGGAGGCTGGGAGATAAAGATCGAATCTCACCTCTGCTTATTTCTATCAACAGTTCACCAGGTCCTGCCCCAACCTGATTTCCTACTAAGAAAAAATTCTTTTTTTTTTTTTCCACTATACATTTTAGCCTGGTTTTGTTTTTAAGAAGCTCAGTGAAAAGCAATCTGCAATGAGGAAAGGGACAGATGTTACTGAAGGAACTGCATTTGCCAGCAGTGCAAGCGCATCCCGCTGCCAGCTGGGCTGCTTCTCCCAGGACATCGGCTGGGGCTGGCTGAGCCTTGAACATCTCTGCAGGAGTTCAGTGTTGCAAACTTTGCTTTCCTTGGTGGTTTCTATGAGTTAATACCCAGCTGATATCCCAGCCATGGCATGCGCATCTTTCCTCCCTAAACTGAGTGGAAAATAGTGTGTGCAGTGTGCTAATGATTTTTCTACTGAACTTAAAGGCCAATCTTTGCTATCGCAGGTGACCTTCTAATGAATTCTCTTTCAGCTGAGCTTCTAACATTTAGAGCAAACCTTCAAAACTAGGTTTGAAGGGTGGAGGAAGAGATGCAGTGAGTGAATTCACAAGTGTGTGTTCAATATTTAATCTCAAAGTTCACCACTGAAATGCATTTTTAGTTTGGATGTATCTGATTGCAATCACTGTCTACAAAGAGGGGCCTTGAATAATCCAGCTGGAGAGCAGATAAATTAATTTAAGCTCTAGAATTAAAAAGCTTGTTGGCCAGGGCTTAGGAAGTCACTGACTACCCTATCCCTAGTGTTGGCCCGGGGTCAGCAGTGGAGAAGGCAGAAGAATGTCCCTCTTTCCAGGCTGCCACCCTGCTGACTTCTGACCACCGTAGGTACATCAGCATCTCTCTGGGATCCCAAGAATTACACGTTGGGTCTCATTTTGGCCCCTCTTCTTCCCCAGAAGAAAACATTTTGGCCCAAGATTCCTTCAGTGAATGAAAGGGGAGGTGGGCCAGAGAAGATATGACCACCAGCATCTCTGAGTGTCTGTGAGACAGGAATCCCACTTGAATAAATATCCATCAGCAGCCTTTTCTGCCCACCCTATCACCACCAGTGAGAGATGGAAATTAAATGTTGACTTCTCAAGGGTAGTTTCTCCAACTTACTGTAAGCTTTACAGTGGTTAAATTTACAGTGCCTTGGTCTGTCAAATATTCTGTACTGTGCATCCTGATAGGACTGAAAAAATGGCTGAGAAAGGGCGTGTGTGAAGGGTGGTGTGTGTTGCAATGAGCGTTGAACATTCATCTTTATTGTTGCCTTTTCTTCTCCCATTTAAATGGCTTTCAATGCAAACAAATTGCTTTTCAGACAATCCACAATGGGCTCAAATTCTCTTATTGCTGTTTACAAATGTGTTTATGAAAGCTCAGGCAGTTCTAGCAATTATGGCAATATTTTATAGTCTGAGATGCATCTTCCTAGTACTGGTGGTTGCAACAATCTAACTTTGCCAATGCAGCCCTCACCCCACCCTCTTCAGAGAAGCTAAATCCCAAACTCCCTTTTTATTACATTGTAAGTTTATGTGGTAGAAATAATCTATCCTTCTATTGCCCTGTAAAAGGGAAGTCAATATTTTATCTCTTGTTTTATAGCCATAGTAATATCCAACAAATACATAACAATGCTACATTATGATAACTTCATTATACTCTGATCATGCTGGTGAATAATGTATGGTCTGAATTTTAAGCATGACAGAAGAATTACCTGTTTTTATTGTTCTTTGGTATTTCTCAAATGTAGCTGGAACAATAACGTTCCAGCCTGCTTTTTGCATCCACTGAGACTGCCAATCCTCCTGATCAGAAAAGATGTAGTTTGGGGGTTGTTAGTCATCGGGAGTGCTGCTAGACGTGCAGCACAGTACAAATTACTGAGCCAATATTTACTGATGCCAAAGGTAAAACAGTCACATGGAAATGCACATGCAGTGTTAATCAATCCATCTTTGCTGCTATTCCCTGGGGCACGGAAGTAGGCTAAGGGCCAAATTTTGCTCTGTTACACCAGCACAATTCTGGCATCGCTGCAGTGATTCCAATTAGTTTACACTCAGGTAAAGGCAAAGCAAATGAGAATTGATGCCTGCCTTCTATTGCAGCAGTGGAACAAGTCACTGAGGGTAGAGCTGCTGCCTCCTGCTTTATTGTTACCTTGATAACACCTGAAGCTACAGAAGTCCTGCTGATGCTGAAATCTCACAGTGCAGAGGACTTTCTTTCAAAGCAGGCAGCTCCTGTGCTGGAGTCATATCTATGCAGAGGTTATCGTCATATTCCCATTGCTGTGGGACATGCAGAGAAAAGTAGACATTGTTTGAATGGCTTTGAACACTAAAAGTAAAAGCCCAATGGGATACCTGTGAGGTCAGATCAATAAGAGCTAAGCTGGCTTAGACTGGCTGAAAGTTTGGCCCCATGTGTAGACAGTAACTCCATTTTGTCAGTGAAAGTGCTGGGCACCAATTGTGCCTGAAAAGCAGTCCATTTAGATTAATGTTTGATTTCTGCACTCAAGATTATTGGCTGACATTTTTAATTATAGTTGGTTTTGTTCTTCCTGGTAACAGCATCCATCTTCTTGAAAGTTCTTTCCATTGTAGTCAAGTGAGTCTAAGATTACAGGTATGGATCAAGGAGCAGGATGGTGCCTGGTCAGCATGCACATCAGGATTAATGCCAATGTGGCTGTTGAGAACTGAGATTACCCTGCTGAAACACTCTCAGCAGAATGGCACTGTACTTCTAACAACTTTGAGAGTTTTATAATACAAACAAAAAACCTGATCCTATTTAAAAATGCTCGGCACAGAAGCTCAGTTCCAGCTGCCTCACCCCATGGGCTGTGCCACCCTGTGGGCCAGCATGTGCAGGGGACACATCACAATTGACACTGAAAAAAGTGGCACTCCAGTGACACCAGTCTACCAGGCACCAGTTCACATAAGGCCACAATCTGCCAGGACCTACATCTCACACTACTTTGTTTGCAAAGCCCAGCCAACACACTTGGATACTGAAGTCAGGTTTGCAATGGCAAAAGCAGGCAAAGCCTGTGCAATTAGGACTAATTAATTAACCAGAGCAGGTTGCTTTGGGTTTATTTGTTGTGTCAAATAACAGGAATGCTGATGCAGTCACCTTACCTGCTCAGGAGGGACCCAGCTGGCTGTCAGATGCTCTAGCCAGCTCCAGGTTTTAGAGGAGACCTCCTCCATCTGGGCTCCTGTAAGATCCCCATGATGAATAAATGCCTTTGCAGGGTGCTGTGACACTTGTGAGTATCACTGAGCAGCCCTCAGGTGTGTCCCCTGCCTCTGGTTGAATCACACATTTAGTGACAATTTTTCTTTTCAATGAGCAGAAGGAAGGACCAAGTCACCCAGTTCATGCCATGTCTCTCCTTGCTGCTTTCCCAGATGAAGGACTATGGGACATGTTTGTGAAGGACATCCCTCGCAGTGCTACCTCCTACACAGTTGGCCTGGACAAACTCAGACAGGGTGTGACCTACGAATTTCGGGTGGTGGCTGTCAATGAATTTGGCTATGGAGAACCAAGTGCTCCCTCTGTGGCAGTATCAGGTAATCATGGATTTATCTTTTTTTTTTTTTAAATCTTTTCCAGTGAAATTTCTTGGGGTTGGGAGGGGGAAGATTGGGCAAAAACACAACCTATTTGCAAGAAATAATCAAGGGCAGCTGGTTTTCATGTGGTTTAGGGTAAAACCCATAGTGGTGTAGTGGTGAATCAAGGCTAGTTACTACAGTGTGCTTTACTTTCAAGAGGAGAAAAGCATGTGTGCCATTTTTAAGTTTTACAAAGAACCTTCTCGGGGATTTCATGAGTGTTTACATGTAAGATCTCTTGCCCGAAGACTAATTTATACAGTCTGTGATTTGTTTGCCTTTTCTCCTTTCCGAGTCTGCTGTTTTGTTTACTCTGCTTCCTTTGGTTTTTTTCCCAGGATTCTCTGATAAACAGTTGCTGTTATTTTGTATTTAACTCTCAAAAATAAACAAGTGTAGCTTCACAAAGTTTTCCCTGATATCCACTGCCCTGGCAGTTCAAATACAGTGGGATGACTCCAGTCCCCCTTCATCAAAAGATTTTGTTGGTGATGCTTTGGGGTTCTTTCCAACCTCCCTGCTCTCCTGTGCTTATTCCCAGTAAACAGGGCTGTGGCCTAAACACACTTCCAAAATCCTTTGGAGTAGTCTGGTGTTCTGAAGGAGCTTCAGTACCTCAAAAAGCAAATTCCACAACTGGGAAGCTTGAGTTTAGTGGCCTGTTGAGAAGTGGGAGTGTGTGAAAGCTTTGCTCAGGTGTCCCCTTGCCCTTGCAGAGACCGTTGTACTCCAGGTTGCTCTTGAGCATTAAGTTTCATCCTTGCTGTGTCAGCAATGCCAGACAAGAGGAATAAATGAACCTGATAAAGTGGCTTCGTGATTCAAAATTCAGGAGAGTCCTGAGAACCTGGCAATGCTCCAGCATCTGGAGTGGCTTTTATCTCTTTGCTCCTCCAGTGAAAAGCATAAACACCATTCAAGAGTTACCCAGCAGGCAAGAACAGTAAATGCCGCTATCGCCATCAGGGCTGTGTTTGTCCTTACACAATTAACCACTCAGCCTGGGAGAGCTGTCTGTGGATTTCAGTGAGTGCTACCCTTGCTTTTCTCATTCAGGACAAGGGCACAGACAACCCACTTCAAACACCAAGAATCAGTGTTTTTCCTATCTGTTGTTTCACACCGTGCAAAGAGTCAGTAATAGTGTCACTCTTTTCTGGAAGATATTATTCCTCTGAAGCTGAGCTTGCAGCTCCTTATGATGTTTGGTTTGGTTTTTTTTTATAAACAAACTGCTTGTTTGTAAATTCTCCACCTCAACAGAATTATTTCACTCTTCTTCTTCTGATGCTTCAGTATTCATCTCAAATTGCTGAGTGAAAGTCAGAGGTTTCTGTTGAGATTCAAAGTCACAAAAATATGAAGTGTCTTAGGCTGGCCACTGCAGCCAACACAGAGAGGTATAAATTGCACTGAATCTGCTCAGCCTTGTATGGCTTGTGCAATTTGCCCTTAGGACTTTATTGGTCTGGACTGGCTTACTAGCAAAGAAAGATCATGGCTGCTTTTCACTGCAGCAGTATACCCAGTGATCTGGAACAAATATGAGCCCCTATCACCAGGCTTACAATAGATTTGTGTTTAGACTCAGGGCTCAGAATAGTAAGGGAAAGAAAGTGCCTGGATTCAGTGATAGTGAGGGGTTTGGTTGAAGTAGATCTCTTGGCATTGTCCATTCCTACCAGGTGTTCTTTTACCTTACAGACTAGAGGGAAATTACAACTGCTGGCTTGTTCTCCAGCAGCAGCATTTTTTCCCAAAGCTGAGGGCTGCTGACAATGAGGTTACCACTGCAAGAAAATAACAATACTTATTACTTTAAAAGAAGACTGGCAAGATAAATCTAGAGAGGGGAAGTTAGGATCATTTTGCGTCTCCAATTGAGGTCAAATGGGGTGAAATTACTTCAGATCACACAAAATCGAGGCAACCAAACTGATACCCATGTGCTGCACATCAGGCTTGGCTAAGCTGGTAGGGAAAAAATACAGAGTAGCAGCAAATATTGGAAGCTGGAGTAAATGGAGGTACTGAAAGACAATGAACCAAGTGTACTTTGTTCCCTGGCACGAGCTGTATTTTTCAAAGAGCCACTGAGCAGCGTTTTGGCAAGGCAAGCCTCTTAAAAAAGTGGAATAACTGTGAGTCATGACAGGTGTATCAGTGGTTCCTTTGACCCAGGGAGTAATAATAAGCATACCACAGCAGACAAGAAATGTAGATGTGAGGAGCTGTGGGAAGAAATCTCCCTCTCTTCACTTGGGGATAACTTCTTCTTAACCAAGAGATTCTGGAGTGATCTTCTGGATGTGAGGAAGGTTCTTGAGGAGATACTGGAGCTGTGATATGCTTCTGTTCTCTTAGTCACCTCAGAAGTGTCAGCAAGCCCCTTGAAAGTCTGGGGCTTTTGAACATCTCTCTCCTGGACACTATTATAGAGGCATCATTCACTGTGGAGAAATGCTGAAGGAGCATAAAGAGGAATTTTTATCAGGATTTTTTTGCTCTTTCAGCACAAACAGAAGCCCCTTTCTATGAGGAGTGGTGGTTTCTGCTGGTGATGGCTCTCTCAAGTCTGATCCTCATCCTCCTGGTGGTGTTTGCATTGGTCCTGCATGGCCAGAGCAAGAAGTACAAGAACTGCAGCACAGGTAAGACATAAGCTCTGTGCTATGTACACACTCTTTTTGGGAATTAGAAATGCCTTTCCTTTGAATCCCTGATTTTATCATCATGGACTCTCTTTATAGGTATTTTGTTTGGCAGAAGACTCAGATATTTCTGCTGTCTGGTTTGGTAGAAATGGTTTTGCCCATGGCCATGCTGGGCAGAGTGTCCAGTGTTACCAGGTGTTGGATGCTCACCAGCCATGGGCTTGGACAGGACAGCATCTGGAAGTCCTGGGGACTGCAGCAAAAGCCAGACACTCTGGGTCAAATGCTTGGCAGAAAGCCACAAAAACTGCATGAGCTGAGACTTTCTTTAGATTTGTCATTTTTCCCTGATAGATGGGGAGAAGGCAAAAGATTCTAGTTTTCCATGGCTGTATCCAATGCAAATATACGTATGCATGAGGACTATATCACAACTCCTTTATATTAAATAGAGTGCCCTGCATCTCACATTCATTCCCTAAGCCAAGCTGCAGTAACTGGGCTGGGGGCCAAGCAGCTAAGAGGTGGCTTGGTCACCTGGATCTGTTAGACTTCAATGCATAATGAGCATCAAGCTCTGAATTTTCCTTTAGTTATGATTTTTACCAGCCTACTTTCTGAAAGGAAACAGGAGCTGCCTGCTCTATAACTAGAAATGCTGAAATATTCCTCTTTCAAAATGCTTCATTCTTAAGCTTTTTCTTCTCTTTGCCACGTGCCTTACAAAAAAAGGCACATTAATGAGTAGGATCCAGTGGCTGGGGTTTTGTGCTACCCATTCTAAGTGTAATGTAATGAAGGAGTCTTCCAGGCAGTATTTAGTAATTCAGTCCCAAAGTGAAGATCTTTTCTTTCTTTATAATTCACTCCTAACAAGTTTTAGAAAATCAGATTTCAGTCCTGTGAGATACAAGGTGTATGAATACAGAGACATTTTACCAAGTTAATACTATTACAGATTTGTATGCATAGCTCATAGGAAATCCCTCATCTTAATTTTGTGCTGTGTTTGGGGGACAGACATGAAAAGATGGGTATGATCTGGACTGCCAGATATCATTGTTCACCCTGAGTCTTAATGTAGCACTGAAATTGAAGCCTGTGGGCTGCAAAGGAGCAATATGCAACTGGTCCTTCTCCCTGGGCCACCAGTTGGGCTCACACCTTTGGCATTACAAAGAACAAGCACGGGAGAGAATGAACTCTTGCTGTATTTGATCTCAAGAAATATTATATATTACTGTATTTTCCCTCTTTTGCCAGTCTCCTGTCCTTTTCACTGCCTTATATTGTCCAGTGATTTCTCAAATCTGTACATTACCCTCATTACAGCTCTGACATCTTTTTCCCATTTATTATCAGTTCTCTTGCTTGCTTTCCTGACTTTTTTTTCCACCCCTTTCCTCTTTTTCTGCCTTCCGTAGTTTTAATTTCTCTTGCTTTGCTCATTCAGCATTAATGGGATTCACATTTGATTTAGGACATCTTCAGTGGCCACCTGACTTAGTCATCTGGTTTCTATTTATAGCCAAAAGACAAGAATAAGCAGTTTTGGAGCACAGTTCATCCACAGTGTTTTAGATACTTCTGAATGAAATGCATCCATCCGTGACTCTTTCTTTCCCTTCTTTGGGCTCCTTCTGCCCATTCACACTCCTGAGAAGCCTCTTGCTTTCACTTTGATTGTTGTCATTTGCCAGTAAGAAAGGCAAAGAGATTTTCACATTATTAGCAATGTCATAAAAGACAAAGAAGGAAAAGTTAGCTCTTACAGTTGTATTTGGGAGGGAAAGTGCCTTTCTTTCAGCTGAATTTTTCATTTCCTGGCTCCAGGTAAAACCATCTCCAACGTGGAGGAGTCAGTCACCCTGGATAACGGAGGCTTCACTGCTCTGGAGCTCAACAGCAGACACCTGAACATCAAGAGCACCTTCTCAAAGAAGAATGGAACCAGGTAAGAAGCTGGGAAACCCATGAACTTGGAGCTATTCAATAGGCAAAGGGAAAAAACTGCTGCCTGGAGGATCCATGGAGGACTTTAATACCCAATCACTGTTCCAGGTGGTGATTCTGGCTTCTAAGCATGATTTAATTATGTCATTTCAGAGAAATGACAACATGCCCTACACTCACCTCTTATGTTTCCTAGGTCTCCTCCTCGCCCAAGCCCGGGGGGGCTGCACTACTCTGATGAAGATATCTGCAACAAGTACAATGGAGCTGTGCTGACTGAGGGCTTGGGCCTGAATGAGAAGCCCTTAGAAGTATCAGAGTCAGAGGTAAGGGTTTGCTTTTCTCTTGCCAAACCTTGCCCAGTCACACTAATTTCCCCACTGATTCCTGGCAAGGCTTTGAAGCCCTCATTCCACACCTGCATTATCCTGTTTTATCATTTTTTGTCTGTCTTGAGGACTTTAAAAGGTCCAGTTCACTAGTCTGTTCACATCACATCTTAAAATTGAAATGTCAAAAGCAAAAATGACAGGCAAGACCCAGCCACAACAGATCCCAGACCTTGCTTTGGTAAATGTTCACAGGTTTTTAGTGTTCCATGGAAAGTCAAGTGCAATCAGTCAGCCAGTGTGTGCTGACCGATTGGAAAGGGGCTGCATGTCTCCTTCTGCCTGTGAGCTGCAAACTTGGAGCACTTTTGAGAAAATCCATGTATGCTGCAAAATAACTAGGTGGCAAGTTATTTAGATGAGGCTGAAAGCTGAACACTTTTGTTGCACTGACTCAAGTATAGGCTGAAATTTTCACTGTGCCTTTTCTAGACAGGTGCAGAAAAGACCCAAGATTTGAAAGAGTGGTGGTGTGTGATGATAACTGCTGCCTCTGTTACAGAGGGAGTAAGTGGGATGTGAGTTCCCTGGCAGGGAGCACATACCCATGGCTGTGAGAGCCCAGAATTCAGGTTTCTGAACACCCCAGCCCACAGCCTTGGTCTAACTGAAGAGGAGCCTTCTGCTCAGGTTGCCTTTAGACTCTGTTCTCCAAGGAGGGTGGGTGTCTGCTGGCATTATCCATCTGGCAGTGCTCCACCTTGTGTATTACATCCCCTTTAAGAAGAAAGAAAGCAATTGCTGTCTTTAAAGCCCAAGAGCTGCCAGGGGTGAATAGACAGACTTCAAGGGATCTCCAGAAAGGTAAATCTGTCTCTAAAATCCTCTGTTGTCAGCTGAGCCCCTGATGAATCTGAGCTGACAGCGCAAGAAGCGAGCAGTGGGCCAAGCCTCTCCAAACCTGACCCTTCTAGCAAGACTAAATCAAGAGCAGAAAGGAGGGAGAGAAGATGACAGTTGTCATCTGTAGTTTTTCTGCACCTGCAGCTACAGCTGCTTTTCCCAGCTACCTGGCTCTCACCTCCTGCTAATTACCAGGGACAGCCTGCTGCTTTGTGCTGCCCTGTGGCTGACCCATCATGCAGGCAGCTTTCCTTGGCATTGCTCAAGCTGCTGTCTATGCAAGGCACCAGCATTCCCCTTCAGATTAAACCCATGGTGCTTTGGTCATGTCACTGTAACAGCCCGGCATTAAACCTGTCATTAAAACAGTTTGCTGAGCATGATCATGAATTTAGCACTGGCACCTTTTGACATTAATTTCGGTGCCCCGTGTGCTATTCCCTGGTAATGCTCAAAAGTCTACTTCCAGGGTGTCATTACTGCCTTCCATATGCACTGTTTGTACAGCAGAGAAGAAAGTGATTTTTGTTGTGTTTTTGGTTATTTTTTTCTCGGGCTGCTATTAATGTTATTTATTTACTGTGCATTGCAGTCAAGCCTGAAGGTCTCAATTGAGATTCTAGTGTTTTTGTGAATCTGTGTGTGCATGTGAGTACGTGAGCAAAATATGCCTCCTGTTTTTTTCCTTGAGGCTTAGATATGCAGCCCTTCTGTATAATGTCTTTGATGCTTGGTGGGGTTTGTTTTTTTTTTGGTGGGGAGTGCTTTTAGGCATGAAATGTTAATATGCTCCCAGTAGAGGTAGCAATAGGAGATGCTGCCTTTTGATCAGCCTGGAAATGCTGTTTACACTGACTGGTACAGACAGGAGGTGAGGGTGGGCTGGGGCAGAGGTAGGTATAGTTCTTTGACCACTTTCTTTTCATGTACTCCTGTACCTATTAGCTTTTTCTGTTTGTCTTTTCTGTTCTGTTTATTTCTGTTCTCAAAGGAGATCTTAACAGACAAGCTCTGTTTCCTGAGAATTTCAAAATTTCCATCTCTCTTAGCAGGTTGAAATACTTCCCATTATACAAAGATTCAAAGATATATTTTTATGTAGGAGCTCTACATAGGTTTGCTCCTCTGCAGCAAAGGGGGTCCTGATGCTATTTTCCTCCAATGCATCTTTGCATGGATCTCAAATTGCTTCCAATATGATGCATGTAAGAGCAGGCAAGGCCAAAAAAATGTGCTTTTGCTTCCCACCTGCCTGTCATCTTGTTGCTGCTTAGTTTTACTCCTGTTGCCTGAGGTGTCAAGATTTTATATGGAAAATAAGGAAGCTCACTGGCTTTAAGTCTCATGAGGTTTAGTGAACATGAAGAAGTCTGCGAAGAACTTTCAGGCTGACTGACTGCACTTACAACACAGCTGCCTGGGAGCCTTCCTCCAGGCTTCCTCCTGATGAGGAGAGGAAGGGAGAAACAAAGAGAAAATGATGCAGACCAAGCAGTACTCTTAATATTCATAAATCAAGTGTTTAACTTACTCCATGTCATGAAAGCCAAGCACCAGTACTGTTAATGAGGTTAAAGTAGTTTAATTGGCAGGTATGGAGCAAGAGAGTGCTAAGAGTGTGATTACTAAATGATTAATAATAATAGGCTTTTAGATAATGAGTCAAGTGGACAAGGTTCTGGGCAGATAATCTGAAGAAATTTGGTCTTCACCATTACAGAAATGTGATGATATATCTGCCATGTCATCAAGACATGGAAGAGCAGTTTTACAGGAGGGGAGGATGTGGTCCGTTTGTTTGTTCTCATACGTCCTTGCAGTCTCCTAAAAACTGGTTTTGGGAGGCAGTCTTCTCACAGATTGTGCAAGTTATCAGTCAGTGCTGACTGCTGGTGATGCTCTGGCCTTCCCAGCTGCTCTCTGCAGTCTGAGTGATTTTTTTGCTTTCTCAGCTCTGTAGGAAGATATTATAAGCTTCCAATTAACACTTAATAGGGAATATGGTTTCACTTGTTTCCAATAAAGCTCTCCTGTGATTTGGACAAGTTGGGCACCATGTGGAACCCATCTGCAGGTAACACATTAAATAAGGAAGGGGTCCTGTGTCCAGAGAAACCTTTTTGCATACTAGATAAATTTCTCTCTTTTGATAGCATATTCTTTTCATGTCAACAAAAAGAAACTACTGCCATCTACATTTTTAGAAATAATCTCAGAAGTTTGTTTCCTATGCAATCACTTAAAAAAAAAAAAAAAGTAATTGGAGCTATTTACCATATTCAGATTTCCCACTGAGGAAGATGGCCAAGTCTGGTCACGGACTTGCTTATGAACAGCACTTGTGCATTTTGTGCTATCAATAAAACACTTAAATAGCCTCTCCTTTCCAGTACTTGTTGTTTCACAGGCATCCATGCACCTATGGTTGACTGTAATGTCACTGCTCACCCAATCACACTTCAGCCTTTGGAGGTTTCCAAGGTAACAAAGCCACAGCAGCATGGAAAGGAGAAAACCAAAAACAAAGCAACAAGCCCTGCAGCATTTCTATTTAGTCAATAGTTTTTAAACCACTAAAAAGTAATCCTCTAGTATAAGCTGGCTGTATTGTCATGCAAAACAGATTTGTCTTGTAACTCCTTGATTTTTATCAGGGCATAGAGGGATGTGGGATGGCAATATAGAGAATTCCTTGCTGGTGAGAACTGGTGCCTTGTTCTGAGCAGACCTTAGAAGATACTTTGGAAACATGAACATCAGAGGCAGCTCCTGCCTGTTCTGAAGGAAATACAAAAAAAACATGTTGTTTTTAAACTAACAAATTGGTTATCCTTTCCAGCAGCAGTGCTAATGATGGTGAAAGGCTGAAGCTGGTGCAGATATCTACGTTTCATGGAATTTTCTTCTGAAAGGCACTGGCCTTATTTACACCAAATTAGTGTCCTACTTCGGTTGGTATAACGGAGTAATTAGTGGACAGATAATCAGCAGGTGGTATTGTGTTAAATTCCCTCTTTCTGTTCATGGCAAGTTCAAGTGACACTGTCTTTCAAATGCCAGCAGCCCATCTAATAGTGTTCCCACTATTTCTCCTCTATATTATCTTGACTTCTGGCAATCTCAGAAGAACTTGGCTTAGGTACAAAAATGATATTAGTTTTGTTGGTGAGTATTTTTCTCTTAGTGGTGGACAGAAATCAAGTGGCTGCATCAGTACTATTATACCCATCAAGTCATCTGTCAATCTTCTGGAATCAGCGTCTTCTCAGCATTTCTTCTTAGAGCTTCCAGACTTTTAGTTGTTCTTATATTTCTGTATGTCTGTAAGGAACCACTGGAAGGGATTTTATTTTTCACCCTTATGTTTAAAACACCTCAGCCCAGCTGATGTGATCTGTAATTGTTTCCTGGGGGGATGGCCGAGCAGGTCCTAGTCAGTAAGAGTGGTGGTGGGATGGAGAAGGGGTCAGAAGACACAACAAGAGCAGTTGTAGCCTTTGTTGGAGGGAAAACATCCATAGTTCACCTTCAGGTGCTGCTCCTGGTGAGTGAGCCATAACCACCTGCCCCTGATCAGGATGCAGAGACTTTTCTTCTGGATTTTCTTCTTCACCATCCCTCAGCTTTTCAGGCTCTTTTCACCTTAACGTGAAACTACAGAGCTGCAGCAAAATGTTTGTAGGTAGAGGCATGTGCATAGTGCAACTTCTTTCTTTGTAAGAAAACCAGAATTTAGGGATCTTTTGGTCTGCAGATAAATTTGGTTGCCTCTGCAGCTGAGGACCAGCCTGCCTGACCTCTTGCTGCCATGCCCTGCCTTGCTGCCACATCTGCAGCCAGCAGAGGTACCTTTGTTGGAGTCCTTTACAAAAATAGACAGGGCAGTGCTGGCAGGATGTTGCCTCCAGTGGTGCCAAGATTCTGGAGCTGCTCTCTGCACCCCAAAGTAGTCCAAAGCTGAGGATATTCCAGGCATGCTGCAAAACCCAGCTGTTCAGGAAGGTCTTTGGAGGGAGTCAGGTGTTGGCTTCCTGAGGCTGGCAGCTGGTCCAAAGGAGCGTTTTTCTAGGAGACAGACTTACTGAATTCCTTCTGGGATAATTATTAAACGTTGGTAGGCTTTTGTTGTAATATTAATTACGTGCCAAGGCAGCTGAAGCTTTGCATTCTTAAAATAATCAAGCAGTATATAATTCCGAAAAAAAAAGCCAAAGATTTGTTAACAGCAGAAGGGAAATTTTGCAAAGCTGGAACAGAGCTGCTTTGCCCAAACTTTTCGGAACCTCTAGGAAAAAATTCTCAGCCCTGCTCATCACCATCTGTGCTGGAAAACGGGCATAAAATGGTATCAAAACAGCCACCTAAGCAAAGAAGTGGGATGATGGATGTGGTGCCCTTTTCAAACACTGGTTTGCAAGGCAGTTGAGGATTGTTCTTCAGAGACCATTAAAAAGGAGCTTTAGAGGAGGAGAGACTGGTGGTGTGGCAGTCAGGATCAAGAAGGATGTTTGTTTGCTGTGTGGTGTCATAGATCAGAAGGATACCAACCTTTTGAAACTAATTGCATCAACTAAAAGATGCTGCACTTTCCCATCTCTCTCTCATACCTTAGGCAGCTATTACTTTGATATTTAATTGCCTTTAGAATTGGCTATGCAGACTATTGGGGGGGGGAGGGAAGGGAAATAAAAGCTTCTGAGAGATTCTGAAAAGATTCTGAGAGGAGGCATGAGATCTGGAAATGACTGGGTAAGTGTTTGTGTGCTCTGTGGGATGTGGCTGTTATCAGTGGGAAGAGAAGAAAAACGTGTGCTTGGATATCATGGCCAAGGCTTTGCCATGGTCCCTGTCCCCAGAGGGGATGTATGAGCCCCCTGTGGTTCCTCCAGCTGCATTGCAGCAGCAGTGCTTCAGAGGAAGGGCAGAGGCACAAAGCTGATCTGGTTACATCTCCATAGAGCTCCTGCTTGACATTAATATCAGCTTTGAAGCTACTTGGACACCAAGCATAAATGTTTCAAGGGGAAAGATCCACTCTGAACACAGGGCTGTGCCTGAGCAGCTCCAAGAAAGCAACTCCTCCACCTGGCAGTTGTTCTTTTCCCAATTTTACATTCCCTTTCTTGTGTTGCTGCTGTTTTTTCACCTTGTCCCACCAATATTCTGATGGAACATGGAGATAGAGTCGTTTGCCTGAAGGAAAAAAAAAAAAAAAGCCATTTTGCTTAATTCCCTTTCAGTGATCTAACTCAATTTCAATACTTAATGGGGCTTGCAAGCCAAATTCAGAGCAGTGTGCAGGGTACAGGTGGTCTGGTCTGACCACAACCAGCAGCACATCTGGCTCAGTCCAATGGCTTTGCAGGGAAGACATTCCTTCTGTCCTTGCATCAGAAGAACAGATATTCTCAATTGTAATTGCAGTCTTCTTGATGATGTGATGGAGAGCTGTTGGTTTCCCTAGGGTGTCTCTATACTTCCCTATATTTCCTGTCAGAATAGAACCTCCCAGCTCCCACCACAGAGCTCTGCAGGGAATTAGGAGGGATTGCATCTCTTATTGCCAGCATTCATATCATAGAATCATAGAATTGGCTGGCTTGGAAGGGACCTCAGAGATCATCAAGTTCAACCCTTGATCCACTCCCGCTGCAGTTCCCAGCCCATGGCACTCAGTGCCACATCCAGGCTCTTTTGAAATATCTCCAGACACGGAGAATCCACTACTTCCCTGGGCAGCCCATTCCAATGGCTGATCACCCTCTCCAGAAAGAAATTCTTTCTCATCTCCAACCTAAACCTTCCCTGGCACAACTTGAGACCCTGCCCTCTTGTCTTGTTGAGAGTTGTCTGGGAAAAGAGCCCAACCCCCCCTGGCTCCAACCTCCTTTCAGGGAGTTGTAGAGAGTGATGAGGTCTCCCCTGAGCCTCCTCTTTTCCAGGCTGAACACCCCCAGCTCCCTCAGCCTCTCTTCATAGGGTCTGTGCTCAAGTCCCTTCACCAGCCTGGTTGCCCTCCTTTGGACCCACTCCAGGACCTCGAAATCCTTCCTGAACTGAAGGGCCCAGAACTGGACACAGTAAACTCATCAGGGAACTTTCCCTGTAGTAGCAAAGCCTGGCTAAACCAGAGTTTTCCTACAGAGTACAAACCATCCTACCTTAAAATTATGACCTTTGTCTGGTAATTTTAAACTTCTCTTTAATTTCTTTTGGATGAAACACTAATGGTTGATTTTGGTTTTGTTGGTTATTTTCTCCAGGCCACTGACTCAGATTATGAAGACGAGTTGCCCAAACACTCCTTTGTCAACCATTACATGAGTGACCCCACGTACTACAACTCCTGGAAGCGGCAGCAGAAAGGGGTGAAGCACCCAGCACCCTACAGATACGAGGAGTGTGCTGCCAGTGAGACAGAACCCTATTTCCAGACTGTCATCACGACACAGAGCTCAGGAGGGGTGTACACCCCAACGGGACAGCCCGCACCCGGCTCCCGGACTCCAGTGACAGGTTTTTCCTCCTTCGTTTGAGACGGGGCTGGAGGATCTGGTGGCACTGCTGGTGGCACTTCTGGTGGCACTTGGAGGGAGCTGTCACGGTGACTGCGTGCGTGTGTGCGTGTGAACTGTGGGGAACTTCTCTATCAGGGTAGAAACAGATGGGAACACAAACGAGGATGGGGTTGTTGTTTTGGTTTGTTGGGTTTGTTGTTTGTTATTTTCTCAAGACAATCAACTCGAAAAAAAAACATGGAGCTGAACCTTTGTTTAAAAGAAGAAAAAAATGGAATTCTGAAAAGTGATGATTTTAACCACTTGTGAATAGTAGGGGTTTTTTAACTGCTTTTTGTAACACTGCTTCAGGAAGCAGATCCCATGCCCTTCTCTTCCCTCTTTCTTTCTCTCCCCTCCTCCTGTCTCCCCATTCCCAAACAAGGAGGTGAATTCCCTAGATGCAATGAGTGACTTTGTGATGTGATTTGAAGAGAAAACAACGCCTCCCAGGCTCCTTTTTCTTCCTTCTTCTCTATTCTTTTTCTTTTATTAATGTTATTATTTATTTCATTTTTCCCCTGTCATCAAGGTCAAGTAGGAAAATATAGAAAAGGCACAATTTTTTCTGTGAAAAGCAGACACCTCCTCTCTCCTCTCCTCATTGTTGCTCCCCACATTAGGAGCACTGGCTGATCAACTTAAGCTCAATGTGTCACTGTGTCTGCTCCAGACTCACTACTGCTATGTTTATATGGAATTACTGACCTGCTTTTCTCCTTTGTTCAAATGGGACCTGCTGCATTCTTTAAATATTCCAATTCCAGGACCTCTAGAAGAGGAGATGGCTCAAAAGAGCACTGTAGGCAGCGGTGGGTGAAGCAAGTGGGAAGAATTCAGATGCAAGGTCAGTTTATTTCTGGTGTGGTTCTAATCCTCCCTTGTGAACTGCCTGTGACATCTGAATGGGTCATTATTTTTAAAGTCAAAGGACACAGCCCAGCAAGCCAGAGGAATCTTTCAATTAAGTTTGCAGTGACAAGCTAGAGAATCCACTAATTGATGAGAGTTTTGAGCATCAAAGTTATCCTGCCCTGTCAATAGTTGAGCATCCTTTCTCACACAGACTCTGCAGTGCTGCTTACTGGTCTGTAAAAAAGTACATGGTGGTTGCATTTGTCTGATTTTTTTTTTTTTTAGGACAAAGACACATCATGCAGACTGGGTGAGTTCTGGTGTCCACAGGTGCCTTTTATTGATTCTTCAGCTTCATATCTGGGAGAAGCAACAAAGTGTCTCCAAATAAAGCTAATGAGGTTTTTCAAGCATTAGGGTCATGAATTACCTTGTGCACGTTTACAGTCTGCCTTGTGCACTCGAAGCTACAGCCTTTGGAAAGAAGAGGGGAGGGGAGATTTTTAGCTCATTTTCCATCCCTTTGTATAGCTCCCTTTTTGTTTTCTTCTTTTCTGTCCTTTTCCTGAGTCTGTCACGTTTAGCAGCAAGTTGTTTACTCAAAAGAGAGGTTGTCAGGGGCTTAAAGAATCCAAGCCCTTGGACCTATCAGCAGTCCTGGATCACCAGGCTTGTCACTGCCAGAGTCACTGAATTCAGAAGTAGGCAAGTCTCTGTCACTCCAAGCATCTGGCATTTCCTCCCAGGTGGGTTTAGGTCAACCAGAAAAATTGGTATCCTGCAGTTTGCCAACCTCACATCAGGTCACATGTGGATTGTTACTATTGCAAACTGTCCCTGTCCTCCCTGGGTGTGGGTGTCTTCAAGGCTTGTTGCTGAAAGGAACCTGGTGTTGGTTACAGTGGCTGTCCCTGCCCAGGGAGGGCTGGTTAGAAGTAGCCTGGTGGTACCTCACCTGAACAGGTGAGGTTCAAGAGCAGGCTCATCCCTGCTGTCACCTTTCTTCTTGGACAGGGCAGGTGATCTCAGAACTTCTTTTACTCCAGGGCACTGTCTCTGAGCATTGCTGCTCTTGGTGCTCACAGATTCTGGATAGCTTTGGCACTGGATTGCTGTTCTTCTCCAAAGGCTCCAGAAAGAAAAAAGTTCAAAACCAAAAACTCCAGTGGGTGTGTTTAAGGGCTTTTGAGTTTGGGATAATGATCCACAACTCATTAGATGGCAAGAGATGTGCAAAGACAAGGGCTTGAGCCAAAACCCTGTGAGCCATCCCCCTCTCTGCACCTGGGTAGGATGTGTGTGGGATGAAGAAGGAGCTCCAAAGAGGATGACATGGAGCTTATTGTGAAGAGGAATGCAAAGCAAACAAAAACCCCACTGCCTTCTGTGCACTTTGACTGTTCTCTTAAGCCATATTGACTTTGCTTTAATTACTGAACTGACAAAAAATTGTTTGCAGTCTGAGTTTTCTGTTTCTTAGCCAAAATTATCTATGTGACTTTCTGATTTGTTTTCTTTCTCCTTTATTTCCTGCATCAGATTACATATTTTAAACACCTTGTTTTATATACACGAAACATAGCAATGCAATGCTGTTGGAATTTTAATGGTGCTTATCCAACAGGTGTGTAAGGTAGTGCTACAGGAGGAGCCTTTCAAGGACCACTAAGGACTTAGAGATGTAAACTAGTAGAAAGTAGATCAAACACATCTTGCTCCAAAGGAAAGTGCAATCCAAGTAGTTCCACATCTCCTGAATATTGCCAGATCTGAACTGGTGTAAGGTGCAGTTACTCCCTGGGGCTGATCTGATACCACACTGAGCTAAAAAAGCAAGGAAACCATGGAGGATAAAGGAAATGGACTCTGTGGCCACTGCTCTACTGAATGACAACACAGGGCATAGCACAATCTACACAAAGAGAGAAGTGATTATTCCTTTTTTCTCAGAGCCATCTGCGACAAAAAAGCCTGAGCCTCCTTGGGGCCTGCTGGGTTGGCTGTGTGGCCCTTTTCTTCTGACTGCTGCCAAAATAAAAGGTTAGGTGTGATTCCCTTAGGACCTGTTGATCCAAACAATGGTATTTCTCCTCCATTCCAGTGCCCACTGTTGTCACTGTCAGTTTGGTTTTGTTGGTTTCTGTTACATCTGGGTTTATTTTACTTAAATAACTGCAGAGGATGGAAGGGCACTGCCCTGCTCCCCCCTCAGCTGGGCATAGGATTATGGCTTCTGCTGCTCAGGATCCTGTAAAGCTACATGCATGATGCCTGTGCCTTCTTGTTAGCATGCTGTACTTGTAAAATATGACTCCTGGGTAGGTTCTTATTTACCTTAGATGTCAGGTAAATTGTTCTGTCTGGAAGGAAACCATCAGCTGGCAAGAAATCTCTCTTTCATAACTGTAATCTTTGGGAATCACAGCTTTGAAATACGATTTCTAAACAGTAGTTGTCATGTTACAGTAACTTCACCCATCAGATGCATTTCTGTCTCTATCTTCTTGTTTGGAACAGTCTTGAAAAATGAAGGCTTGTATTTAAAATGCCTTCTTTAGGATATTTTATTTGTATTTATTTATTTTCCATGTTTCTCAGGTCTCTTGGTGGCTGTTACTAAATAATAAAAACAGTGCCATGAAATGACCAAGGGAGACGTTTCAGGGAAGAGTTTAATAGGAGCTCGTTTTTCATGCAATACCCATGGAAACAACCAATTTCCTGCAAGAAGAAGGTGCCCAACCCTTCACCCTTCTCCCAGGGCTGAGATGACAGCAGCCATCACCATCAGCAGTGCTCCCAGCACTCCAAACAGCACCAAGCCTCAGGTTGTCCCTATCACAAAGCACCTTCACATAACTGAAGGAGTGATGCCATTCCAGCTCACTCAAAGTGGAGCCTTTTTTCCCCCCCAAAAATGTATCAGATATGGAGAGTCCCTCATCACAGGGGATGCCCTTGGGTGGAATCATTTTTCCCATCTTTTAATGCTCAGATACTGCCAGCCCAGCAGTACTGCTGGGGTGAGAAGGGACAGGAGAGGGCACTGTTTTACCTTGGTGAATGGCACTCTCTTTTTCTCCATCGGGGAATCATCCATGGGAAACCCCTTCGGTAGGGAGGACAGAGACAAAAAAGAGCCCAGAGAGCCCAGGGTGTCATCAGCATTTACTAAAGGAATCACACTTTTGGAAGCAGTTGGTATTACTGGAAAGAAGGAAAAAAAAAATACAGAAAAAGGAACTAATCCATTACCCAAAAGGATTTTTTTTTTTTCATTTTGTGTGTTAAAGCCAATGATGCTTTGCAGATGGGCCAAGATCTCATTTTTCCTGCTTATACCCAGGTCTCTGCCAGAAGCTGCTGTAGCAATTGTTTAGAATAAACATCCGAGCCTGTCTTGACATGGGGACGCATTTATTATCCTTGTCATTTCTTCCCTCAAGAAATCCATTGGGTCATTCAAAGAGTACCCAAGCTGCTCTCCAAAAAGGGGGGAGAGATGAGCTGCTTATACATACAGAACACTGGTGTCTTCTCCCTCTTACTGTTTTCAGATAAGCAGGGTGACTTCTTCCAGAAAAATCCTTTTCAAAAAGGAATTTATCAAGAAACTTAAAAAAACCCCAAAACACCTAAATAAAAACACACACAAAAAAAAATCTAGAAAGACAACCACTGGCAGGGCCATTAGAAACACTGAAGTCCTAGAACCTGTGATGTGTAGGAATTTGATCTCAAAATCTCTATCTGTAATCTCCTTTATCAATAGCAGCCAGAAGGGCACATGGAATGAGGGGTTATATCTGATGAGGAAAATCCATCACAGAGGAGTTGCCAGGTGTGCAAGTTGTACTGTGAACAGCTGGATTTGACCTGTAGCTCCCACTAGCTCCATCACAACCCTTAGGGTGTTTTTTTACCTTTTTGCCAGCATGTGTGGAGACCATATGTTATCATGGCATCACTAGAGGTCCTGTGGGGAGAGGGATATTGCTGTGGTGTTTATACAAAACCACACACATGATGGTGTGGTTGTACAGTATCCACTGAAACCTCCTTATGGAAAGCCACCCTTGAATTAGGAGCACGTTCACGCCAAGACTGACCACGCTGGGCTGAGCATTGGCCTAAAATGCCTTCACCTGACAAGGCCCTTCAATTCTTTGTATTTCTGTACTCTGACTCTTCTCCCTCACATCTCCAACCCCAGCTCCTCCCAAACAAATGAAGTTGGCTTGCATTTTGTGAAGGTGTGAAGTTGCCACCTCGGTGGCAGAGAACCTACGAGCACACACGTGACATCTGGGACAGGTGAGAGATGTCTGAACAAGGAGTGAAATACCACTGAGACTTGAGTTGAGATTCAGGTTCTGACTCAGAATTATTTTATCTTCTCAAAGCTGCCACCTGCCCACTTTAAATGGCCTTGGAGCCACAAGATTTGGCAGGAAATTCATTATTTTGATGTTCTTTGATCACTGTGCACTTTCTTGGGGCTTGAATTGCTGGATATAGAGATTGGAATGGGCTTACAGAGCTTTCTATCCAAGTGTTTTCCCATTTATGTATGATTCTCCAGATCTGGGAATGGAATCTTTCTGTTAACGTGACATGGTGATATTCTGCAGGTGGGGCACCTGGGATGTGCCACCAGTGCTCCCCTCTCAATGCCATTAAGCTCCTGGGTGCTGCTGGGATCTGTCACGGTGCAGTGGGAGCTCTCAGGTAGCAGAAAGGAGCAAGACCAGAGTAAAATGGTGAGTTTGTAGCTGGTCACTTTGCCACTCTTGGGATGGAGTCCATCCTCTGGTTTGGTATCTGCTGTCAGTTTAGGGGTAGGGCCTTGCACAGCTGTGTTTGAGTTACCCTTTGGTGTGCTACAATTATCAGATCATTGCTTTTACTTCAGTGTCTCCTTGGGGATTTGCCCTGGAATTTTTGTTCCACACCTCTTGTTAGCCTCACCTTCACCAATCCACTATTTTATATGAGAAAGTTACTTCTTCTTTTGCAAACTTGCTTCTAATTAAAAGAACCCTTTTTGAAATATGTGTGTCCTTGGTACATTTATTTTGGGGGAGGGGATGTATTTTCCAGCCTCTTCTGTTATTTTTTGGGTTTGTGGGTTCCTTGCCAGCATGTTCACAAGTTAATAGCTCAGGATGGTGAAAATGTAACACGGGCTGAAATTCTGTGCTGTTGGTTCTGGACTGTAAAATCCTGTAATCCTCTGCTGCTTTTCAGCTAAAATAACATTCTCAAATAGTTTCCACCCAAAATTTGATCCGCCTTAAATATTTTGTTACTTTGCAGTGACAACCTTCCTCCAGATCCTTAATATAGGAGAGATATGAAACCCATTCAGAAATGGAAACCCATGGGGACACCATTCTGGATGCTTTCATCCCCCTGCAAATAATTTTTGTCCTCCCCTGCACCTTTGTAGCAGCTATCAGTTGGTTCCCACAAACGTGCTGATGTTGGGGAGGCTGGGAGAGATCCCAAAGGTGGAAACTGGGGCAGCTCTGGTATTCCAGGGTGGTTGTTGGTGTTTTTCACTAGCTGAGCATCTGGCCTAGAGAAGTAAACTAAAGAGAGTCAGGTCAGCTACAGCTTTGATGGGAGAAATGAGGGCGAGAAATCACTGTTTTCCAAGTGGGAGAGGGAAGGGGGAAAAAAAACGTCAAACTGCTAACTTGTATTTCCCTACTCCTGAAAGGGATGTTATAAATAATGCAGTGTTGTATAAAAACAGGCAGCCCTGTGCAGCTGGTAGCTTGTAATAACCCAGAGGTATCGATGTACCCGTTTTGAAGATGAAAATCCTCACACCATAGCATTCCGTGAATGAGACATTATTCTGCAAAATTGCCATCAGATGCAGAAGTGTTTTTTTGAGGTCATTTTGCCTCTGAAGTGTATCATCCTCCCACTTTTCAGCCCTTACTCCTCTCAGGATGCTTTTCCTCCGCACATGTTTTTGTGGTTAAGAGTTGAGCACGGACATAAACACAGGAGTGGATGAGAAATCTGCCACAGCATTTTTAGCCTAAGCAATACCAGAGAAAACAGATTGGCTCCCCACCCCACCCTGAACAGCACAAGCAATGGCTTGACTGAATCGAGTAATTTGAGCTTTCATTACTGACCTTTTTCCTGCTATTTGTCTCATTTGTTTCCTCTTCTTCCCTCTGTGTTTCTGCTCCAGGGTTATTTCTTTTTATCCTTGCTCCTTTTTTTTCATTATTTTTTTAAGCCTGCCTCTTGGTGGTGGTGGGTTGGTTTTTTTCCCCTCTTCTATTTTCAGTTCAAACCTGCATATCCCACAAAATGAAAAGGAACTTTATCTTAACACATGTTTTTGTTGGGTTTTCATTCATTCCCTCTGTGCCCCAAGAGCAAGAGTCCTTTTCCTTTGCGGTTTTATCTCCTTGGAAATGCAGGGCACGTCCCTCTAAGCCACGGCAATGCGGCCACTGGGTTCCCAGGCCAGTAGAGATCTTTGTCAGGTAAGTTCATCACAGCTTGTGAAGGAGTTGGGATAAAAATAAAATCAGATGAGTCTGTGTGAAGTCATTCTGCAAAGTTTTACCAGGGAAATTTCTCAGCAGCACTGGATGCGGTGAAGTCGTTTGCGCACGGATTCTGCACTTGTATAGAGATAAATGAGAAAACTCTGAATTACCAGGGTGTAACAGTGACAATGTTGTGTCAGAGGAGAAAGCAAGCAACACCTGTGATATCACCCAAAGGTATTTCCCTGCATCGGGCAACTTCTAGGGAGGTAAGTGCACGTCTGTTCTGATTTGGTCCCCATACCTCACCTGGCAGTGCAGCCATGGGCTCGCTGTTCTTCACCTTGATCCTCTGAGTTCAGACCAAATCTTGCACTTTGTACACTGACCAGACAGTGCAGATAAAGCTGAAAGGCAAGTCTGGAAAAAAACCCCCATGTAATACAGCCTGGGGCCTCATGCCAAGAGCAATAAAATACCTTAAAAGCACAGGTGACCTCAGCACCCTGTCAAGCTGGCAGGATTCATATCCCTCCTTTGATAGGGGGAAAGTGAGGCATAAGCCAGCTTTGCCTGTGGGACCAAGCTACAGTGTGTGTGACTGGCATCAGTGTGCCCAAGTGGCCTGGATTGCAAATGTACTGAGTGCAGGACAAAGAAAACACATCTTTTTTTACCAAAACAGCAGGATGAGTTATTTTTGGGTGTCTATAAATTGTGTTGTTTTCCAGCACCATCATTCATACCCTACCAGGGGAAAATGACTGACCTAATTAGAGTTTAATTCCAAGAGTACAAGACTTAACTTGTAAATATAAGCTTTTTTGCATCATTTTGGGTTATTTTTGATTTATGGACAAGTGCATCTGATTAGCATAAGCACCCCAGAGATGGGGGACAGGGAAGGAGCAATTAGGAGCCATCACAGAAGCTGAAATATGGAAAATTTGGGATGAAGCAGGGCAAATTTCCAGACTGATCTATGAGGCTGTGACTTAATCTGCTGGGAGGCTGTATCCTCTGGGATTACATCTCACATAACATTATGGAAATCAGAAAATGTTTCATCCCCAGTGTGGAAAGACCTGGCAGAGGAAGGATTCAGCATTTCAATCCTCCATCCAGCAAAACCCATCAAGGGTGACTGATGAAGCCACTTTCATTGATCCATTGCTCTCTCCCTACCACAGAAGAAATTAAAGCAGTGAGAAAAATATACCTGAAGCCCATTTTATGAAGCAAGTAAGGGTTAATCCAGCCAGCTGGCTTTAGTTCCTATAGAAAATCCTCCTAGGGTGGTGGAGGGAGAAACCTCCAGCCATACCTGCTGGGTTTCTCAGGAGGGATTCTGCCTGGACATATTTAGGGTGACTCTCATCCAGCACCTGCTCATAGGGAGCACACAAAATGCTGAGTAAATCATAAGCCGAACAGCTTCATCCCTGCCCTTACTGCATGAGCTGCATGTGCCCCAGAAAAAATAACCATAGGTGAAAGAAGCCAATGGGCCAAATTCTGCCCTTGGGCTGCTGCTCTGAGCATCACCAGGACTGGCCCAGTAGAGACCTTGTTCTAAAAGGCATTATGCTCACTGAGCTCTTTTTAACATGTGTCCTTGTGAGATAGGGTGGGTTTGGAGGTAAGGGGATTATTGTATGTCACCTATTTAAAGCTGGAGTCTTCAAGGCCACGTCATGATAGGGGGTTTTTGGGTTATTTTTCTGGCTTGCCTTTTGATGTAGAAGTGGCTCAGCAGCAACTGGGGTTGTTGCAAATGTAGCCATGCCACTTCACTTTCTGGAATGCACTGGCTGCTTCATCAAGTGAAGCTGAGCTACCAGCTGGGAGGTCAGAAAAGACAGGGAAGTTCCCTGGAAGTGTTCAAGACCAGGCCGGATGGGGCTTGGAGCAATCTGGCCTAGTGGGATGTGTCCGGGTATTGGACTAGAGGATCTTTAAGGTCCTTTCCAACCCAAACCAGTCTGGGATTCTGTCCTAGAATTCTTTTCTGGTACAAAGTGAGTCAGGAAAAGGAGAGGCTATCCTACGAGGTGCTGGTGTCTGAAAGCACAGGGAACTCACACAGCACTGCCCCCTCCGTGCTTTCTGTAACTGCTTTTTTGCTGTAACCCTGATTGTCTCCTATAATTTTCTGTCCTTGCTCAGAAATTATAGAGGAATGAAAGGGAGATGGGTTTCAGCTGTCAGCACTTCAGGAGAATTCAGCAGTGTTACTGGATAAAAGGAGCACCATGGGCTTTGCTCTCCAGAGGTCCCAGAAATACCCAGACATGATGCACTGCATGGTTTCAGGCTTGGTGAGAGGGAAGGCAGAAACTGGTGCCAGCCCTTGGTCATTTCTCAGCTACTGGAGCCCTTCAAGGAACTCATACATCTGGTGCTTCCCCATCTGGTCCTTTCAAGAGGCTCATTTGAGAGCAAGGTTTGTAAGGAAGAGCCAGAAATAAACAGCTTGTGATCCCATTTGTGGGGTGAGAGGAACCTAAGAACAGTATTTCTGGAGATGGGACAATCAGTGAATAAAAGGCTGATTTTTAACAAGGCTGACATTTTGCTGCATCCATTAGAAGACTGTTGTGCATTACATTGTGATTTTTTTTTTCCCCACAGCATGTGGAAGAAAGGAAAACCTTTTGAGTCTACAAAACAGTCAGCAAAGAAAAAGCCTGAGATATGCAGCAGAACAAGTGTCTCCCGGAGTTAGTCTTCTACCTCATGGTCTGTGTCCATGCAGGACCCCTTTACCCAGGGCTTCTTTCAGTTCTGTCAACCAGACAGTGGTAAAATCACCTCCCCCCCACTTAAACTCTTTAGTTTAGTGGTCCCTCTGAGATCAGTTTTTACAAACAGAAGGGCTTTTGTTTGTCAGCCCTACTCCTCTGAAGTTCTGCATGAGGTTTAATATCATCTTCTATGCCCCATCCATTCAGTCACCGTTTCTCTGGTTGCTGTAAAATGTGCTGTCCTATTTTTACAGCTCCCAGTGACTACAACCAGATATCACAGCTCAAATCCCATTCTGTTTGTGTGAACCATGGTGACCATCAGCTTTTTAATCCCCATGTATCTGCTTGGCCACCTGTCCCCTCTCAGTGCTGAGGAGTGGAGTGCTGGCTGCAGGGTGCTGTGTCCTGGGATGATGGGAACACAAACACATGATAGGCAAGCAAACACATGAACACAAGCATGATAGGCAAGCACCCTGCCACTGCTGTGATAAGGAGTGGAAGATAGTGTGTTAATATTGAACCAGGGCTGTTTCCAGGGAGGTGTGGCAGAAGCAAACATGCCAGGAACCACCATGGTGTGATGGACCACCAGGGGGATAAGAGGTGCCATGGCTCTGGTGTCCAGAAACACCACAGGTGACATTGCCATGGAAGGAAGCAGGGGTCACACTGAGTTACTCCTCCTCTGTCCAGGGTACAAGACTTCATAGTCTTTTTATAGTACCAGGGCTCCACAGAGCTCTTCAGAGTCTTTGGGTTTCCTTACTAATGGGGAAAGCAATGGCACTGCTGGTGGCAGTAGGCAGGGCAGTGTCAAAGCGGCACAGGAGATTAGATTCAATGATACATTAAAATACAGCCTCAGTAAGAACACACTCAACCATCACCCTTTGTCCAAAGTATAACAGTAAGTATAACAGCTTTGCTTTAACACCTTCATTCTGTATCAAGTTATACTGATAATGGCTGCTCAGAATTGCCCCACCTGCAGCTCTGACCTGTGGTCGCAGTTTTGGTTGGGAGGTGGAATTTTTATCAACTATGATTTTCTCAGATCTCTGGAACCAGGGAGACAGCAACCCAGAGGTAAAAAAGGAATTGTTAAAAGTTCAGCAGACACAAACTTACTTCATGGATGTGGCTCCCGCTGGGGACACTGCAGACACCAGTGCAGGGGGAAGGGAGGACAGGTAGTAGCTAACATCCATGTTCTCCTCTAAAGTCTGGCTTTGCCTCCGTTTCCTCCAGGTTTCTTTCTGAGAAAAGGAGAAAATACTGATCCACAAACCTGCTTCCCATTGAGAAATCACAACAGCTGTTAGAGATTATTGGAAAATCAAAAGGTTTATGTAAGGGAAGAATTGCAGTTAATCATGGCCAGGGCAGTTGCTACCCTGGCACCTGGTTTCTCCTCCCACCTCTCATTGCAGTTCACGATGTACACCTGGTACAGGACCCTGGGAGGGTGAGAAATGCCTTTTGGATGCAAGGATAAAGGACATCTCCCAAGGTATGGTTACTTGAGTGTGTCTTAGAGGGGAGAGATTCCATAAAATGGAGAATTAGGCTCCTGTGGCAGCTCTCAGTCCCAGCATAACTTCAGCTTTGTTCTTCTCTGTGGGTGTGGGAGTGAACCCTGGACCTGCCTGCAGCTTGGCACCCACTGCATGTATTTCATGAGGTGAAATAAACGTTTGGACAGAGGTAAAAAGTGCTGCTGGCCTTTGGGTATGGCCACGAGTGATCTGTCTGTGCTCAGTGGCAGATAATTGCAGCAGCACTTGGGTTTCTTTAAGGCAGAAAAGTGATTCCTGGTGCAGGGGAGCGTGATGTGCATGTGGGGTGCTTGGCTGGGGCTCATCTCCGCTTGGACACATGGGTTCATCACTGGGTTTTGGGGGACATGAAAGGGAACCCCAATGGATTGCATAGAGGAAGAGACTCATGGCCCTTCCCTGTGTGATGGGGACAAAGACCATGTCCTGACCCATCACCACCCCTGCCCACCAGCATGGGGGGGTTGCATACCTGTAGTAAATCTCTCCAGAGGTTTTGCTTGTATGCAGAATGCATTTTTCATGTTTCTCTGGTAGAAAGCTGGTCCCACCTGTGCGTGTTTGAGGGGAGGGGGGGACACACTGAGGTGCCTAAAACCAAACCCCAGAAGTCATGTTTTGCAACCCCACATCTGAGAGCAAACAGAAAGCCAGGGGCAGAAGAGAAATGGGATCCCATCCCAAAACCCCGTGGCTGGGGAGTACTGGCTGACCTCTGTGAGAGACTGGTGTTCACTGGGCCAGGGATTGCTCCATCCTCAACCTTTATGGATGCCCATGTCCTGGTGGCTTCCTGGGGCTTGGGGACACAAGCAGGCAACTCAGCAAAGCCACCAAACCAGGCAGTGGGACACCAGGAGAAACTGCCATCAGCTCACACTGAGTCTGATGGCCCAAGGGCTCAGCCAGAGGATGATGATGGAGCCCTTGAAGCCCTGGGTGTTTCCCAGCTGCTCTGTCTCCTCCTGGATCATGAACAGGAGGATAAGATAAATAGGGTTGGGAGGCACAAAGGGAAGGTTTATGGTGATCTGACCCTCGGGAGTGGAAAGGATGAGAGCAGGTGCTGGGCTGGGGTCCCAGGGTGGGCTGCAGGTGGTTTGGGGGGAGCAGAGCTCTGCATTTGGAAAGCAAATGTTCAGTCTGGTCTGGGTGATAATGTTTGAACTCATGGGCTATCACCCATGAGGAAAAAGAAGGGGGGAAGTGGAGGGAGGGAGCCCCAGGAGCAGCAAGAGCATCCCAGAAGGAGATGGGTCCTAGAGGAGCTGGTTCAGGAGGGGCTGGAACTGCCCAAACACCCCAGGCAGGGCCGTGGGATGCTGCAGCAATGCTTCAGGGCTCCTTGGGGGGAGGGGGAAGAGCTAAGGAAGGTGCTGCCGTTCATTCTGTGGTAAAATCTTTCATTTCATCAGTTTTAAATCCCACGAGCGGTGGAAGCTGACTTACTGCCAGCTCCCTCCAAGGTGAGAGCAGCCCAAGGGTTAAAGTTTAAGCAACTGAGCAAACGAGGGACTCCTCCTTCCTCGTCATGTGATGGCAGGCGGAGGAGGGAGCAGCTGCCAAAGGCCGGGGAGGAAATAAAAGTAAAATTATTTTATAGCAAGGCCGTGGTTTCTCAGGCGACTGTTCTCCTGAGGGCTGGCTGCGAGCTGCCATGGATCTCCTGCCCCACTTTTCCTCTGCCACTTGGGTGCTCCTGGCCCTGCTCCTCGGCCTCGTGGTGCTGTGAGTAGAGGTTGGGCCCACGGGGGTGACGGGAGGAGAACTGAGAGGCCACGGTCCCCGGGGAGGGGATGTGCCCAAGGACCTTAATTCCTATTAAAAATCTTATCCACCATCTCCTTGTATCACCTTCCAGGCGAGGGCCGGTGCCGGCGAACTGGGAGGATCCCCCGGGCCCGCTGAAGGGGAGGAGGAACCTGGGTGGGGAGGGACCTGCGAAGGAACTTGATTCTTTCTTTTTCTTTTTTTCTTTTTTCTTTTTTTCTTTTTCTTTTTTTCTTTTTTCTTTTTTTTTTTTTCTTTTTTTTTTCCTTCTCTTTTTTTCCTCTTTTTTCTCCTTTTTTCTTTTCTTTTTTCTTTTCTTTTTTCTTTTCTTTTTTTCTTTTCTTTTTTTCTTTTCTTTTTTCTTTTCTTTTTTCTTTTCTTTTTTTCTTTTCTTTTTTCTTTTCTTTTTTTCTTTTCTTTTTTTCTTTTCTTTTTTCTTTTCTTTTTTCTTTTCTTTTTTTCTTTTCTTTTTTTCTTTTCTTTTTTTCTTTTCTTTTTTTCTTTCTTTTTTCTTTTCTTTTTTTCTTTTCTTTTTTTCTTTTCTTTTTTTCTTTTTTTTCTTTTTTTTTTCTCTTTTTTCTCCTTTTTTCTCTTCTTTTTTCTTCTTTTCTTTTTTTCCTCTTTTTTTCTTTTTTTTTTTCTTTTTCTTTCTTATTTCTCACAGTAGGTCCAAAAAGCAAAATGATTCCCGTGCTTTTAACCACAGCAGGCTCTGGTTGGCGGCAAAGGGGAGGGGGTCTCCCTGGCTGGGCTCTGCTTAGCAGGACAATGGGTGATGCCCATGCCCCGTTTCTGAAGTTTCTGTTGGCAAAATTGCCCTTTTGCTTCTGTCATTCAGGGGATCTGTAGTGAGCTAGAGCAGCCCAAATTTAATTTTGCTCTTATAATTGATGTCCCTGCTCGGCTGCCTTGCCTCTTCCTCCTGAGCATCACCATAGGTTGCTGCAGGGACAGGGATGTCTCAGTTTCAGGATTTAATCCCCTGAGATTTCTCTTCAGCCATCCAAGTCTTCAATCTCTGAGCTGAGCAAGGCTCCCAAATAAAGACCTGAGGTGCCCAGGTGGCTGTTTGCCTAAGCTGGGCTGCAGCTCCTTTCAACCTTTACCATGTGCCAAAATGTACCTTAAATCATCTGGTCCCCTAAGTGATCCTGCATTTATATCCAGAAGAGAGAGGATCCTCCAGGTCTCTTGCTGATGGTCAGAAATTTCAACTTTCTCTGGGTGGCAGGAACAGCTATTGAAGGTGTTTGCTGTGCTCAGGATAAAAAGCCTTCTCTTTTCATGGAATAAAATGTCTCTCACATGCTCTTGGCTTGGTGTAGGTATGGGATATGGCCCTTCCAGACCTTAAAGAAGTTGGGTATTCCTGGGCCACGACCTGTGCCATTTTTTGGCACTTTTCTGGAGTATCGCCGGGTGAGTACTGGCAGCAGCTGCCCCACAGTTGCCTTAAATTCTTACTTATAGCTGGCACTACTTTTCCCAGCCTTTGGGCACCTCTTTCCTCAGCCCTTGATGCAGTTGCATGGAAATCATGTTCTCAGCTTGGACAGAGAACACAAAAATTACTTTTAGGGTTGGGATGACCTGAATGAGGTATGCTGTGTATTTCAGCCACTGTGTAATTTAAGTTATTACTTTCTCCCTGGATTTCTACCTGTTCCCCAGGACCTAAAGGTCTATTGGAAACAAAGAGAAAAAATATGGGAGAGATGTCTCTGACCACTGATTTCTGAGAACTGCATGTTTCTTTGTGCTTTTTGTCATCCCCATGAAAAGGCTGAATCATCCCCAGCAATGTTCCATCCAGCCACTTCTTGTCAGGCCATACTGAAACTAAGCCAGACAAAGAGATTTCTGAATAAAGTTCAATTACCAGCTTACCAGAACTTACCATGTAACTAGGTAGTAGCTGGTCCCTGGTAAGTGACTGGTATTGCAGAACAAAACATATTGGTTTCAATGAAAGAAGTTGTTCTAGTTTTGACTGGGATGGAGTTAGTTTTCTTCTGCATAGCTAGAATAGCATTGTGGTTTGATATAGGATTTGATATGAGAAGAATGTTGATAATACACTTATGGTTTTAATTGTTGCTAAGAAATCAAGGACTTTTCAACTTCCCTTGCTTCCCTTCCCATTGCTGGGAGAGCAATGGATCCAAATTGGCCAATGGGATATTCCATGTCATGGAGCATCATGCTCAGCATATAGATGAGGGCTGGCTGGGAAGTCTCTGGCTCTTTCTTCAGGGTTTCTGTCCTCTGGGACTGCTTAGCCAGGGATGGGCTGGTCATTGGTCAGCCCACGGTGAACAGTAGCACTGTGCATCACTTGTCTGTATATGCTGTCATTTTTCTTTTATTTCAATTGTTATTTTTATCTCAACTCCCAAGTCATTCTCTGCTTTTCCAATTCTCTCTCCTACTCTTCAGGGAGGACAGGGGACAGTGAGTGTGTGGCTGTGTGGTATTTAGCTCCTTGCTGAGGCAAACCACAACAGAGGTGTTTTTTAGCTTGTGCTTGCTGGGCTTACAGCATACATGTCGTCTATTAATAATGGTTTAGTTGATGCATGGTGAGTGTTATTTGTCCCATAAGTTTCATCCTTATGTGTAACATCAGTTAAAACCTTAATGGAAACAAAGCAAAACAAAAAAGCCACCATCACTTCAGTTCGGTAACTGCAGTGGAAGATCTCATGAGAACAAGGCAGTAGCAGCTCTAACTTACTGAGCTGAAGATTAAAGGATGCCCTGGGATCCAGTTCTGCCTGCTAACTCTGCTCATGGTAAAACTCTGTACCCTGTCATACCTTGTTTTCATTATGGTTTTAGCTCAGGTTGGCTAGTGGAAGTTGAAAGTGCTGCTTTTTTTTTTTTTTTCCTTTCTGTTCTCTTTTTTTCTCCCAGTGAAAATGTCCCCTATGAGTCTACATGACTCTTAAGAACTACCATGGCTCCCACCCCCCCCCAAATCTCTGCCACTTACAATGGATCTGTGGGATGCACTGTGCTGCCAGCTGTGACCTGCTTTGATCACTCTTCATTGGCAAACTGTTCATTTCTCCTTTCTTCTCTTGCAGGGAATCCGGGATTTTGATGAGATGTGCTATAAAAAATATGGTAAAATTTGGGGGTAAGTTTCTTTTTGCAAAACAAACCTGCCTATTCGAGGTGTTTTTGCAGCCCCAGAATAGGATGGTAAAAGGGACATTGCCACCAGGTCTCAGCACTGTAATTCCACCAGTGACAGATTGGGAAAATCCAAGTTCACCACTGGGAGAGCCTCCAGCCATCTCTCCAAGGCTTCTCTCCTGCTGGGATTTCAGTACAGTGCAGGGCTGGGATGGTGGCAGCCAGTTTGTTTGCATAAGCTTTGAAAATAACCTTTTTATTTTTTTTTTCTTTCCCTTGGGAGCATTAAAAACTAAACAGCAGTGTTAGTGACCTTGGGGCCAAGAAAGCTGCACCACAGAGCCCTGGGAGCTCCCCTTGTCCTCCCAACACCCATCAAATCAGTACAGCCATCCCTTTATCTCTCAGCTCCAGATGCATTAGTGAGGGAAGGCACCAGCCACTTCCCAGCCATGCAGCCTGCCTAGAAAACTCCACTGCTTGGTGTCAAACTGAGCCTCATGCCTTTGAAGCTGCTCTTGTGGCTGTCTTGAGCAGAAAGCAAGCTGCAGGCTGCCATGATGTTTTTCATCTTGTTCCCTGCTTCTCCCAGAGCTGGGGCACAAGCTACCTTTCAGCCTGCCTCCCCACTCCCTGTATAGTGCTGGTTTTGTGCATGAGCTTCTTATCATGCTTCTATTGAGAAGCTCTCAAACTTGAAGCAAAATTGTTGTGCAAAAAAAAAAATCCCAGGGGGCTTTGTGAAACCCAGTGCATTTTTTTTGAAAAGATTAAATGTTCTCAAGCCTCTTGAAGATGGCAGCTTCCCTCAGCTGTGGCCCAAGGCTCCCTGCCCTTTAGCCCACACCATGGCTTTTAAGTTTTTCTGTCTCAGTTGATTGGAAAATGGAGGAGACTGATGAGTTTTTCCTCTCTCATTGCCTTTTAGGCCAGACAAGGAAATCTCTACCACATAGGTAGGCTGTTTGGTGTGGATTTATTGACTCCAGCCACCAACTGTGGAATTAGAGCTCAGACAGCCCAAGTGCAGGGGATCAACATTGTGGCAAAAGCTGCCTTTTATCTAAACCCACACTGCTTTGGCAACTCTTTTAATACTGCAGACAATTGCTAGAAATGCTCATGCTGTCTGTTTTTGGCACTTTCTTTCCCTTTGTCCTGGTTTACTACATAATAAAATAGTTTCAGCCTCATCCCCGTGGCTGTTTTGTCAGAGGAGACTCATATGCTCCAAACCCTTTGGGCTCCAGCAGTGTGCATGGCTCTGGCCCCAAAGCAGGCTGCTTTTTTTTTTTTTTCCAACTGACTGCAAGCAATGAACTGATTGTGAGTTTCTCTTGGCTTAGGATTTATGATGGCAGACAGCCTGTCATAGCTGTTCTGGACTCTGTCCTCATCAAAAACATCCTGGTGAAAGAATGCTATGAGATTTTTACCAATCGCCAGGTAAGTATCCAGTCCCATGCTTTGCTCTCTAGTACAGATCAAGTGTAGCAAGAAAGAAAGTTTCTTCTTGCTTTCTGTTCCCTTTCTCTGAGCCCTTCAGGAAGTAGTTGCTCTGTTTTGTGCCCCAGTTTATTGACATTTATTATCAACAACAAAACTGGTAAGGAGCTGTAGAGGGCACGCTGGCTGAGATACTGGGACATCAGCCTGGATTTACCCTAGGACTGATACCATTTGTGACTTTTAACACTTTTGTTTCCTATTCTGTTGTTTGCTGGTTGAGGTAGAGCTAATATGACTTCAGGGACCAAGTCAATGTGCTGTGGTGGATTGGGTTTTTTTTCATTTCATGTGCAGAGGGCTGAAAACCCTCACCTAACTCTCTGCATAACCATATTGCTTTTGCTGGAACCTTCTCCTTGTGCAGAACCGTGGGCTGAACGGGCTCCTGGATTCAGCCGTCAACATGGCTGCAGATGAGCAGTGGAAAAGGATTCGGACAGTGCTGTCACCACACTTCACCAGTGGGAGGCTGAAGGAGGTAAAGCAGAGGCCACTGGTACCTTGCATCAATGGCTGGAGGAGGACTGGGCCATTTCTGAGTACAGACCTTGCCTTCAAATGGGGAGTTTGTCCCTTTTGTCAAGACCACAGCCATTAGAAGCATGGTTGCTGTCTGCCATCATTGAGAGAGAGTCAGGTAAAGGCTATGGGGGATGAAATGGCACCCAGGGTGTTGCAGGTTGAGGCTGTTGGCGCTCTGACATGTATTTTCTTCTTCCTGTGACATGTATTTTCTTCTTGCTAAGTACATTGCTCACACTATGGGTGCCTGTTTCTCATATGCTCAGGACCCATGTTCTGGAATGAATGCTTAGCTGGAATGGGAGCTACACATGGATTTGGGGAAGAGAACTTTGCTCAGTTGTAGTCAAATGAGTTATGTGGACTAGTTATTGATAATCCAAGGTTTGGAAATGGTACTTTTCCTTGCCTGCCCTTCCTCCTCCAGCCAAAGATGTGGGAAATTGCAGATGGCAGCATGGAATTGCCCACCCTTGGTCAGCAGTGCCTTTTGCATTGGTTTGCATTTCAGATGTTCCCTATCATTGATCTTTACAGTGAAAATTTAGTGAAGAACATTGAGAAGAAAGTGGCTAACAATGAGTTCGTGAACATGAAGGAGTGAGTAACTATGTGGGGTTGACAGGGAAAAGTTGGTATTCTGTGTGGGGAGGGGGCTGTTTCAGAGAGCCTTTTGGATGCTGCATCATGGAAGCAAACTCTGTAGTGGCTGTGGGTTTGCTGTGCTCTGCTTTGCTCAGATGGAGTATCACTTCTGTTCCCTGTGTCATTTCACTGGAGATGCGTTTTGAGGAAGATGTATGGGCCCATTTTAGAAGCCTTGCAAGACATGGTGTTTCTGGATGCCATTTTTGCAATCTCTTACAGGTGGAAATCAGAATACAATCTTTGTTAGCATAGACTGCAGTTCACTGCTTTCCATCTACAGCCTAATTTTTTTTACACCCAGAGAATGAACTGGAGAAGCTTGGACAAATATAATGAATGGCTGCTGCCAACTCAGGACAGGACCTACTATGTTGGGACTCTGCACTGAGACCTTGATTAAAAGAGGTTCCCTCTCTCAAGCCTTGTTCCTAGAGGGGCTGTTATTCACTACTGTGGTTGTGTTCATCCCATTTATTCTCTCTTCTTCTCTACCTAGCATTTTTGGAGCCTACAGTATGGATGTGGTGACCAGCACTTCTTTCAGTGTGAATATTGACTCCCTGAGCAACCCCACTGACCCCTTTGTCACCAACATCAAGAAATTTCTCAAATTCAGTTTCCTGAGCCCCATTTTTATGCTCTTAGGTATGACACACTTCATCTCATGCAGCCCTGAACTGACATCAGAGAGGGTGACCACCAGCTTTTTCTGGTAGCTCCTTTAGTAGCTTTCAGTCCTCTTTTCCCTACTCAGAGTGGTCTGTACTGTGCAGGGTTACATTCCCCCTCAGGGAATTTCCTCAGGGAAACCACACTCAAGGTTTGTATAGCACAGATGGTTCTTTGCAGCACCCTTCCAGAAACAGAGACCCTGTTTGCAGAGATGTGATGGAGAGCTGCTCTGTCATTTAATGTGGCATTATGCTGTACAGTGATAAATGGAGAAAATTCTCAAGGGCTATTGCATGCAAGCTGTGGTTAGGTAAAAGGAGAGCTGAAGGCAACAAAAAACAATCTGGGGGGTCAGAGTCCAGATTTACCCCTCTCCTTTCTGTGCTTTGTGCCACTTTCTAGTTCCTTGGGTCCCCTTGACATAAAATAAGTTGTTCTTTTATCTCATTTTAGTGTTGTTCCCCTTCGTTACCCCAGTGCTGGAAATGATGAATGTGACTCTGTTGCCCTCAGAGGTCATGGTGTTCTTCAAGAATGTCTTCCAAAAAATGAGGGAGGAACGACGCAAGAGCAGTAGCATGGTGAGTCCAGTCCAGGTGGCTTTTTGTCTTCACTGTGCAGTGAGGGGCCCTTCTGAGTGCAGGAGGGACCTGGTGGTGTCTTCAAAAGCTGTAGTCTATCTCCTAGTCTCCATAAAAGCTCCCAAGATCATCAAATGTGGAGAGGGCACAGAAACATGCCCTACCTGGACTTCCATGTGGAGGAAGTATCTGTGTTTTGTCGAAGGTCTCCAGTCTGAACTTCAAAGTGCATTGAAGCCATGATCTGCCCCTGGGACTATGAATGAAGCAAGTGTCTGAGCAAGGAGCTTGTGCTGGTCCAGGTTTACCTCCTCCCTACCCCTTCTTTGGGGGTAAAAGAAGTCCCCTTCTCTGACTGCCTCTGTTTCTCCACAGGACCGGGTTGATTTCCTGCAACTCATGATTGACTCTCAGAACTCACATGACAGCTCCAAGTCTGCTGAGACCAACTCAGAAAAATGTATGTCTTGAGATCTGTCCTTCTCTCAGTATAAAGCATGGTAGTTCCTCATGAGGTCAAAGGAGGGATGTAGGAGAGCATTTTAATCATGAATCATACAGGAGATTCAAGGGTTCATTAGTGAGGCTATAATAACTCTTGTCACATATCAGTTATATTTTATTATATTCCATTTTCTGGGATAAATCCTGAGGTCTGTTTGTGCAACAAAGAGCAAACAGAATTAATATCTCCTTACTCCCATTTCTTATTTTATCCTCTCTGATGGCCAGCTTGTTGGCTGCACTTGATAAAACACACCAAGCACCCATGTTGCACATGCCTTGCTCATCTGTCAGCTCAGCTCTGTTCCTCATCCTGGGTAAACTTTTAGATTTAGAAAATAATAGCCCAGCCAAGGCATAGTCCCAGTCAGTCAGGGCAGGATGCTTGTAAACTTCTGAGGTGCCAGGACTGTGTTTGTGCAGCACCTGCACTGCAGGCTCCATCACAGCAGCAGTACCAGCCTTAAACCCTGAATTGTCACTGCTGCTGCCACTTTGTGCTCAGGGCTATTAATCTCTCAGCAGCACAAGGCTCACCTCATGGATTAGAGTAGCTGCTGGACATCTCTGTAGTGAAATGAGGCAACCAGGTGCCACTAATTACCAGGTAGTGGGCATGAGCTTGTGTCAAGCCTCACCTTTTATTGGCCCCCTAATCCTGCTCATGCACAGTTGGGGCCCGCCCTAATCAGGCACAGGTGGGCTTAAGCTCATTCCCACTACCTGGTAATTAGTGGCACCTGGTTGCCTCATTTCACTACACATCTCTTCATCTCTAACTTTTCCTGGCACGTGCTCCTACTTTTTGTTTTTTGTTTTTTGTTTTTTGTAAGAAGGCTTAGGCTGTATGTCCCTTGAGGTCACACTGCTGATCTTGAGAGCAGTTTTCTGGTGGTACAGCAGTGCCAGACCCCCCTCCTTTTTGGGACCAGAGGATTATCTGGATCTTTTGTTTACCAAGTGTTAAGGAGTTACAAATAGTGTTACCTAGATTGATGAGTGGGATCTTGAATTCCCAAGAGTTAATTGTTGTAGGTTTCAGGTTCTTACATGGGCTTTTATGTCTCTTTTCAGCACTAAGTGATGAAGAGATTCTGGCCCAGGCTCTTATCTTTGTCTTTGCTGGTTATGAGACCACCAGCTCCACCCTCAGCTACATAGCATATAACCTGGCCACTCACCCTGACGTGCAGCAGCGACTTCAGGATGAGGTGGATGCAAACCTGCCCAACAAGGTAAAGGAGGCTGGGGAGATGCTGGGTTGTTCCCACCTGTGCCTTGTAGAGCCAAAAGCCAGGTTGGAAATAAATCAGAGTAGAGGAGGTGCTCTCACTGAGATTTCTCTTCCTTTGGTCTCTCATTCCCCAAAGGGAAGCTTTGAGGGGTGGAGGAGGTTGGGGTGGGGACTGAATGCCCTGTGTTTGTTGCCATCCTGATCTTCCTCCTCAGGCTGCTCCCACCTACACCACCATCACCCAGATGGAGTATCTTGATATGGTGGTGCTGGAATCCCTCCGGCTCTTCCCTGTTGCTGGTCGGATTGAGAGGGTCTGCAAGAAGACAGTGGAGATCAATGGTGTGACAATTCCCAAGGGTGTGGCAGTCATTATCCCAACCCACGTGCTCCATCGTGACCCAGAGTACTGGCCAGAGCCAGATGAGTTCAGGCCTGAGAGGTGAGGCCAACACAGGGGGAATGGCTGCACGCTCAAGTTCAAGCCTGGGAGTAGGAATGGCAGCAAAAGTGGGGAGTGGATGATTATGACATTGAAATGAGGCATTTATCATTGTCTGACATCTCGTCCCTGCATTACCGTGAGGAGAGTTTTATGATCTACATCCATAAACTGTGCATGGAATTTAATTAACTATGTTGAAGGGAACGACAGTGAGAGCAGCTCCCAGCAGCTGTAACACTGAGGGGTTTATGGGCAGATATTAAAACAAGAGCCCTCGGGTGACTGGCACGATGCCCTGCAAATCAGCAGTGGAAGGGCAGAGGCAAGTAGGAAATAAAACTTAATTTTTCAACTCAAGCTATGGAACAGTCCTTGCTTAGGAGTTTCTGTCAGACCCTTGGAAACGAGGCAGACCTGGGAGGCCCTGGGCCTGCTCATCTCCAGGTGGCCATGAAGATGTTGAGTCCTGGCCCAGAGGGATCAGGACTGGATCTGTGCCCTTGTACCAGGAGTTGAAATGCCTCTGGAAGCTAACTCTGGAGTGGGAATGAGTTGGCTTTTGGGGCAAAGCATGGCAACAGCACTAAGTAGAAGTTAGGGAGGAAGGTGGGTGCTACTGAAAACACTTGTGAACCTCTGTGGTCACCTTATGTTGAGTGCAGGAGTAACTATTCAAATCTATTCTGGTAGTGGTTATGTTACACCAGATGTTCTGGTAGCTCCATCCTTACTCTGGTTGACAAAGCAGGCAAGGGTGAGCTGGTCAGGAGCTCTGTAGGAATCACTTGCCTTGCTAGGAGTGCATCAGAGAGCTGGTGTCTCAGTTGTGAGATACTTCACTGCTGACTTTGGTGTGGCTGCGGTTTGTACTTTGACCTCATGCACCCTGCATGAAAAGATTGCTGACGTGAAAATTAACTGATCACTAAGAAGTATTCCTGAAAATGCTCAGTGGCAGCTTTCTCTGTGAAGCTGATTGTTCTTCCCAGTTTGTCATGATGAGGAGAGGAAGGGCTGGCATGCTTCAAAAGCAACCCTGCCTTTAGTCATGCAGGGTGAGAACATCTTTGTGTTCACTCAGTCCTTTGATCTAAAGGGAAGACATGAAGCTGCATACCTGTGTGGTGTAGGGTTTGAAATCTGGGATCAGTTTTTGAGCTGAGAAGGAGTTCTAAGAAAAGAGTAGTTATGAAATCCATTAGCATATTTCAGCTATTCTCTCTTCACCTGATGAACCTGGAGTTGCACAACCAACTCCAAGCACCAGGACAAAAGCAAGAGTCATAGGATAGCTGTTAAGACCAAAATAAGGGATTTAGCTGCCTTCTTCTAAGAAAGACAAAAAGCTTTTGAGTTCTCAGACCCCTCATCACTTTCGATCTGAAAGGTGACCCATCCTGGAGCAGCAGCTCTTTCTAATATTTTGTTGTTGTTGTTGTTGTTGTTGTTGTTTTAATCAGGTTCAATAAAGAGAGCAAAGAGTCTTTTGACCCCTACACCTTCCTGCCATTTGGGGCTGGTCCCAGGAACTGCATAGGAATGAGGTTTGCTCTGCTGATCATGAAGGTGGCTGTGGTTGTCCTGTTGCAAAAGTTCTCGTTCAGAACCTGCAAAGAGACCCCGGTGAGGATATGAGTTTGTGCATTTCATTAGCTGCCCTTTAGTCCCACTGAGAGGGGGCCCTGCACACTCTCTTTTCATTGATCTCTTTTCAATGATCTTTTCATTGATCAAAGAGGGAACTGTCTGCCATGCACATTAAATCCTTCTCTTCCCTGAGGACTTCAGAGATTGTTGGCTTCAGAACCTCTGAACCCTGTCTGCAGACTTGGGTTTTACTACTTTGCTGCAAGATCAGAAGGAAAGATTTCACTGTGGATGAGAGAGGCATGGTGGGAGCAGCTGTTTAAATCTCAGTTCATTTCAGGGCTCCACCACAAGTTACTGATACATTTTTTTAAGCTTCTACAGAAGCAAATTTAATATTGGTGGAATATGTCAGGCTGAAATCTCTGAAGTCCTCATTCTCTCCTAAGCTGTGGGTGCTCAGTCCCCCCTGGGGCACTGCCTGTCTGTCCTTACCTGGCTTTAAAAGACTCTGCTCTAGAGAGCAGGAAGGGAATATCTCCCCTAGCCCACTCCAAAGCCCCACTTTGCAACACAAACATGGCTGTTTCCTCTGCGAGATCCCAAAACACCCAAAATTCATCTCTTAGGGGCCACCAGGCAGTCTCTAAAAGTGAAACAATTTTCAAGCAGGTGCAGTTTGAGCTGAATTTGAATTGAGGGGACCTTCTCCTCCTTTGAGGTTTTGCAGGATCCCACCAGATTTTGGTATTAATGCTGCATAGGGTGCTGATGGGTCAGGCCCTGCAAGATGGGGCTGTTAGACATGAAATAAATGTGATGGCTGTTGAAAATCATATGTCAAGGAATCCCTCCTGAAAATGTGGCAGCTCCCCAAGACTCAGAGGCACGTAGCACTGTGTTTGGTGTCAGCTTCCAAGCCCAGCCCAGGTTTCTGCATTGACTGCTGCAGAAAGCATTGCCATTAATACATTTCATTCAGAGAGCAAGCTTGGGAAATCAGAGCAGTGGGGGCAGCAAGTGTATTCAAAGGACATTTGTTGTAAGAAACAGAAAAATCCTTAATATTACTTGGCGCGGGTGCTCAACTGGAATCTCTGCAGATTCAGATGGCAACTCAACTAGTAACCTGGAGGTGAAAGACTGTAATAGTCCATTAACAATGCAGTGACCTATCCACCCTCCCCCAAGTCTAATGACATTTTTCTAGTCCTCTGCAATCCATAAAATTGATTCTTTTTATAACTGCCTTTAATTAAAAGGAGACATGTTAAATATGTATTGTATTATTGGTGCCCGTAGGTTTATGGGGCTCTTTTGGCCCTTTTTTTCTACAGAAGATGTCATATATAGCAGATCAGAGTAGGAGGGAAAAATTCATGGCAGAGAAGTGAAGGAAACAAGAATAAGCATGTGGAAGCTGCAGTCCTCTCCCTCTCACTCCTCCACTGATGGCACACTGGGCTCTGAGCCACATTGCTTACATTTCCTGAAACAAAGCTTACTGGGATATGGGGATTTTCATGTATCTTGTCAGGCTAGGGGGGAGGTGTGTGTGTGTGTGTATTACCCTTGTCCTGATGGGGAGAAGGAGAGCTGGGGTCCAAGCAGCACTGAATTAATGGAATTGAAACTTGGTAAAATATTCCTTCCGTGCAAGCTGACTCCCTCTGACACCAGTTTTAAATGTTCTTTTGATTGAAACTTTCAGCCCACCCCAAGGGAACCCACAGCCTCTCTGTGTGAGGATGCTTCTTCTTTTGTATGAGCAGCTCTCTCAGTTTCATCCTTCCAGGAGATCTTATTGTTCCTCCAGCTCCCATTCTGAGGTAGCTCCCCTTAGCACTGACACACTTCAGCTTTAAACAAAATGCCCCTCCTTAGCTGTGGCTTCCTTAGATGGAGTTTGGCTGCTTTTCCTTCCACATGTAGCTTGTTGATCAGTGCAGCTCTTCCTGCCTTGCCATCTGAAATTGCCAGAAATTCACCAACCAATTTATTCAGGAGCTGAGAGCTATTAAATCCCAGCTCGTAGCTGTTTTGCATGAGCAGTGGTGATAATCCTGCCATAAATACATCTGTAAGTTGGAAAAATGCATTGAAAACAGGGTGGCTGAGACATAGGTGGGCTGTAGGGGTCCTGTTAGTGTCATGACTGTCCTTTTTCCTAGCTTACATGGCTATTGTGTTGTGTTTTTTTTTTCTCCTGTACAAGATCCCACTGGTTATGGACTCAAAAGGTTTCCTGCAACCCAAGGATCCCATCGTTCTCAAGATGGTCCCCAGAGCTGATCTGGAGAAGTGAAGGAAACAAGAGCAGATCAGAGACTCTTTGTTGGATGGTGCTTTCTTTAACTCTTGAGATAATCCCAGGCTGATAACGTGTGTGGTAGGAGTGTCAGTGGTGTAAACCCCATCTCACAACGGGGCACTATGGGTTTGGCCCAACCTAATTACATGATTATAATCCTAATGAAAAGTAGCTTCAGGTCCTGCTGTCCTCCATCACAACAGGCATTTTGCAAGACCATTTGCACTCAGGTTATTTGGACATTTGCTTTTTTTCTCTCCCTCTGAAGAAGCACTTTCTAAGCAATTTGCTTCCAGGCACTGTCAGTCTCTTCTAGCAGTGTAATTTAAATCAAGATAGGGAGAGCAAATTGCACATAGTTAAGCAATGCTGCCACTGCTTCTGCCTGCTGGGTGATTCTGGATGTCTTCTGGTTTGATTCCCTGAGAATGCAGAGTTGTCCAGGGCTGTTTCCTCAGCTGTGTGCTATGACCCTGACAAGTGCTAAAATAGTCAAAAAATGAATGCTTGCAGCAATTTTTCTGATGCTGATATGGTTAGATTTTTCTTATGATTTTGGAAGGCTTTTGCATGATTTTGAGTGCAGATGAGTTAACTGGAGGAGCCCAGAGACAAGCAGTTACCCCTAATGACTGGAGATTTGCAGAGTGGGAGAGAAGTGCCCCACATGTTTTCTCATTGTTTGCTTATTTTACCACAGGCATTCAGCCATCTCCCACAGAGGGTATTGTCAACCATCTGTACTGCTGTCGTGACACCTTTTAGTCTCTGATTTATTTTGTTTAGCCCATTGTAAGACCACTTTAACTGATAATGCAAACAGGGTGCAGCACTGAGTGCCTTCAGATGTCCTGGAGAGTCCTAGTCTGGATGAAAGGTGTTGCCTTGGGTTAATGATAGCTGGAAAGTCTTGCTAGACTTGGTCATTTTTGTGGATTCCAGATGATCTTGTATGCTTAAGTTTAATGTGACTCCTCCAGAAATTGCTTCTGCAGGTGCTAACTGCAATTAAAAACTCATTTACCTCTTCTGTATCCAACTGGTGCCAGTCTCTGATTCTGTTCTTTCTGGATGGAGTGAATCCATCCTTAGGTTTCATTGGCCAGACAAGGATATAGTCTCACCACCTCTCCCAGCTGGGCTTCCTCACTTCTTTGGTGGGATTCTCAAAGGGATTCCCTCTGCCTCAAAAATCAGTGCCAGAGAGTGGAGAGGGAGGTCCTCTCACAGTTCATTCTTCCCTTATAGCACCATGAATTCCTGAGGGTGTGGTTTTGCTAATCTCAAGTCAACCTTTGTATCTCTGTGGAAGCAGAGGGGTTTGAATCCAGCATCTGCTCCTTGTTGCATGGTGCAAAGTCCTCTCCATGCCCTCTCCTAAGCATGGACCTGCTTCAGTGCATCCTTCCAAAGGAGGATGTCTTCTGCTTCCAAGTTGTCAAGTTGGTCACATATTAACCCATCACTACCATATCTAGTGCTGCTTGCACACCTGGAGGATGAGAACTTCTCTCTTGAATGAAACCAAGGCAATATGCCATGGGTAAGAACTGCTTCTGGAAATGTATTTAAACTGCCCCAGTCCAAAACAAATGGCTGAGCAGAGCCATTGATGGTGGGAGGTGTTTTCCATTGCAAAACTGAGCTGAGGAACTTTAGTCACTAGATGAGCAGGATTTGCATCTCTTATATTCTTACATAGCTAGAGATGATTATATATTATTTTATGTGTTCTTTCTGTATTGTTGAGGAATTGAGTGGAAAACCTCAAAAGACCCATAATAACTTTTCTTCAGCAGATAAATTCCCCAGTGAAAGACAGCCTTTCCAGGAAGTGTAAGGGGAAGAGTAAAGCTGCTTCTCTAGACAGTCACTGATGAGCTGGGAGAGAAAATTCCCAGCAGCTTGGACAGCCATGGCTTCCCCTTCTGCTTTTGTAGCCTGCATCTTCTGCCACCCATGTACAAAAGTCACAGTTTGTTTTCAGCTCTTTTTAAAGCCATGGCACTGAGCTTGATGGTGATGGCAAATCTCAGGGGAGAAGGACAAAATATAGAAGCAGTCAGACCTCTGGAGAACAAAAAGCAGAGAGGTGACTGCACCAGCACAGCGGTTCACAAAAAGGGGCATGGAAAATCCTCAGGTCCCTGCCTTGAGAGATGACTGAGGAGATGAGGGTGAAGGGGTCGTGCACAGTGTCACAGGTCAGGGATGGATTAATAACCTTGCTGGAGTAAAGGCCATAGCTTTCCTGGGGGCAGCAAGAGAAGAGTTTTGCCTCCCCACTCCCACGCCTGCATTGGAATTAATCACACACACAAATGTCAACACTACAGACAACATCCTTCAGGATAATCTCCCTCACAAAGCTGCTTAACATTTTGGTAATACACAGTTCACTTGCAGGTGTCAAAGGATTTCAGCCTCCCTCATCTCTCTTTAAAGGCATCTCCATCTGCCAGCATCCCTTGCCCATGAAGGGAGTGGGTTGGCTGCTGCATACCCAACAGAGAATCCCATTTCCAGAGGCAACCAGCATAACCACTCTTCAACAGCTGTGTGCCTCTGTTTACCTGCAAGTAATTTTCTTTTTTCTTTTTTTAGTGATTTACTTCTTTACTTGCAATAGGGACCTTTGGTGCGTATCAGGCTGTGCTTTGATTTGGCTCACAGCAAGGACACAGAGTGAGCAAATGGGTTTCCTTTTGGATGATACTAAAGCAGAAGTGCTTCAGGAGCTCATCTAATGTGCTTCAGCAGCTGAGAGCTTGAAGTAAGGCCTCTACTCCCCCTAAAAAACCACAGAGGATAAATATAGGGCCTTCAGCATCAACTCCTTTACTATGTGTATCCCCCTCCCACAGCAAACACAGCTTCAGATTAGAAACAGACCCACTATCAAGCTGCATCATGCAAGTCTGGCCCCTTTCCCTTCATTAGGCTGGTTTCAAGGGAGAGAATCCATGGTGGCACTTACTGAAGTGGTGTCACTACCAAGGTTCACATGCTTGAGTGGTTGACACTGGGTCCTCTCACATCCCTGTGTGAGTGGGAGATCCAGGACCAGTCCTGGATGGTGTTTTTCCTTGCACCAGTCTTGCATGGATCTTGTTCATATTATTGCTGCTGGTGCTGCATGGGACCTGATGCTGGAGAGACAGACCTTGAATCACCCTTACTTGAAAGCTCAATTTGGTTAAAAATCAATGGAATAATCAGCCCACAGAGTCTGCCCAAAGGTCAGGAAGCAGTGATTTTTTTTTTATTTTTTTTTTCCTGCAGCAGCTTTGGTCCTGAACTCTTCTTTTAGTGTGATGATTGCAAGCAAAAGCACTTCAGCAGGTAGGTTATAAAAGTGTTATGACTGCTGGTATTAAGCTGACAGGCTAATGTAACAAGTGCATAACAAGGTCTCCTAAAATAGAGAGGGAAATTTTTTGCAGCACTCATGTCTTGAAGAAATTAAAAAAAAAAAGCTGGTGATGGACATGCTGCTGGCTGGGCTGGTGTCCTGCAAGGCAAAATACAGAAGAGTCTTGAAGAGATAACCTACCAGCATGGAGGAGGTGGAGGATGCCAGGAGAAAGGGGGTGCTGGACTCTGAAACAGGCCAGATAGGACCCCATGGCCCCAAATTCCACCCTTCCAGCCTCTCCCCATCTATCCCCAGAAACACCTATGTGGCCCCTCAGTCCTCCACGTGCCATCTGCAGAGCCAAAGGACATGGGAACAGCAGGACCCAGCTTTCCCCTCTAATCACTCTGGTACACGTGGTGGAGCAGCTGGACACACAGCATCCCATGGGCTGAATTTGCAGGAATTCTTTGATCTCTCATTTTTAAGCCCAGTGATTCAATCCCCCACAGAGTAAAGGTAAACAGCTGCACTGCTGCTTCTCTGGATTCCAGGTTTCAAGTCAAACAGCAGTCACTTAACCACTCTTTTAAAGTTCATATCATTTGAATGTCATATGTCAAACTGATACTACTTTCTACTGAAGGCAAATAGCTGTTTATTCCCCTCACAGCTGGCCAGCAGGCTGACATTCATTATTGAAGCCTTGCAGCTGCCAGGGCTTGAAGCTACCTGTAGGAGTGTGTCTATCAAAGCTTTCTACCTCTTCAGGGTTATTCCCTGTAATACCAGCTCATACGTTTTAGTTCAAGCTCATTTTCCAGCTGCCAAAATCTGCAGTTGTTGTGTTTGGTTTGGTTTTTTTTTTCTTATATCTGGGCAAGGTCAGGCATTGAGTTTTTTCCATTCTCTTTGAAATTATGTTGTTACCTCATTTTTCATGGCTTCTCATGGGTTCAGACTGGCACCAGCCCCTGAGGTTTATGATGTGAATGTTTCTCTGCTTGATCTTCCAGCTGTGGGCAGGCACAAACCCCCCAGGACCACAGTGCTGCTGGCCCAGCCACCACATCTTGATGCAGCTCCTGCCCTCCTTGGGACCTGCACTGCTAATTCTGTGTCTGGGGAGTTCACACGTGAAATACCTGAAATTTTGTAGCTTATTGGGCATTAAAATGTTCTATTGGCTACAGAGGAGTTTACAGAAGGGAGCGGGGTGGGGGTGGAGGTGGAAAGACAACAGAGATGATCAGATCAATTTGCATTTAGACATTGCCTTGAACATCACAGAGCAATTTACACCTGTAGGAAGAGTCTGCAGAGTTATATTGCATCAGTCCTGGAGCATTTTACAGCCACTTTGCACGAGCATAAACGATAACATAAGGTGCAAAGGAAACAGCCAGACAGACAATTACAGAGCATCTTCACACGCCTTATTAATCCTCATTACAGCCCTCTGTGCTGAGACTCTGCAGCTTCCCTTCCCTGTGAAGGGCTACTTTAGCCACCTGCCAAACCTGTGGTGGTATCGACGTGTCCTTGGGCCTGCAGAGCTGGATGCTCCTTCACATCTTCCTAAATTACAGTGATGGAGAACTCACCTGCCTCCCATCCTCCCAGGCTTCAGAGCAATAGATGAGGTTGCTCTTAGCTATGTATGTCTTTTTGTCTTGCTTATTTTGTTTGGATTTTGTGTGGGGTTTTGGGTTTGGGTTTTTTTGTTGGGTTTGGGTTTTTTTGTTGTTGTTTTTTTGTGTGTATGTTGTTTGGCTTCTTTTTTTAAGCATATCTCCAAAGGCATCTCAGGAAGGAGAGGGGTGATGTTCATCTGAAACCTCCAGCTCAATTCCTCACGTTGTGTTGATGTCCCATGAAACAGGTCTGGATGCTCCCTGTGCATCCCTGTGAGCCCCTCAGGATGCCAGGAAATGGGCTAAAAGGTGTTTATTCAGCTGGGCTTAGGGCAAGAGGCTGGAAGCAGCAAGCATGGGTTTGAGCTGTGCTTCTGCACTGGGGTTAACAACCCAATACAAAGCTGCCAGCATTTCTCTGGCTCTACAGTAACATTTCCTGACCATGTGATTGTTTGCTGTAGCTCTCACGTTGATGTCTGATACTCCAACTCCTCAAATGAGAGCAGCTACCTGGTGTTTCTCAGCACTCCCAGAGCTCTCAATCTGTTTCCCACTTGGAGCTTCTTGTTTAAAAGCTGGTAGACCTGAACTTCCTCACTGAAGATGGCAAAAAAGATCTGGTGAGTGTTGAGCTATGCAGGCAGGAGCCAGCCTGAATAGTTTGACTGGTTGTACACTGCTGAGAGATTGGCTGCCTAATGTTCTTTTTGGGAATCTTATTAATGTTATCTTATTATTCCATAATAGATATAGCCCAAGTGCTAGTGCTGGCAGGCTATAATTGGGCCTTGCCAGGGAATTACTCATATTTTTCATTCTTGAAGGAATGAAGATCATATTTGGTTATGCTAACGACCTCATTTGTGTGGATTCCATTCACTTGATGTGTCTGACTCCTGAAGTATTGCAGCCAGAGCAACAATTTCTCACTCTAAGCATTGGGGTGTCTCAGAGCAGATGCTTTCCTCTCCACTTGCTGAATGGATGCCTACACCATCCTTACCTCTCCTTTGGCATCTGCAGACCCACCCAAAGGTGATTTATTTGCAGTCCAGGTTTTGCTGCTGGTGATGTGCATCTTTCCCTCCCTCTCGATGGGTGCTGCAGAAGATGTGGAGTTCTTTGAGACAGGGAGAAAACCACTCATTATCTATTCCTGCTTTATAAAGCCTTTCTGCATATTGAGTAACCCTAACTTGGGCCCTGGGCCTTTTGGAGTGGCTTGTAAAACACTACAAGAAGCAGAATGTCTACCCGAGTTCTTAACTGAGAGATTTTCAGACTCTCACCAGGATACAAATGGTAGTTTCAGCCCTGGAGAACCTTCCTCCCCATCCTTGGAATTACAAGGATGCAACAAGCAACACACCCTCATCAATAAAACCCTTTCTAATTCTTTTTTATCCTCCCTGGGGGAATCCTTGGAGCCCCACGGAACCTCCACCACCCCTTTAATTCTTCCCACTTTGGTCCTTGATGCTGCTTGGGGTTTTTTTTGAGGGATTTTGCAGTCATGCTGGCTGTAAAAATGCTGCTTCTTAATCAAGCAGAGCAGTGGCTGCTGAATGGCACAAAACATTTACCTGCCCTCAGGGACCCAGAACACCAGTGGGGTTTGCAGCATTATCAAAAATGTTTCCATGCATTTGTTGGTAAAAAAAAAAAAAATGTCTTTATCCAGCCAGGAGAAATGTCCCTTGAAGTCAGCAAAGCAAAAAAAATAAATACTGGTCAAAGACAACCCAGTGAAGAGAAAAAAGGTTCTAGAGGGAAAGAGGGAATGGATTGAAAGAGATTTGAGGCTGTTGTGTCCTACAACTTGGTGCATCTATTCCTCACCGTGCTCCTTCTTTCCCTGCCATTTTAAATGAAGTCCTAAAAATGCTGATTTAAAAGGGTCGAAGAAGCAAAAATAAAATAGCCTGATGTACGTTATGAGCATTTTTTAGACTTCCTGAGCTTTCTTCATGATATATCTGCTGGTAGCTGTGTCAAAACAAAGCTCTCTGACCAAGGTGCAGGAGGGATGTTGGAGCTGCTAGAGTTTTTTTCAGTCTGTTCATGCAGAAATCTGAGCAAAGAGAGGAATGATTTCACTTTTCACATATAATAATAACAAACAAGAAGAATCCTGATCTGGAATTTGTCTTTGCTTTCCAAGAATATCTCTGAGCACTCTGTGGAGACCACAAGAAAAATGTTGATTAATACCACCATTAATGAAAATAAAAATGGGCTAAAATTCCAAGCACTTCTCAAAGCATCCAGGGAGAGCAACAGATGCTATAAAGCAGAAATCCACTTTGGCTGCCAAGGAATGATGTTTTCTGCTTCAAGCCTGGAGGGAGAACATACACCCATAGCAGAGCAGCCCATGACCTTGAAGCTTTGTGTTTGAAAAACTGTCTCAGAAATGCAGCAGGTCCTGGATACTCCTGAGAGCAGCTTCCCAGCCCCTGCACCAGGTCCAATGTCACCACTGACCCACAAGGGATGTGGATCCTGCTCACCTGTGTGTTCATGGGCTTTTCCATCTGTAAAAAAAAGCCTAAAAAAGCCTCTCTCATTGATGCAACCAAGGGAATTACAGGATTGAAAGAAAATCAGTTCCCTGCCCAGCCAGCTTCTTGTTTTGATTCATTCCATTCTTGTTGCTTTGAGTGACCCAAATAGTTTATCATGGTACCAAAAATAATTAGGGCTAATATCATGCAGATTACCCTAGCCAGTTCTAACCATAATGTTGGTAAGAACATCTAAATAACCTGATATTTAATTACAGTCTGGCTTTTAGTGATGTACAGTTTGGGGGCTTTCTCTCCCTCCAAATTCTGGCCAGCTGCATTGATTAAATGAGAACTTTTTATAGCTAGTGTTCAAATTATCAAATACTTGCCTAAAGCAGTCCCATTGATCAAGTGTATCATTTGTAATACAAATGTTTTTATTAGGAGGCTTTGTTCAAGATAAATGAAGGATCAAATTAACTGGAGATTGGATTGAGTAGAAAATGCTGCAGCTGGATAATTTCAAGCACTGAGGCTGAACATTTCTTTCAAATGATGAGAAGTCATCAACTAACTCTTAATACAGAGAGTGCATAGGCAGAAGCATCTCTGCATTGATTTCTCTCATTGCCATGGAACACTTTATAAAAACCACATTCTGGTTTTGCAGGATAGGATAGGCTACAAATCCTTCACCTCGCTGCATCGAAAGCATCCAGAGCTATTATTTGGGCCAAAATCAGGTATAATATCAAAATACCACACAACTCTTCCTCCTCCCTCATTTTTCCTCTGTGTTCTGCTGCCTCCCTTATCACCCAGGAAAATTCCCTGTGCAGCTCTGCTCTTTAACCCAAACATCTCCTTTGAAACCAGAATGGGGCAATTGTTTTCCTCTTTTTACGAAGGAAACCCAGTAGAAGAGAGCCAGGATGAATATTTAACTGTTCAACTTTTCCAGCATACATGGAAGGAAGCTCAGCAGGGTCTGGATGTGATTGAGCATTTATCCATGACCAGCCAGTGGAAAATGACCAAGTGAGTGAAATGCAGTTACTTTATATATTTATATACATTTTAATACAGTCTGAATTAGGAAAGCTATTTGGGATTACATTTTTTTTTTTTTTTTTTGGGCTGTCATGTAGAGCTGTAGATATTAAGTGGTTGCTTTGTGAAATAGTTCTCCCTTTTCTACATCCCTCTCCCAGAGCAACATGTAAAGTGTTTGCTGATAGAGGAATTACAGGCATTGGAGGAGCTGCTATGAAACCTCCTGAGACTCACATCTCCTCTGTGAGGTTTCTCTGTGGGCTGACTGCACAGGGAGAGGTTTTGCAGGCATTCAGGAGCCTTTTGAATGCATCTCCAGAGGTGTTGGCAATAATCAAAGGAAATCCCTTGAAGCCCATCAAATAAAATACACAGAGTTAGGAAGGGAGCAAGAAGGTCAGATGGTCCCCATGGACAAACTATTTTGAGCTTATTCAGGGACACAAGGCCAAGTTCCAACCCTTGCTGAGCACTGGCTTAATGAAGACCTCCAGATGCTTGCAGCCTCACCACAGCTCCAGTTTGGGCTGGTTTACAGCACAAAAATATTTGTAAATCTCCTAAACGTGCTGGCTTTCTTCTTAATTTTGGAGCAGAGAGGGAAGTTTAGCTCTAGCACCTGCATCTAACCACTCCTAGAGCCTATCCATCCCATCCTAACACTGCCCTGAGGTGCCAGGCTGGTGCTCAAACAGTGAAATACAGAGCCCAGCTTTTAGGGAGAGTTATTCTTTATTTGTTACTTCAGGGAAAGAAGTAATGAGCCCGGGTGGAATTGCAGCTGGTAATTAAAACCAGAGACTTGTTTTTCTCAGCTCTCATTTGTGACAACTCCAACTCTATGTATCTGTGTGTATGTTTACATATTTTTATGCCTGCAAGTACCATATGTATGGAACATATGTATAAAGGGCAGTTAAACAAAAGATTACATAAATATATCCATACGTTGGTCATGTTCCATCCATATTTGAAGGTTCAGGCTCTAGGTTGTGAGGCTTATATTTTGCTTTTATGCTGTGGCCAATAATAGCTTGTTGCCCTTGCTGTAAGGTTTAAAACCTGTGCCCATTACATCTGCTGATGGAGCCTTAAACTTCACTTTGGAAAACTGCAGTGTAGTGGTGTGAGGTGTATTTTCTCCACACCAGCTTACAGGTACTGTAATAAAAACCCAGCAAACAATCAAATGTATGAGTTGTGTTTAAAGAGATGGGGACTGAGGGTAAATTAACCCCTTCAGGCTGGAGCCAAGGCTGCAGCACCAGGACATCACCACCACCTGCCCAGGAAGGTGATGAAGGAAAGCAAGAGTGGGTATTGATAAAAGGTGGCTTGGTACAAGTCAAGCAATTTCATTTCTGTAGAGGATCCAGTGATTGAAAGCAGCACTAATGCTGATTAATCCCCCTCCCTCATTCCTGTCTCCTCGTTTCTCACTGCCCAGTTCTCTTTCTTCCTTTCAGCTGATTTTCACTCTGTGTGTCTGTCAGGACACCTCATGCTGTTTGTGATGAATACACATGAAATAACCTCTATTTACAGTTTGTACCACTCCGTTCTTCTCTGCTAATACTAGAGCAATTGATACAGTTCTTTTAATTTCTGTTTTAGTAATATCCCACAAGTAAATGTAGATTTTTCAGGTTGGGTTTTTCACAGGTGAGATTTTTGCAATCTTGCATCCCTGTTCAGATCCCAGAGCCCTTCTCAGAGGACAGGATCTGATGGGATACACTCTCTCTCCTTCGTCTTCTCTCAGTCTGCTCCCAGGTCCAAGGACAAATAAACTCAAAGGGGAGATAAGTTTGACATCTCATAAATGTCCTTATTTCAGGAGAGGTGACCCAGCTTGATTTCACCAGGAATGCTTGTTTGTTTTGGTTGTGTGAAAAGATTACACACAGCAAGTAAGTTATTTCCAAGAGACTGATACTTTGGAACTGATTAAGAAATAGAAGTACCCTCCTTTTCCTGCAGAACAAGGCAGGCTCTCTGTGCCTCTTGGTTCTGGTCTCCTCCATGCTGAAAGAGCAGAAAGTGGCATCACAGACACCTTGGCTTTGGGGATTTATTTCTCTGTCTACCCATGAGATGAGTTCATTCCTTCTCACTCCATCCAGAGAAAGAGATGAAGGAAATAGGGAGTAGGATGAGATAAATGGTTATTATGAGGTATGGGCATTTTAATTAGCTCCTGCAGACTGAACCACACTGCTAACAAGCTCTTGCCAAGTTTCCTGCAATTCCTCTTTGCTTTTTTGTAACTCTGTAATAGTAACAATATAATAATTTTCTGCAATAACCCTGATAAAATCCAGATAATCCTCCTGTAACTCCTGCATAAGCTTCATGTAATTGAATCAGTTGGTGAAACATTCCTGGGCCAAGGGCTGGATGGCTGCAGCACAGCTCTGCCTCCCAGTGAAGAGGATGATGGAGAAGGGCATTTTCCCTATCTCCTCCTCCACCCAAAGCAGGATAAATCCAGTGAAAGATTAGAATAGGGTTAAAAAGGCAAAAGGTTGTCTTTAGATCTCAAATTAGTCCATCACGTCCAAAGCAGAGGCCAGAATATTACCAGAGCAGTAAATTTGGTCCTGAGGGAAGATCCTGATTTTTGTAAAGTGGGTGCTGGGCTCCCAAAGCAGAAAGTAATTCCCAGGTGAGGGGAGAGGTGTGAGAAAGGATGAGAGGAAGAGACATCACAGAGTCCTGCTTTCATCTGTCCTTTAAAAGACAGGGGAGTGCTTCTCAGCTGTACTGAGAAATGCAATTTAGATAAATAGCTGGCAACTCCTCTGAAGAGTTTATCCAGCCTGTTATCTTTCACTGCTGTGCTCTGGGTGATGTACCCCAGGTGCTGTCATATGTGCTTACCCTTTTCTTTCCTTTTCTTTTAGTTAGGAGGACAGTTCTTCTATAATTGCTCCTCTTAGAAGAATTTCTCATGCAAAAGTCAGAAACACACATGGCAAAGGAAGAGTCTCTCTGCACTTGAGGTGCAGATCTGCTGCCATCCCTCAAGGCTCCTGGTGATGATGAAGGCTTTTGTGATGATGCCTTGAGATGAGAACCCAACTTCTCCCTTTCCTGACTCAGATTTAAGCCCACAGATAACTGCAGGAAACTGATCCCTGGGCAGAGAAAGGCACCAAGATGTGCATGTAGGTGGGTCAGGGTCACTTGTGGTGACATGGAGGACAAGGGGTGTTGGGGCCAGCAACCTTCTGCTGGGTTTCAGATGAGCATTTTGTACCCACTAGGAGCTGACAGTGATTGGGATGTTTCATCTCTCCATCTTCTCCTCCCCACCCCAAGTCATTAAGCAACATTTCAACTCCTCTGCTTTGTGTGTCTGTCCCCTGTCACCTGTAAGGCCTTCATTCATCAGCCTGCCCTTTGTTTTTAGTGTGTACTATGGGGTTTTTGGTCTGGGTGCCCTGCATGGGATGTGCAGTGATCTTAATAACCTGCAGGCACAGGGACCATTAGCACAATCCAGTTTTCACCTCTTCCCTGCTTCCTTGGACTTTTCCCATTCTCACTCCCACTTCTATCACAAATATCATTACCTCCAGAGTCACAAGCAACTCCTCTTATTTCCAGGGTATTTACTTGAGTATAAATGCTAGTGAGGAATTGTGTCCACCAACACCTGGTGTATCAGCTCAGCTGTCTCCTCACCTCCCACCCCAGGCACCTTCTCCTGTCCAAGCCAGTTCCTGCTCCAGTGAAGGCTCCATGAAGCCAAACCTCTCACTGGGCTGGTTTAATTCTCCCTCAGCTCCTTTTTCTTTCCTTCTACTTAGTGTCTTGGCTTGGATTTTGGTCCAAGAAAAAAGTCTGGTTTTGTTTAAAATAATTAAACCCCCAAGAATGAAACACATTTCTTTGGCTTGCTCTTGGAATTCTTTGACTTTGTTGTCTCTTCTTGTACTGACATACTTTTTTTTTCTTTTTTTTTCTTCCTCGACCTGAGCTAACTGAATAGAGAGTGTTCCTTGCTCTACTGTGATCTTTCCTCTCAGCATCTTTTCTGTGCCTTTGCTTTAATAGCTGACTGTGAGAAGAACTTCAGAGATTTTGGGGAGGACAATCACATTCCTCCGTTAAAAGGAAGGAGATTCATCTAGAAGACAGTGGAATGTGTTGGGAAATGGATACAATGCCCTGAGAATAAAAGTCCGTTTCATTAAGAGGCAAGAAAACCTCCTAACCTCACCAGTAAACTCCAACAGCGTTCGGAGGTGTTCTGGTTGGTAGAGCATCCAGATTTTACTGTTTGCAAATTGGGCTTTTAAACAGGTGCTGAACAAGTGCTTTCCACAGGTCACTGAGCCCAACTTTATTCTAAATAGCACCAGCCCCAGGCCAAATTCACTCCTGAAATAAATGGACTCCTCTCTCACTTACAGAGCCACACGCCCTGGCATGGTGCATCTTCTGCAGTAGCCTGGGGCATTGGGGAGAGCACAGGAGGCTGAGTCCTTCTGCAGCTCTCCTGCAGGCAGTGCAGCTCTGTGCTGGCCCTCCTACAGGTTACCACCTTTCTGCTCCACTTATTGCCACACTTTATGAAAGCCTGGAGTGAAAATGTGGTACTCACATTAAGGGGAGGTGAAAGGATGGAGGAAACCCAGCGGGAAGATATGGGGAGTGCTTGAGGGTCTCCTTCCCTTGAATTTTAGTAGGTTTCCCATATCCCATGCAGTAGGACCTGCTCTGCTACAGTCTTTCCTATCAGCAACACATTGGATGGGCCCAGTTTTGATCTTACACTCCACTTTGCTGACTGTAGAAGCAGCGAGAGAAGCCTGGGTGTGGATGATCACAGAATTTGATAATCAAACGTCTATTCCCTTCACCTGGAAGCTGAAGCATTACTTGAACTTTTTTTTTTTTCTTCTTCTTGCTGCCAAGTGGAGAAAGGAAAAAATATAACTCCAAAATTAGCTGGTTACTTACTTTTTACCCTGATAAAGGGGTTGCTGGGGGTGCTCATTTTCTCCCTACCCATTCTGTAGTACTCGTGCCACATCCAGGCTGTCAGATTAAAAGACATTGGGGAAAAAAAGGGCAGGAAAGATAACAAAGGTTTAGTGTTTAAGGTCTGAAAGGGGCTTTTATAATCTTCTGTTTCCTACCCATGCATCAATCTTAGCTAACTCAAACCTCAACTAAGCAGTCCCTGAGCTGTCAGGCAGAGATTTCCCCTTGCTGAGGATGGAAGAGAACCTCCTGTATCCTCATCATGGGCTGAGTTTCACAGCCTTGCCTAGAGTATGAACCTACCCAGGCACTAATGGGTCTCATCAGCCCTGACCAGCCTCATCTGGGCTCTCCACCCCCACCCAGGGGCCTTGAGCCCATTTAATCTCTGTCTGGAACCTGGAGTCCTCTCCCTGAGCTCAGCAGGAGAAGCACATGGCTCGAGCACAATCCACCCCCCAACCATGGGCCCTCCTTGTCCATCTGAAGAAGGTGCCCTTTCCACCTAACCCCAGCATGGTAAGAACTTGCTTTGTTTAAGGGTTAAAACTGGGGGGTTTGTGACTTGTGCTATGATGTGGTTAAGTTCCCCTCATCCTGCTGCCCTGGCTTTGCTCAGAGCTCTGGCTATGTCAGAACCCTGATTTCTTTAAGGTCTGATGTTTTGGGGCATGAACAAGCATGACACCCATGGGCAGGGGCATGGGAAGCAGTTTAATTTCCTTCTGATAGACAGAGGTTTGTCCTTTCCTCCTTACTTCTGAACTTTTTTTATCACAATATTAATTTGATGCTTTAGGGATGGAAACAGGATTATAAATCAGAGCTTGTCATTCCCAGGCATCAGGTTATTGCATGTTAATATACACTTGCTATTAAAATACCACCCATTTAGTTGTGAATCTTTGCTATTATCAAAAGCTTGTTATAGGTAAGGATTATCCTTTTTTATTTACACATGAAATACTGGATTTAATGATGGATTGGTTTCTGACTGTTTGGAAAGTCACAGCCTCTGCTCTGACCTAGCAATTGCTACTGGTGCTGTTCCCTTGGGCTTTATCCCTTTTCCAGCTGGTCAAGGTAGTGAGGGATCAGAGTCTCCTCCACTGCTTTTTCATGGCTGATGAGAGAGCAGAGTCCAGTATTCCCCTTAGACTAAAAGTCTGGGGAAGGAAAAAACAAACAAACAAAAGAACCCAACACCAAACCACAAAATAAAAGGAATCTGTAATTCTGGGAGGGTTTGAGGACTTCTCTGGGGAGGCTGGGAGCAGGGAGTCCTCTCTTGCTTTCTCTACCTCTCACTGTGAGCTTCAGTCAGCTGTGAAATGCTTCTTGAGAAGTGAAAGCATAGGGAGGGGTTGGGCTCCTTATCCTGGGCTGTCTGGCAGGACTCAGAAGGGAGCCATGTAACCAAATGAGAATTCTCAGCTGCATGACACTGACAATTATCCAAGCACATCCCTAGGGATGCACCCACCCTGCCATGCCTCAGGGCATGCCCCAGGGATGGAGGTTCTGGTCCAAGGGACCCCTCCTTGGTTCTGCCACTGTCCCTCTCCTCAGTCAGGCACCAGCAGCTCCCCCAGCCTCAGCTAATGGGGAGCAAAACTTTGTCCTTGAGATCTCTCTGTACTCCATTGCTTTTTGAAGTCTGGCCTAAAGCCTTGATGAGAGCAAGGATGTTTATTTCCCTGTGGACCTTTTCCCTCCTACTGGTGCCTCAGTTAAGGCAGTGGGCAATTCCTTGATTCCTGGCTGGATGTTTGGGCATCCTGGAGGAGTGGGCATGGGTTTTCCTGTGGGGTATGAGCCAGGATGCTCTTTATCTCAGTGTTATTCATGACTGGGAACTGATCCATCCTCTGGAGTAAAAGCTGTTACACCCACAGCTTCAACCACTCAGATCTCAGAGAGCCAACACAGACTGTGACCAGAGAGCATGGGATGGGGGGAAGTGACCCATCCAGGCAATGGAAAGGTAGAGGTTTGGAGGGGACTAAATGTGGATGATGTTCTCCTCCTTCCCATTGAGGAATAGCTGCAAAATCTGGGCTTTGTAAACTTTACAGCAAGGTCTGCTGATCAGATATGAAAAATACATTAGATATTTTTTTCTCTAAGCTTCATTTATACCCATCAGAGTGCTACAAGTAATAATACAAGGAAATAGATTTGCAGGCAGAAGTACGATTTTTAAGTTAACGATGTTCATTTAATTTCAGCTCTTGTCTCCTAGATGTGCCTTCTCCTAATGCTCTAAACAGCTCCTCTGCCTCTTTGATGTTTACACCCTTCAAATGCATAAAGACAGTTCTCTACAATTCCTCATTTTCCCAAGCAATACATACTTAGTGCTTTTCATCTCTCTCCATAAATCAATCCCTTTCCTCCAACAGGAGCTAGAATAGGATTTTTTTCTTTCCTTATTAGATTTGTACTGAGAATTTCTTTTCACAAACAGATAAATGATACAAGGTTTTTTCATGACAAAGCATCCTATCATACATTATTAGCAAACACTTCCACAGTAGAACAGGAATAAAAATAGAAAGCAGGCTATAAAAAAGAATGTATAGCAGGATGGCATCTCATCTCACAGCATGGTACTAAAAGTGGAGCAGTTCCTTCACATTTCTTTGCAGATCTTCAAGGAAAGATCCAGGAGGCCTAAGAAACACTTAGCATCTCTTACTTAAGGATTTCGTTAAATGCTGTGAGATCTTTGACATCGAGTTAATGAATTTTTTCCCTATTCAAAAAGCCCACCTACAGCTTGTGATGTGTTTGAAGCTGCAGATCCTTTCTAGCTGGCCCAGCTGCTGCTCTCTGCTTTGCTATCCCTCTTCCCTGCATCTTCAACAGAATGTTAACCAAGGAGCCACCTGAGTTAAAAATCCTTTGGATCTCACTTATCTCCCCACTACGTTTTCATTAGGACTGATTTCCAGCAGAAGGCTTCAAATGTGAACTGCTTGGGGTTCTCACCTGGCAGGCCAGGCCAACAAGTACATGATGTGCTTTTAAGTTTCCTGCTTCTGATGGACCCTTCCCAGGGATCCCACCTTCTGGCTGAGCTGCTTGGCTCTGCTTTAGGGGCTGCAGGAGATAAGGTTTGCCTGGGAGAAACATCCACCCGCAGATATCCCATATTTCTGAAAGCAATTTTGGTCAAAGTCCAGCAAAGCCTGCAAAAAAAATGGATTTAAAATGAAATCACAAATGAGAGATGAATACAGAAATGGACAACAATTTCAGCAGCTATTTGTCAGGGAAAGCTTTGGGCTTTAGAGATGAGTGTGTCCAGGCAATTAATGCCCTGGGACAGAGGCACATGCAGGCTGCCCTCAGAAGCATCCCCAGCCAAGGGCTTTTGGCCTGATGTTTATTCCTGCACTGCTCTTTCAGCTGTGAATATGAGGAGTGAGAAAAGGATGGGTTAATTTTCCTCACTTCTGGTTTCAGGGGTGACCTACAGAGCAGGATGTGCCCCTGGGACCAAACAGCCCAGCAGGACTGGCTGCTGGGTCTCCCAAGCTACCTGAGATCCACTGCAAAGGCACCAAGGCCTAAACCCCAAGCATTTGGGAGCTTATTTAAGTAGATGTGGTAAATAATAAGGTGTGCAGCATGTGTCCAGGGAGGGAGCCTGAAGGTAGCTCCTAGCACCCTGCCAAGGAGCAGGTGCTCCAATGGAAATCAGTGTCTGAATCTTTGAGCACGACCCTGAAGATCTTCTGTAGGGCAGAGAAGCCAGAAAACCCAACACAAAGCTGATGTGGCTTCATAATTAAAAAAAACAACAACAAAACCCAAACCACCATTGCCTGAAGTTGTTGTGCACTGGGCTTTCTGAACTTGCATTTTAATTTCTTATTGTTTTTGCTGTCCTTAGCACTGGGTTAGCACAGCAGTGGATCCGACCACTTCCCTCTGATGGCTTCTTGCTGGGCACCAGTGGCACCATTACAGATTTCTGTCTTTTGAAGCACTGTGTGAACTTCATTGCTTCCACCCCAGGGCTTGCCAGGTCCCTGTGAAGATTTATTCTCTGGCATTTTGAAGTTTGCCTTTTGCTCGTTTAAAGCAGCTTTTGGAAATGTTTGATGTGGTGTGGTGATTATGAACTTCCAGGGCCGGATCTTTGCCATCCATTTATCCTTGAGATCAAGGAAATGGTGGCAAAAGACATCTTGAACTGGACACGAAGGAGAGCAGTGGATTTCTATCAGGGATGAATTTATATAAACCTAAATGCTGATAAATTCTGAGACCTGGAGCTCTGAAAGCCATTTTTTTAATATCTGTGTAGCGTTCACCCTTGTGATGAGCTGAGGTCTACAGCAGGTCCTGGGACAGTGATGCCTGAGGACAGTGTTGGCTTTCAAGCTCTGCCTGGATGTGTTGGGAGCCATCTCTTGGGGGTTGGCAGGATATTTTAGAACTATGTGGGTGTCAGGGTGAGATTTTAATAGCCCAGATCCAAGGACTGGAAGTTCTTGGATACTTTACCTGGCAGTGAGTGGTTGGCAGCGTAAATCTCTGTCTTGGAAAATAGTATCCTTCTATTTTTAAGTTGATATAAAACATCAATAAGTAAATATGGTCCTCTCAAACCCAAACCTACAAGATAGATGTTTGAAACTCAAAGGTCAATGTTTCAAAAATTTATAGTACTCTTTTTTTACCCATTTTAATTGTCTTTCCTGCTACTATGCTTGCATATCACTGCCCCTCCATGGAGATGCTGAGAATTGCTTGGGTTTGCTGTTTCTACTGAAAACAGATTCTGAGGCTGCTCATGCCGGTGCTGCACAGAAGTTTAGCACTAGGATGGAAAAAAAACCAACAAAAAACCAAAAGACAGGTGGGAAGTGGTGGTAAGAAAGCTTCTTAAATTCAAGTTGTGGGTTGGTGAAGAGCCAAAACTCATGGATTGTATGTAAATTCCACCAAAAAAAAAAAAAGGGAAAATGAAACAAAAGAGGGAAAAAAAAACCACAACCCAAACAAACAAAAAAGAAGAACAAAAACAAAACAAAAAACCCCACCAAACAAAACCAGCAATGGTTTTGGTATTTAAATGCTGCTGGTAAAGGGCAGCTGTCTACCCTGGTGGCTCAGAGCTGGCAAAGGTTCTGTGCAGACACAAAGCTCCTCTCCCCAGACATTCCCCAGGTGGAAATCAGACCTGGCTTTGAAGAGTGTCTCCAAAGACAAAATAAAAACCCCTCAGCAGAATCTGTGTGGGGATTTGTAGCTACACATGCTCTAAGTCTATAGTAGCACAAGCTGTCTGTTTTTGCAGCACATTCTGTTTCTTAGGGCAACATTTAGATTGTGAACTCCCTGAAGAAAAAATTATCTTGCTGAATGTTTCCAGCATGCCTAATCCTCCTGGGTTTTCATTTCCTGACTGGCTTTTAATGTAATGTAAAGAACAGGAATAATATCTTCCATTAAAAGTTTATTAGGTAGCTCTTCCACCTGAAGAGAGCTGTCTCACTTACTCCCAGCTAAATGAATCCCAGTCATTGAAAACATGAAAAATCAGGAGGGGGAAGCAGAAAGTCACCTCCAGGCTTGGAAAGATGAGGTGGGTTCAGACTGAGAAGATGCCCAAAATTTACTGGGGAGTTCTGGACCAGAGCTATGTGTGAGAGGAGATGGGTACACCAGGCAGAGTGGGCACCAGATTTCACCTCTTGGGAAGGGGAGTCTGCAAATCCATGGGCCCCACTCCTGCTGCTGGAGTCTTTGGAATTATTGGGTGCATCAGACATCTGCTGGCTACCATGGAGGTTGCCAAGGCTACTGGTGGGCTGATTGATGTGTGGTTACCACCAGAGAGCAGGCTGAGTGGCAGGAGCTGACCTTAGGAGCATCTGTATCACTCCTCACCTTCCCTGTGGCTTTTTCTGTGCCCTTTGGATCCAGATCGATCCCAGATTAGTGTTTGTTAGCAATAAACACCCTAAAATTGGGATACAAGGAGACAAGTTCTGAAAAGGTTAGACAAGCTCAGGGCAAGTTAGTGCAAGACCCTGCTCACTGTGCTGGTGGCTCAGCTGTGTGCTCCATTTTCCAAAAGAGTTTTCCAACCCTACAATTCCAGAACAAACCCAGCTGGAGAGCCCCAGGATGGGGGAGCTGCAGTGTGGCACCTGCACCTTCTCAGCTGGGCTGCACTGACATAGTCCAGGGGATGGATGGTAACTTATTTTTCTGGGCACTCCATGAAGTGTTGCTGGAACCAGTATTTTGCCAAGCAAAGATGGGTAAATGCATCCAGCTGGACTGGACTGGCTTCAGTTGCTAAGTGGCAGGCTTTGCATTTTCCCTTGAACAGCATCATGTCCTCCCCACTCCAGTTGCAAACTTCTGACTGCACAAATATACCAGGGCATGTTTATTATATACATATATATGCATATATGTGTATATATATATATGTAAACATATATATATGTATAATTTGGAAGCTATAGGTCATGTAACAAAATATTTTTTTTTATTTAGGCCATGTAGGAAAGCCCACAGAGAACATTGCTGATCATCAACTAGGAACTGGTTGATGATCAAAAAATGGATCCATAGCATCAAAGGTATTTTGTGCTTCTCTGCACCATCTTTGAGTGTTTGGTAACAAAAAAAAAAAGCTCTGAGGGGAAAATGAACTGTGTCATGGGTGATATAAAGCTGCATCACTACCTATAAAGAGCTGGAGCAATACAAGGGAATAGAAGTAATGAGCAGAAATTCTCAGTTAGAGCTTTTTCCATATTTTATGTTAATCATTAGGATAGAGCTGAAATTACCTTTAATTGATATTAAGGGTTGAAAAAATGAATCCTCTGGAGAATGAGTCTCTTTAACCTTGAATGATGCAGTAAATAAAATACCCTGGCAACATTTGTGCAATAGTAAGGGGTTTTAAAATTCCCTTCTGTATGGTGAGGGATGGGATGTGCCTGATCCTCCCCATTACAGCAGATAAAGGTGATGTCAGTGCATTAACTCACAAGTTTTCCACCTTTTCAAGGCATCTCTTATACCCTGATACCTCTCCACACTGCTTACTTCTAACAAGGTGATGGAGAGAGGAAGGTGGGACTGTGAGAACCAAACAAGTACTGCAGGGGTCTTTTTCATTTGTGTGCCTTCTGACTTGTAGACTTCTGGTCCCAGAGTATCAGGAAGAGAAACCATCCCTTAGTAGATGGTAAGGTAATCAGAGCAACACTGCCTATTCTTCTTTTCAGGTGAAATATGCCTGGAAATGTTTCATTTTTCACTTTAAATGCAAGGTGGAATTGCAAAAGGCTTCAGTGCTTTAGGGACACTTAGTTTGGTAATAGTCAGGCCATTCTTCTACCTGTCAGGGCTCAGCCTGGTATTGAAACACCTAATAACTGACTTGGCAAAGCACAGGAAATATTCCCCTGCTGTAAGCAGGAAACCTGTTTTTCATAAAATCCATTTGATCATTGCAATCAACTGGAGGTGTTACAGCATTTAGGGAAGTTACTGGAACAGCAGTGGTTACTCTGCTCTGGTTAACTCAGAAACAGAAAACAAATCTCCCCACTTAAAACCATCTTTGTCTTTCATCAGGACTGAAACAATAACTGCTCTCGTATCATGGGGTATATATCTCTTTTGGAAAGGTCCCAGCAAGGCTTTCTGTATTAAGGGGAATATATTTCTGCCTACTTAGAGAAGTTTCCCTGAGTGCTGCTGGTGTTTGGCAAGGTGTGAATCTCTTGTGCTTGTACAGTGACCTGACAATAACTTCTCTGATGGGACATGGTTGTCATAGATGTCATTATTTAATGGCATTTATGTCATTAAAGCATATGCTTTAAAATGATGATGTGACAGATTTTTTTAAGTTGTTTTTTTTCCCTTCTTATTTAAGGTTTGTGGGGATTTAGGGGAGGAAATGAAACAGAAGTGTCCTTAAAATGAATTTCTACCTTGTGCTGTGTCTGGAAGCTGTTTCCTCTGACAAAGACCCAGCTATCTGGGACAATGTGGTTTCCCAGGCTTGCTGAGGATGTGCAGAAACAGCTAAAGGAATCAGCAAAGCCTAGATAAAATGATAATGTTTTCTAAGCAAAAATATTCAGAATTCAAGCTAAAGAGTAATAGGTCTGGTTTAAAGAGGAAACAGCCAAACCAGTGAAAACAAACATGATGAATCCACAAGGAGTGGGACCAGCAGACTCCTGGCCAAGCCACATCCATTTCTGAGGGATGGCCAGGGAAAAAGTGGAAAGTGCTGGGAATGATGGAGACAGCCCCTCTGAGCAAAGTAATTTTATGGAGTTAAGACACAGAGGATCTAATTTTCTTTTGGAAGACTCATTACCATGATTTTGTTACGTATTATTTATGGGCTGTTATGATAGCCCTGGCAGGTCATAATTGGCTGAAGCTGGAGAATTAGTCACATTTTTCACATTTAGAAGAATGATCTGTACAGTTACACTAATGACTTCATTCCCGGAGATTCCATGTGCTGGGCAGGGCCTGGCTTGGATGGATTAACCCTATGGCAGGATTAACCCTTTCTGGTTCTGAGCACCATGCAAAGGCAGTTGATTTTGCTCATGAGATACCAAATTGTCGTGGTTTTTTTTTATGTCAAAGCTATTGCTTGGTCTGGAAGCCACTTGCTGGTTTCAGCTCTCTTTCCCTTCCCTTGTTCTGAGAGTTAAGGTTTTCCCAGCACTACTTTTCTATGGGAAAAAGGCTTTTATTTTTAAGTCTGCCTGTACAGGGACCTTGCCCTCTCCCCATCAAACCTGGCTTCTGCAGCATTGCAATGACAGGACAGCCCAAACTCTTCCACTGAAGGTTTTTAAACCCCCTACTAGAGATGAGCAAGAGTTTAAGCTGAGGAAGTGCCTTATTGGCAGCACTTCTAACGATGCCTTTCTGTGTACATAGCAAAACCCAAACGATTTTTCACAGATGATGAATCAGAAGGGAGCACTATAATTGTTTTATCTGCCTTTTGGGAGAGCACAAGCTGCTACCAGTTGAATTAGAGGCTGGTGAATGTCACTGTTATCTTCCTGAAAAATGGATAGCTTTAATTTAGGGATTTTGAGTGGTCAGGAATCCACCACATCATTAGGAGGCCACTCCCAAAGCCCTTAGTTGCCATCCTTATTAGAGAATGGATGTGAATATTTCCTTGGATACCAGGAGAAAGTTAAGGGTTAACTTATTCTCATTTGCAGCTCTTTTGAAAGCCTTCCCCATTTTTCTAGCATCTTTCCTGGTCCAGCTCAATATACTGGGGTTAACTGGTGTGTGACATTCAGGTTCAGGAGGACCTCCCACCTGCTTTTTGGTTTATTTCCATTTATGTGGTCAGGGGTGGCAGAAGTTCTCTGGGGAAAGCATCAGGACCAGTCCATAGAGCACAAGTTTTAGAGGTGTTGAAGAGCAAAGCAGCAGGCTGACATCCCAGTACAGGCAATGTGAAAACCCTGTCCCTGGCTCTGGGTAGAGGAAAGGCTCCTCTATGAGCTGTGTCCAGACAATTTCTCCAGGTCCTTCCGCAGTGTTGTCGCCACCTCCTGTAAGCTGCTCCTGCTGCTCTCCATTCCCTCTTGTTCCAGGGCAGAAGAGGCTTGGCCAGTGCTGAACTGAAGGCAACCCTTTAATCAAACTAAGAGGTGGGAATTACAGTGTTTGTAAAATAAGGCACAAATGGGAGGGTTTGATCACATTAAATGAAGGATCAGATTCATTAAATTAAGTGGAAAGCGATGTACATGGATAATTTCAAGGGTTGAGGCTGAATGGGGTTTTTTAAATAGGAAGTGATCAGCTGCTATACACAACACAGAACAGCTCTCAAACATTTTTAATGACAGTATTTGTACACACTTTAGTTTAATTAACACGTGGCACAAGAGAGGTTTGGTAACTAGGATATAGTCTCACACCAGTCAGCTCAATTATAACACAGGAAATTTCAAGCATCAATACACCAAGAAGAACGTCAGCCATCCCTGCCCAGCGAGGTTTGGCAATTTGAATTTCACACCTTGTTTCCATTGGATGCGACAGTAATTCCCTCTCTCCAGATGGAGAGGTCCCCTCAGAAGGGGGTGATCAGCTTCTCATTTGGATTTATTTCTTGTTTTCCACAATCAGAATTAAGGGGACTGTACGTTGTCACTGCCCAGTGATCCACAATACATTTCTGACAGCTATGTTTATTAGTAAATATGTAGTAATTGCTTCCAGAATTAGAGCTGCTCTTCTGTGTGTCTGTGTGCAGGAGAGATATCCCCTGATGTGTGATCCCTTTGGTGGCACAGCACTTATCAGACACCAGAGAATCGTCGCAGCCCAGGTGGGGTTTTATGCCTCTGCAGGTGCTGTGTTGGTCCGGGGAACCAGCTTCAGAATAATTGGTTTCTCTGGTATTAAGAGTCCCCTTGAAGACAGCTTGAGAGGGATCTGCAACAGCAAGAGGAAAAGCACACTCAGAGGTGACCACATGAAATAAAAAGGTTTTCAAGAAAAGAAACGTGGGTGCGGTTTGGGCATCACTGGATCTGGAGTGCCTGAAAAGTGCCAAGCACCCACAGTGAGAAAGCAGCCAGCAGGCTCTTTGTGTAACATGCTCCTCACCGGGGTTTCCTTGCAGGTCTGGAAGGTGAAATGTTGCAATAAAATGGCAATGGCAACTTTCAGAGTCAGGAGAGCAAACCGCATCCCGATGCAGTTCCTGGGACCAGCTCCGAAGGGCAGATATGTGTATGGATCTATGGCTTCTTTGTTTTCCTTACTGAACCTGGATAATGACATGGGTGTGAAAAACAAATTAACACATTAAAAAACAACAACAACAAAAAAGCCCTACACATCTGTGTTACTTAGCCAGACATCTCTTGCTGGTGCCCTACAGCATCTTGTTTGTTTTTTTCCCAAAAGTGTCTCTGCGTATCTCCAGTGGCCAAGGGCTGTGTCAGAGCCCTTGTGCAGACAGGATTTTGAGTTTCATTCTGTCCATTCAGCCTAACAGAAGTTGAGAGCAATGTAAACAGCTACACAATTTCCCAAAATGCCTGATAATTCCCATCTGTTGTGTTTAGTGAGAGAAACCAGGGGAAGTCTTTGTCAGGAGCAGCCAAAAGCTGCAGCCTTGATGTGAATGACAGGAAGGTGCCAAATACCCAACGAGGGAAAAGTTATCACTTCCTTGAAAAGCAAGAGGGAAGGCAACTCTGGAAGGATCATCTCTGGTATATTTTGTGTGAAGGAAACAGATTCAGCACTAAAGATGGTGCAGAGAGGGCCAGAAGTTGCCAGCCCTCAAAAACTACCTACCTGGCATCAAGCCTAAAAACTGAACGAGGTGGTGTGGGGTACCAGTGTTAGTCTCCCACTAAGATTATATTGTTTGAAACCTTGCTTTAAGTGCAAAACTTATTTTCTTCTTCAAATTACATGTTCTGCATTTTTTTTTTCTTGCTATTGTTTGTAAAAAGATAGGAAGAGCACTAGGAAGCTAATCAGAGATTAATACTTAATGAGTACATGAGGAAAAAGCAGCATGATATTTCTTCCCTCTTGGTACCTTTCTGGTCTGAACTCTTCTGGGTTTGGCCAGTACTCAGGGTTGTGGTGCAGGGTGTAGGGTGGGATCATAACAATAATTCCTTTGGGAATGGTCACCCCATTGATTTCTACATCTCTCTTGCAGGTTCTCTCAATCCGTCCTCCGATGGGATAGAGCCGAAGGGTTTCACTCAGTACCATGTCCAGATATTCCAGCTGCATCATTGCTTCATAGGTGAGAGGAGCCTGTAGGACAAGAGGAGAAAGGTCACCAGGTATGTTGGATTTTCCAAAAATTACTGCTGAAACCAGGGCATGCCCAACCCTTTCAGCCCCTGCTGTGTCTCAGATGTGTTAAAGAACAAAATGCAAGGTAGAAATTGCATAGTGGTTTTCAGTTTCCATCCCTGTGGGATGGAAATACCTGGAAACCCACAGCATCTTGTGCATGGGTGCAAGAGTAGGGCAAAGGGGGTTGTGCAGGGATGTGGCCTGGAAGGTTTCAGCTGCCAAGATCAAATTGCTAAGGGGCTGAGTTGTCTCACTGTGTGTCTCTTAGAGCTGCTGGAAGACCCCAGGAGGAGGGTGTTTAGGAGAGAAAGATTTCTCATTGTCTTGGCTGAATGAGGAGGAGAGCAGGGCCAGGAGGTCTGCAGTGTCTCTCAGCATTCCCATACCTTGTTGGGTAAAACAGAGTCAATTTCCTCCTGTGCCTTTTGCTGCACATCTGGGTGCATGGCCAGTTCATAGGCCACGTAGCCAAGGGTGTTGCTGGTGGGCTCGTAGCCAGCAAAAATGAAGATGAATGCTTGGGACAGGATCTCTGAGTCAGTCAGGGCTGTGAGGAGAGAGGAGGTGGGGAGATGAGCAAAACACACCCTGGCTGATGGCCTTGCCAAGGAACAGGCGAGGTAGAGGAGGGTTTGTTGTGCTTGTTTTCTGCTAACACATCTAAAGCTACTTGATCTGTCTGTAAAAAGTCATGTGGCAGAGGAGCCAAGTGATTTCCTGAGTATGAATGACTGGCACAGCAGTCCAGCTCCCAGTCAAGGGACCTGGGAGATTCCTCTTAGGAACAAGAGACAGTTTTCTGCCTGGAGCTGGTCAGTAGAGATGGTGGTGACCCAGTGAGCCTTTCTCTGACAAACAGCTCCTCATGTTGTGCTATTCCCATGATGAATGTTTGGATGTTGTTACCTTTGGGTGAGTGATTTGCTTCATTGCTCCCGTGACTGGTTGAGTTCTGGGATTCGATCATCAGCTGCAGAAAATCTACTCTGCCCTAAGAAGTAAAACAGGAGACATCCTTTGGTGACAGGTCCCTCAGGGAGGGCACAGATAAGCAAATTTTGGAGCCTTAGCACAGTCAAAAAGCTGAAAGTGCCCCCAAAATGCAAATTATTTCCTTGTTGTAAAAAAAAAAAAAAAGCTTCTATTTTGTTCTGAAAACCTAACTGTCCTTTTCATGGAGCCATCGGGTGGGAGAGCAGTGTCTCAGCTTCAGGTTTAGAAAAGTGAGAGGGGAAGGTGCATCCCTAAAAGGGGGAATTGCTGCTTTTGAGCTCTCATCCCCTGCCTGATCTTCAGGGAGTTTCCTTTATTGTTCACTTACTGCAAGTTCTGAGGCCCCAAGTTTAAATCAATTTTCCTGAGCCTTTATCTGGATTTAGCTTCAGATCACAATGATGTCCACTAACTTCTCTGCCAGGACTTTTGGGTGGGTCTTTTCCTGACAGCACTAAAATCAAGTTTTTACACTTAAATGGATTCAAGGTTTTGTTGAGTCATTGTACTTTGGCCACATTTTTTCTATCATCCCCATAATTATTTACTTTATCATCACCATAATTTTATTTCACTTCAGTGTATTTTCTGCCACAATTGCTGGCAAATTCAAACTCTCTTACCTTGTGATTCTCTTTTTCACGATCCTGCTTAATTTTGGAGAGGGTTCTCATGAAGAAATCTACAGCATCTCTTGAGAAGATGCTGAAATTGAGCTTGGCCAAAAAAGGAGCAGTGAAGGGGAATACAACTGCAAAACAAATTGAAAAACCAACTCCACCTCACCTAAGATAGCTATGGATGCTACTGAGAAATTATTTCTTTATTTCATTTCCTAGGGAAAGCCTGGGCTTTGCCCTTTTTCTTCCTTCTCCTTCCCTTGGGATACTGTGTCTTGATGCAGCCCTCTCCCAAGTCCCTCTCAAATGGGTAAAACTGAGCTGGGTGTAGTGTTTGCTTTAAGAGTTTACTAAAGTACATGCCACTTTCTTTTTACAGTGCACTGCTTTCTAAGGCAGGGTTACTTCTGAGCATTGTAGACACAACAGGAAAGTGGCTCAGAAGAGAAATACTGCAAATTGATTTTTTTTTATTTTTGTTTTTTTCAGGGTGAGCTGTGCTCACACAAACATTTTCAAGTCCCCTTCAGAGCATTTCCTTCATCACGGAGCCTTGATCTTCAACTTATGTATAGATTCATAAAATCTACAGCAGCAGAACCTCCTCTATGTATAGATCACAGCTTTCCCTGTGTTTTAGCAAGGTCTCTGCTCTTGATTTCAGGCTGTAAATGATTTAAGGTCCATCATCACCACTGCTAAGAAGTTGCATCTTATTACAGTCCCTACTCAGCTCTCTCTTCCAGAAAATGCATTTCAGATAGCACCACTCTCCTCAAGTTACTTGCTTTCCAGCCCTACAATAACTTTTATTTGGATCCTGGCTTGGATGTTCAGATATTTCTTGCACTGTGGATACCAAAGGTGGAGGAAGTTTTTACCCAACTCCTCCCCAGAGTTTTAGCATGAAGCTAACAATGAGGAACCATTGGGACAAGAGCCATTAGGGCTTCCATCCTAGCTAGTGAAATTACCTATACAAGTGTCTAAAGCTATCTAAACAAATTATCTAAGTAGATTGGTTCATGTATATAAGGCACGAGTTTCTGTGCCTGCTAAAGTCCCACTTCAGTCCTACCTGGATGAACTCTTCAGCACTAAAATTACTCACATGCCAAGATGAAGAGTGGGTGAAAAAAGTCAAACTTGATCAGCTTCTGCATCTCTCTGACAAAAGGGCTTTTGGGGTTGTTCATGGAGTCGATGTTTACACCAAAGGAAGTGCTGGTGACAACATCCATGCTGTAACTTCCAAAGACCCTGAGAAAAGAGGGAAAAGATGGGCTGTAGTTAAATATTTGGACCAAGCAAATGTATCTTTTCCTAATGCCTGTGTGACATTCAAATAGAAATTCTCCTAAGACCTCCTGCCCTGGTTTTGAAAAGGAAATTGGCTACATATGGTAACTGAAAAGCACTTCTAGTGAAAGAGAGAGATTTTTAAAGAGCTTTGGTTTCAATCCTGCATGGAGTTTGAAACAGGACAGCTTTTCTGAGGTTTTTAAACCAGCATGTAGCTACATCAGCAGGTCAGTGCAAGGACAGCGTGAGGCTCTTGAGCATTTTAGTTTCTTAGAGAAGGTGGTAACACCCCCTGCTTCAAACATGCCATGAAAATGGTCTTATCCAACCCAGCACAGGGACCCACAATGGCACACATTGTCCAGATCTTCTTTTCATAGTTTTTTTTTGTAGGGGAGAGCTTTGACATTGTGTGACTACTGGTGTGCCAGCTGTCCTTTCTGCATCTCTGTTTTGACACTGGGTGTGAAATACACAAATTTCAGAGCCCACAAATCTCAGAGATCTGGTTTGCCCAGCCAGTGATCTATGTTGCCAGTAAGGAATGAAGTGCAGCCCTTACTAACAGGCTTGGGTTCCTACTTACTCCTTTACAGGTATGGAGTTGTCCTTTTCTATTCGCTTTTGAATGTTTTTCATCAAAACTTCCCCATAGTGCTTCATTATGGGGAACATCTGTAACACAAACCAGAGATGGGGATTTTTGTATAGTACATTTTACTCCTTCAAGACAGGCTCATGAAGATAACAGGGAGTTTCATGAATATTTACAAATAAGCTCTTTCTGCTAATTTTTTTTTGCTTTGAAGTAGGCGTGAATGAAACAGGTCAGCTTAGCTGCCAGGTTCTGCCTAAAGAAATCAGACCCCCGTGACAACCTCAGCCTGGAATCACTGCCTGCTGAATTTCTGATTTAGTTTCTCCGTGCCCTTCCGTGTTTTACCTCCTTTAGCTTCCCACTGGTGAAGGTTGGAGAGAGCACTGTCCGAAGCCTTTTCCACTTTTCATCTTCAGCTAATGAGATAGCATCGTTCAGCTCCCCTGCTAGATCCGTGTGCTGGAGGGAAAAAAGGCAAGGTGTTAACCCAAAAAAAAAAGATTGCAGCTTCCTTGCCAGGCTTGGAATGTAGCATGTAGCCCTGCCCAGGTTATTTCAGGGGCATTACTATTGGCAACTGTAGTAATGTAGAGGCCTTGTAAACAGCCTCTCTCAACATGCACATACATAAATAAACTCCTTTCCAGCTCTGAGATGCTCTTTCCAAACCAAGTAAACCCAACAAGCCCAGAGTACCTGTATGTGCAACCAACACTTAACTGTGTGGCACATGTGCTTGCTGCACCCTTCCATATTCCTGCATGCTCACAGACTCAAATTCTCCCAAATATACACATATATGTGTGTGTATAAGTGTGAGTGCAGAATTTGTCTGCTAAGCAGGCAAACAACTTCCTCTGCCAGCCTGGGTATGCTGTCTCCAGGCTGTAAGGCAGGGGAACAGTGACATACAGTGGCCATTGACAGTAATCCCCATAGTGCTGTCACTTGTCCCCTCTGGGAACCCTCTTGCATCCTTGGCAGGTTTGTCCCCTCCCCTGACGTGTTTCTCTCCTCTACTTTTGTTTTCTGGGCTCTGTTGGACATCGTGATGCTTCTGCTCTTACCCTCCGGTTGGTAAAGGTGGAGTAACAATCTTTAACCAGCACAGATTTAATGATCTGGGGGTCCATGACAGCCAGCACAGGTTGCCTGCCATCGTAAATCCTGGGGGGAGGGAGAAGAGGAGACAGGTGACAACCCCAGTTAGCTGAAGTGCAAGGTTTGGCTGATGCCCATGAAACAAAATGTGTTAAGCAAGTGCTCCTCCATCACCAGCCTTGCTGCTCTACAGATGCCTCAGTGCAGAAAAGTAGAAATTAGAGATTGGAAAAGGACTCCCAGGCTTTTTCCCATCTCGTTTTATAAACGATAAAGGGGGCTAAACACCTTCCAAGTTCTCTGGGAAATGAGCAGGGCTCAGTTGCTCAAAGGAGCAGACACTAAATGAAGCAAGTGTCTTCACTTTCTCCCCTGACTGTCTGTATTTTTCCAGGCTCTTAAACACATTACAGTATCAGAAGGAAACTTGTTTGACCCCTTTCAGGCTCTTGAGTTGAGTGCCTGGAGACTTGGGCTGACAGCACAGAAATATCCTTAGAGATGAAACTCAATCCTTGTTTTTGTCTTTTTAAGCTGCCAGCTCTGAATGCTTTCCTAGAACAGATGTAGATTAAGGGGATTTAAGCACTTCCCCCTCTTATGTAAAGATCTCTTTCCCAGCCTTCATTTTTTAAAGTTGCTATAGGGACCAGTGGACACAGGATAGGTAATATGCAAGTTTTGTAGCTCAAGTTCTAACATCAGTGCTAAAAGCCAGAGGAGATGGACAGAGCAGAGCAGCCAGAGCTGCCCTAGCTCCCACCACAGCTGCTGAGGACCAGTGGCATGAGGAAGCCACCAGCCCTTGGATCTGCTTCTTCTCTCAGCACTGGGAGTCCCTCACATTCCTCTGCTGTTTTTAAACCAGAGGAACCTGACACCCTGGTTCCAGGTTGCCTCTTAAATAAATAGTAGTTTTGCTGCTGATTTTGTTAGGAAGGGGTGAGGACCTTTTTGTTATCAGCTTTAAAACAGCTTTCATAGTACAAGTCAAAGCAGTTTGCACATAGCAGGAGGGTGGCACAGCCCTGCAGTCCCCAGGCTTTGATGTAAACCAGCACCAACCTCCTGCCAGCACTGGGACTGACAGGGAGAAAAGGTGGAGAAGAATGAACACTCCTAAGGAATTTTTTTTCTCCCCTTTTCTGGATGCTGATTTTACCTTAAGGAAGAGATCAATGTTTCATACTCACCCCCAGATATTCCCATATTTTCTGAAACATTCATCATCAAAATCCAAGAAACCCTGTGGAAAGCAATTTTATAAGTATCTCAGAGAGGATGCAGTTAAGAGATCAATGTTGGAGATGGTGGGTAAGGAGGGATATCTGTGACCCCATGTTCAGAGCTGCTTTCTGACCTCTCCTCATCTCCAAAACCATGATGAAGGAGAGCATAAATGTAGATCATGCTTGGGACTGAGCTTTTAATGCCAGGACCCTGGCAAAGGGCATCTGGGAATCAGCCACCCGCAAGTGCTTGTTGGAGATGCCGTAAATGCAGGGCCCTGGGGTCTGTGTTCCTGAGCCTTTTCCCCATGCTGGCCTTTGCACAACCTGTGCATTGGAGCCAAGCGTGACATTTGCAGATAACTTATCATCACCATGTATCTGTTTAGCTGCAGCTGTATGAGCAAAAGCAGCAGAGTTCTGGAGCCAGGAAGGCTTCAGGCACTTACTTTGCGATATTCCAGGCATGTCCCAAAGAAAGGCAAAGGTCTTGGCCCAGGAATATCTAATTTCTTGAACACACCATATGGCCAGATTCCATATCTGTGGGACAGAAAAGACAAGTACTACATCACCTTGGCAATGGGCTCTCAGCTCTCATAAACCTGGAGAGTCTGGCAGCATGTCCTTGGCTGGAAGTAGTTGAGGAGGCTGGTCTGGGAACTGGAAAAAAGTGGCCCAAAAGAAAATTGGCCAATAAAAACTGCTTAATAAACGTGGCCAGGCTTGCTGCTGCCACACAGAGCTTCAGAGAGATGGTTTTGATGTCAAAACAGCTGCCTCCTAAATGCACAGGTCCTTCGATGGGTACAAGAACTGAAAGCCTTAGCAGAAGTCAAAAGAGAAGCTTCCTGCCAACCAAAGGAGAGGCAGAAAAGGGAGCTGGAAGAAGGAAAACCAACCTTGCATTTTATTTTTTTTTTAACTGAAAAGAAATCAAAGTATTGCCAGAAGTGATGTCCCAACCAGGGCTTTTGTCAAGCTGCACTTTAATTTCATTTATTGTTCTCCCTTCCTTCAGCCTGGTTTTAGCTCAATGGTGCATTGGGAGGTCTTGTCTTTATGGTTTTCTCTTTTGATTTTATTGACAGCTTTGCAGATTTCTTTTCTCCAAAGCACCCTTTCTGGCAGCTGTAAAGTTATTACTTCTACCTTGAGGGCTGTCTCTTTCTCAACAAGGGCCTGAGCTGCAGCCCTTTGAAGCTTGTCTTTGGCTTTGTTGAAAGAGCTCCTCAAAATATTTGCTTTTAGTTAGTGGCTGCAGCTTCCCAAGTGAGTGGTTCATTCCAGAAGGGATGCAAAACTGCAAAGGTTTGGCAGTGGGGATGTTATCAGGGATCCTCTTTGGGTCAAACAACAGCAGCCTCCCAGCCAGCATCTTGGGGATGCTCTCCTGGAAAGCCAGAGCCTAAGCTGCAACTTAAGGGATGTTCCTGGCAACTAATAATACTTTTAAAATCTGGGGAACCCCAAATGAGCTCAGTCTCTCCAGCAAAGGTTCTGCCAAAGCACAGAATCTGCCCTCGTTTTATGGTCCAAACAGAGCAGGCAAAAACCAGGGAAATGCAGGTGGAGAAATGTTCAACAGAGTTCAATTTGTCAATGTTTAATATTTTCTGTCAAAGTTTAATTCAGTACAAGGTGTAAAATTATTCTGGACTCTCATTTGTAATGTTTATGGGCAGGCAGGGCTACAGGAGGGCCAAGAAATGCCAGGCTGGGCTGGTTACAAATCCCAGAAATGCTATAGAAACATAGGCTGGGCTTAATCCATTTGAAATACAGCCAGGAAAATGCAGTCTAATGCTCTTACTGCTAAATTGTGACATGATTTTCTGCAGGCTGAGAAGGAGCATTCAGTGTAAAGCCAGAGAATAATAATTACTTTCTCACCATGGAAGTGAACCAGAAATGCCTGATATTCCTTCATGTGTGAACTGGAGCAGCATTGCTCCAGTTGAACAAGAAGCATCTGAACAACATCTCTGTGCTAATGGGCAGTGAAATTTCAATTTTAATGCAGGTATCAGAGCACAAAGATCTGAGCTTCATCCCTTTTGCCACAGCAAGTGGCCACAGCAGTTGGGTGTAAGCAGCACCCTTGGGTGGCCACAGGTTTATTAAAATATCAGCTGAATGGAGGTGGGGTTTAGATTTGTTTGTGTTTTGTTTCTTTTTTTTTTTAAGTCAGCCCCAAGCAGGCTTTTGAGCAACCCAAATCACAGGAAAGAGTTAAAAAAAAAAGAAACCAAACAAAACCTAAAAAACCACCAAACAACGAAAAAAAAAAAAAAAAAAAAAAAAAAGGGTAAAAGTTTCAGAGCTTAGTGGTGAACTGCTGTGGTTGGAGCATTGCCAGGGCAGACAAATGGATTGTGCTCATGTGCACCACATAAATCATTAAGGTTTATGGCCAGCAACATGCTGGCTCTGCCTAAGGGCTTGTCAATACTACAAGGTTTGTCAGCCCAGCCTTGTTGGCAGGGGCTGCCAGCTGAGATGCTGCATGTCCCAGCAGAAGGGGGTTTGCAGCCAGTTCTCCTGCACTGCAGTGCTGAACAGCATCTGCAAAGTGGGCAAAAGCATTTTCTCCCTAGGTCGGCCCCTCTGTAGCAGCAGGGTACACTCCTGCCTGATGGAGCTGGGCTGAAAAGCCAGGAGCAGAGCAATGACCTTGCCTTGGGCTTCATTTCTTCCCCCAGCAAGAGGGGGCTGTGGAGACAGGCAGGGGATGCTGTCCTGCAGGCAAGTGGCAAATCATCCTTCCTGCAAATAATGCTCCTTCCAGGTGCCCCTGTGCATGGAGCACTTTACCTGGGCACCACGGGAGGACTCAGAAAGGGTAAAAACTCATCCCTGAAATGCTCTTTTTCTGGTGCCTCTCTGGCACTCTCCACCTTTGCAGCTCCTGCAGTGGGGACATCTCCTGCCTGGTCCTCTCCACAGGGCAACCTCATCCAGGAAGGCACAGCCTTCCTTAGGCTCTACTTCTGTGGAAAACAACCTCATGCATCAGGATCCTTGCTGAATCCAGCACCCTGCTGGTACTGAATGCCTGGCACCACTATTATTCCATTATTGCTTTGATGCTCAGCAGCAAGAGCAGAAACAGAGCAGGAGAAGATTCCAAACCTTGGAGCAAGAGCATCCATCCATCCAGTCTTTAGATTCCTCTGCTGCTTCCCTGAGCCTTGTTAGAGGCTGGAAGACAGAAAATCACACCTCCCTGTTTGCCCTTTTGGTTGTGTGAAAAGGAAGAAAAGAGGAGGGAAGCGGCATGAGTGAAGAATCAATAAAGAAGAGGTTACTCACACTGCCAGGAGAGCTAGGAAGATAAGCAAAAGGGCCCAGGTCTCTGTAGAGAAGTAGGGAAGAAGGTTCATTTTGGTTCTTCTCTTGGCTTTGAGTTGTGTCTTGATGTGGTTGTCCCAAATCTGTGGGAAATATGAGTGTTTAGCAGTGTTTATGATTAGTGTCCAATCACATGATTTAGGGGGCTGTCCTTCTGTCAGGAAGGAGGAGGAGTAGAAGGCTAAGGTAGCAAAATATGGTAATTTGAAAATCCCAGAGAGATGCCTGGCTGGGCTGTCTAAGGGTTGAATCGTTTAATCCTGATGTCACCAGGCATTTCAGCTCAGTTCTCTGTTATAATAGTCAGCAATAACTGACTTCTGAGTGAGTAATGCTCCTGGGCTTCTACACCAAAACAAATAAAACCAAGTTACACTGAAAAGGTAAATCCCAAAGCAGGTGTCAGAGTTGGTTTACAAAAGGGAAAGAGAAGGGAAAAGGTTATTTCTGTACTGTATGACAAGATCTTTCCTAGCAGCTGAATTAACTTTGGCAGAACTTAAGATTTTGTTTAAAATATATTTCTTTCTGTATGTATTGGGAAAGGCAACCACTCCCTGCTTCTGCCTGTGGTGGATCAGGAGCAGCTTCAAGCAATTTCCCCCATTTCAAGGCTTTAGAAGTCCACCTGGTTTGCTGGCTTGGTAGTCAGGCATTTTATAAGAGGAGTCTGCCCTTCCCCAGCTGTAAGCAGTTAAAGTCCCACCATTTCCAAACCAACAACTCCTGAGCAAAACCAGCACCTGCCCTTCTGCTGCAGCTGGCAAAAAGACCCAAGCAAAAGGAAAGTAAAAATTTTGTTCTCTTGTAAGGAAGGGTAAGGAAAGGAATAGCATCCTAGAGGTATGGACACAGATTGTGATGGTGGAGAAAGCTGAACAACTTGGGATGGTGTTTCCTGGTCCTAATGGAGTAGCAGGAGGCTCTAGTTTGCACATACAAGTAGTGCAGCACCTTTAGGGCTTCAATCAGAACTCCAGAATGAGCAATCCCTTCCCATTGACAGAGCTGAGATCTTTGAATAGGGTGTTTACTGACTGCCCAGGAAGCAAACAACTGTGTTATAAATATTTAGCACACCAGATACCTCGTGTCTCTGAGGATGTTGCTGTGATTGATGCCACTGATTGACAAGTGGACACAGTCCACATGGTGATATGAGACGCATTCTGAGAATCATTGTCTGACTTAGCTCAGCAGCATTTGTATCTCATTTCACCTTTGCCTGGCTTTTGCTCTGACCTCCAGATAAAACCCAGTTGCAGATTATTTTGTAATAAACACAGGCTTCTTTAGTTTGACACAAACAGGCAGGTTCATGACATTGTAATACAAGCTTGTGTCGGGTCCTACCTTGCTTGATTCAGAGATAGTGAAAAAACATGTGGTTAAGGAGATGTTTCCCATTCAGGACCTTGCCACAGCACTCACTGTTTATCCTGTATTCCTCTTTGCACATTTTGATATAGCCTTGAAATTTGAATTTACTGGGCACTAAATGTTCCTGACTCACCCTGTTGGGAAAGAGGTGAACACAGTTCAAGCCCAAGCTCACCCTCTCCTTTCCCAGCTGAAATCTCTGCCTGGCTGGATGCAGCTGCACTGAGCCACCAGTTACCCCCTCACCAGATCCAAGTGTCTTATTCCTTGCTTTTTGAGGTGCACTGCATCCCATCCCAGGTTTTGGTGCGCCCAGCACCCCAGGCATTGGAGTAGAGGCACTGCTCAGGAGGGAGAAGGTTCAAGCCCATGTGGAGGTCCAGCTATACCCTTGGTCACACCCTGCTAATGACACAGCTGGACTCATTCATGGTGACAAAGTGGCACATGATGTGTATTGCAGGGTGGATGTGCAACCCTTGGCATTTAGGCTGCTGAATGACGTGGGACCCCTGTGGTGCCACCTCAGCCACAAGCTGAGGGTGAGAGGTTTAAGAAGTCAAAGTTTGGAATAAATTCAGAAGAGAACTGAGCTGCTTTTCCATTCCTAATGCCCCTAAGTAGCTCAGATGATTGGATTAATGGCTTTTGGAAAAGCAAAACGAGTTAGCTGCAGTGTGATGAAAAGTGTGCTCTTAATCCTGGTGGTGAACAAGGTGTGATGAGCAGGAAGGAGTTCTTGTGTAATAATGACCAGGGGCTGGGAAGTGAAAAGGAAGAAGTATTTCCTCCAGAAGTTATGAAACCAAATGACATAGGGTAAGAAAAAAACAACAGAATAGAGAATATGACCGAGACACAGGTGTGGAGAACAAAGAGCAGTTCAGGATTGGCAAAAACACCCAAAAGCCGGGGTGGGTGACTTTTAATCATCATGATGAAATGGACTGCACTGGCATGATGAGAGCCAGGCTAGATAAGCCTGAATCTTTAGGTCTAAATCAGTTTTGAGTCCTCATCATGAGAGAGTTTCTCCTGAAATTCTTTGGGAAATTTGTTTTAGTTTCCCAGGGCTGGACTGGTTGGAGTGATACTCAGGATATAAATAATGCTGGGGAATTGTATCATTGTGGAGTACTTTAAACTCTCTAGAGAGAGATTGTAAAAGGTGCAACCAAGCATGAGGAACTCTGGTAACCTCATGGTAAACTAAGAGAGGTGTATTTTTAATCACAGAATCTTTCAGTAACCTCTGGATGGGAGGTGGTAGATTTCTGTACTGGAGAAACACCAAAATGGCAAGCAATGGAACTGGTTTTGCTCTAGTGTTGACAAATACTTAAAAGATATCCTAGAAGAACAGTTAAGAATAAAATCACCTTGGGCTGAATGAAATTCATTCATTTAGTTTAATGTAAGTGGAAGTATAAACAAAAACAAGTTTATAATTAGGGTTCCCTTTTGCAAGAGGATGAATTAATGAAAGAAACCAGTGGAACATCTCAGGGCCTCCAGTGTACACTGTGTCAAACCTTTTTCAGTCAGTGGTGCTAATTTTAGCAGCCCGTTGTTTGCCAAGAGATTTGTAGAAACAGATCCCACACCCAACTGACTCTACAGCTGCACCAAAAAGGATGCTCAGAATAAACCAACCACAGAGGAAGTGGAGAAAAAAAAACAAACTCAATGACTTTGTAGTTCAAGGTATGCTGTTACATGTTCTGGCCACGAGATCTCCTTAGGTTCTGTGCCCAATTCAGTGCTGCTCACCTGGGGTCCAATTTGAGGGGGTCCAATACACTGGGGGCTCTTCCAGGCCCCTTGGAGACAAAAAAAAAATCTTTGTTTCGTTTAGCTAAAAGATAGCTGGGCTGGAAGGTGTTTGCTGTGAGATAAATGCCAGGTAGGAAAGCTACTTAATCAAATGATGAAGCTGGATCAGGGACAAATGGGTATAACCCAGCCATGAATAAATACTGGAAATGAGCACAGTCCTGGCCTGGGCAGCTCAGGAGTCATTCCATCATGGAGTTAAAAGAAAGAAAAAAAGCTCAGATAATATGAAGTGGGGCTTGATAGGGAGGAGAGGGCAGTACATTAAATTTTTGACCAACATTCTTCTGCTAGAGCAATGTGAGGAGTTCATTTTCTGCATAGGCAGAAGATATGGGGAATCAAGTCTTTATTTCTCCTGCTATGCAGTGGTTTAGTTACCCACAGGAAAAAACTTCATAATGGAGTCTACATCTTGTTGTCAGTGGTTAAAATATTGATACACTGCTGCTGGATAAAAAATCAATGTATTTGGAGGGATCTCTAATTATACTTTGTGTAGTTCTGCGTATAGATGACTGATACCCTCCTGCACATAGATTTCCTTGGGATTTAAAAAGCTCACAAAAAAAAAAAATAACTCAACAAAAGAGTAATTAATTCCCCTGAATGTTTTGTTCCATATACTGAGCTTTGGAACTGCAGAAACTGGGGCATTCTACTGATGTTTTTTCAGTTGAAGTAATATCCCTGATACATACCAGTCTTTCTTCATAATCTTTACAACATATAGTTATATTCCTTTTCATGCTAAGAAATGACAGCTACAAAAGCAATATTCTATCTGACTGGCTAATTAACTCTGAGCACCACATTCTTGTGCCCAATCCAATCCAAATGTCTTTCTGAAAGGCTCTCCCTTTAACCTTATAAAACCAGTTGAGAAATAATGAAGTCTCCTGCTAGCTCTGCCCATGACTCCTTACTCAAGATGCAGCGAAAGATGGGGCCACATCCCCCAGGAGAGCAGCAGCACCAAACCTGGATAAATATAAACTAAGAGAGGTGTATTTTCAATCATAGAATCTTTCAGGTTGGGAAAAACCCTTGCAATCATCAAGTCTAACCATCATCCCTACTCTCCAAAGTTCTCCCCTAAGCCATATGCCCCAACATCACATCTAAAGGACCCTTAAGCACATTCAGGGACAGTGATTCAACCACCTGGCAGCCTATTACAGTGTCTGACCACTCTTTCTGTGAAAATTTTTTTCCTAATATCCAGTCTGAACCTACCCTGTTGCAGCTTGAAGACCCTAAACACAAAACCCTAAAACAAGGTGTAAGATCATGGTCTCTCCTGGATAGCTTGAGGGGGGATATCTTGATGTGGCAGTTGCGTGCAAGTGTTGGTTGGTTACATCAGAATTTTTGGCAGTCATTCCAAGAAGTGTCTGCTTGTGTCTCTGCCAGAGCAAACTTCTGCATTGGGATGTCACAACCTGGTGAAGTAAGAGCACTTGGCTCAGAGCGAGGGATCTTTGAAAGGGTGACAAATCAAACTGCGCATCCGGAGCGTGAGAGTTTTGTTATGCAAAGCACTGCATGAGGTTGTTCCTAAAACAGGAGTAATGTAATGTCTTCAGTCAGACCTATTTTTTTATCATTATTATTTTCTGTTTTAAAAGTAAATGGCATTATTTTGAGAACCAGTCCCTAAAATTCTCTTATGTTAACAAAATGCATGGGTTTTTAGGTCACCTCAGCTACACTGGCTGTTGTTTGGATCACGCTGTGAGAAGAGCTTTCCAGTCTGCATTTGTTTTAAGATCGCTTGAAAAGAGAAAAAAAATAAATAGAAGGTTGTGTCACCTCTACTACAGGTTGGCAATGAGTCTGAGAGGTCAAATGAGTTTTAAAAACCAGCATGGATTTCCTGGAAATGGCTTATGTTGGAAACTCAGAAGCTTGTGTGAACACATCTTCTGGGATGTCACAAGTTCTGGTCTCAGGTCTGTGTGTGAAAATCTGTCTGATTTCCCCCCATGGTTTATCTTGTTGACTACCTAACCAGTTACTAGCCTGTGGGATGGGATTCAAATCACTGAGTCTGGAAATCCTTACCAGAGGTGTGGGAGCAGATGAGTCCCACCAGAAATATTTCCCCCAGTCCTAAGATATGAGGCACCTACTTTGTCCAAACCAGGGGACTTGTATTGAAGCCTCCTGTGCTTCTGGACAATTTTGGGTCTCTTTAGGTTTTCACCTACCCATACCAGCTCCTCTCCGTGCTGGGAAGCACCTTGACTTGGCCGATCAGGGCATTGCCAGCCCCAAAGCTCCAAATTTCTTCACCAACTTGAGGAGTGATGAGCTTCACTCCACAGCAAAGATGCTCGCACTACCTCCAGCTTCATAGGTTGTTCCTGCTGTTCTTTTAATTGAGAGAGAAGTGTATTTTGGAAAATAGCTTGGCCTGCTCTCATCAGAGGACTTCAGCAGTGGTTTCATGCTGGTTGGTACCAATGCCTCTGAGGTAAATTCAGGTGCAAATCTGACAAGACATGTATAAATGGCAAGGACAGAACTAGTAGCTTTAAAACACAATTATTCCTTTAGGGTGATGCTCCTGCCCAGCAGGTTCTCAAGGAAAATCAACAGTAGGGAAAGCGGTTTCAAAACCTTTTCCTGAAGTTTCGTGGCCTTATCTTTTAATTCTTAAGCACCACAGAAACCCTCACATCTGTGATCTGAGTTACTGGTGCTGAGTGGAGAGGGAGAATCAGACCCTAATGAAAAGACATTCATCATTACAAACAGTTCAGCTGGCAGCCCTTGTCCACCTCCACACAGATTTATGCATTTCAAGAAGAATTGCAGAATTAACATGAAGTCCTGCAGCTCCCAGAGCTGATGCTGAACCTCCTGCCAATTCATCCCCTCCCCAGGATGGTTCCATCATGCTGTTAATTTTGCGTGTTAGCTGAGGGAAGGGTTCTTTGGAGCTCCCACCATATCCTTTCCTCTCTCACTCCAGCACCAGCAGCAATTCCCACTCTTCCCAGTAACCTTCAGCTTCCCCGAGCCTAAATGTCTGACAAAGACAGACCTTTAAAATGTTGGACAGAGACCCAAAGTGAAGGGCACAGTGATAAATCCTGGCAGCGGTTTGACATGATGGGAAATTCATTCCTCCCACATAAATTATTTCCTGCACTTTTCAAGCTTTAGCCTTTTACTGTGCATTTCCAGCCATAAACAGTGAAATATGACATTATTTACTTGGGAAGCACTAATAATGGGTACACGCCATAAAACCTGATGATGCTCTGGAGAGTTCCCAGCCACCAGCAGAAACCCAGGGAAGGCAGAACGTGCCCCAGACCCCATTGCAGGGCCAGCCCCCCCTGCCCCTTGCTTTATGCCTCCCTGAAGCATTGCTTAGTGCAGGCAGCCCTATTTATTCCCTGCTGGCACAGCTCCCCAAGCACACAGGGTGCCCTTTCCTTTAGGGTTCATCTCTCCTGGGTTTATAAACATCTCTCAGCTACTTCAGGGCTGCCTGACCTGTCTTGCTTAGAGAAACATCCCCAGCAGAGCCCAGCTCAGATGGGAGATGGGGCTGGGAGATGGGTTAAAACCTGAGCCTTGCTCAACCCCATCCTGGGGGCTGTGGTGCTCAGGCCAAGTTCATTTGGCCTGGCAGGTTGCAGGGGAGAAATGTCAAAAGGGATTTTCAGCATCTGTGCACGGATAATGCTGTAAGGAAGTCACAAAGTCCTGTTACTTTAACTTCCCTGCATTATTTTGTTTTTCTTCTTTTTCTCTTTTCTTTTTTTTTTTTTTCTTTTCTTTTCTGGAGGTCTTTCCCCTTGATGCTGCTGAGCTTTGGGTTAGCTTAGCCTGGCTTTTCATGCTCAGCCATAGCCATGCCCATGCTTTGGCCACTCTTGTCCTTGGCTCTGTGGGCTGGGAGCTGGCTGGATCTGTAGGAGATTCCTCCTGGAGAAGAGGTTCCTGGGCTGTGTTTGCAGCATCCCAGTGGTACAGCTCTTTTGTTATGCCAAACCAGGGAAGTTTCAGGTGAAATAAAAGGTGAATGAAGCCTGGTTGTGCCCCAGTGCTAGTGAGGCTCTGAACTAAGAGGGATTCCTGCAGGAAACCCAGTGAGGGTTTGGGTTAACTGTACGGGGGTAGCTGGGTCAGCCTTTGTCATCCCTTTGGGTCTTGGCATTGTGAGGAGCTTCTCAACCCCTCAAAATACCCGAGAGAGGAAAGCTGGCAGCACTGTCAGCCTGTCTGAGCAGGGGAGGAGGCACCTGGCCTTCTCCAAAGAAAATATAGAGAGCCTGTGGCCATATCTATTATCATTATTGGAGCTGTCAGCTGAGATTCAATACAGAGCTTTAGATAGATGTACCGAGGCCAGCTTCCACCCTGACTTCCCACAGCAGCACAGGAGCCAGCTCCTGTCTCATTTGTGTTCATTTAATTCCATTGATTTCATTGGAGTGAAGGGTGAGGAGGAAAGCAGCAATGGGCTCTGCAGATCACAGCCCAGGGCTTGGCTCAACCTCCTTGTCCTCCCTAACACCATCACCAGGAGATGATGGGGAACCTGGGGATTCAATGTCTTGGGCAAACCACAGGGCCAAGGCACAGGGATGAGCTTGTTTAAACAAAGCTTTTGCTCTAAATCAGGTCTGGGAAGCTGGACACTAACCCCCCTCTCACTTTCTGATTTCTATTATTCTCCCTCTGTGGCAGTTCTTACAGCTTAGATGGTTTGTTCCATCTTAACACTGTACCAAGGAAGGGAAACCATTCCCTGTCTTATCAGAAATGAAGCCAATATTTCTGTTTTCCAGCCTGTTCCATTGCTGTGCAGCAGATGGTCTCAAAGAAGCAGGTTCATGTCAGTTCTCCTGTTCTTGGTTAAAATATTGTGTCAGAAGGTAGAGACCACTGGGTGCTGGTTCACCTCAAGGATCTGTACATCTAGAGAACATTCAGGAGAGGTGGTCAGAATGTTCTGAGACAACACCTGGGGTTTGCTGGTACCAGATTAATTGAAGGGCTGGAGAGGCTGCCAATGTGATTACCTCTTCTTATCTTGTTCCAAAGTCCCTGCAACATCTACAGTGCAACAAAGTTTATGTGTATTTTTAATTTTTTTTAAAATCAATAGCAGTGAAGGTCTCATTAACACCAGCCTATAAATAAGTTTCTGTGAGGAGCCGAGAAAGTACAACTTTCCTGTGGACATATGGTTCACCTTTAGATTTGAGGCTGGTTTTTCCCTGTAAGAAAAACTACTGAAAATCTAAAAAAAATTACTAATGAGGAGCAAACCAAAGCCACCTGTAACCCACCCTCAGCACCTCCTGTGTGTGAGGCTTTGCAAAGTGGTTGTCTGAGCACTCAGGATCATTTTCCCAAGGTGAAACAGGTGTTGGATTTGTGCTTGGCTACCAAGCTTCAGTGTATGGCTGCTTCTGTACCTTTTCCTCCATGGACAAGCACAATTCAGTAGCTCCCCACAGAGGACCTGGGGAGACCTCAAGAGAGAGATGAGCCCCAAGAGCTGAATTGAGATCCCTCAAAGCTTCCCTTTTCCCAAGCCATGGGAGTCTCAAGTAAAAAGACTCTATTCAAATCACTCATCAATTCAGAGCAAAGCATTTAAGAGGAGGGCACAGTTTATACCTGTGGAGGATACTTTCTCCCACCCATCTCTTGGGGATCTCACCATCACCCCACTTATGCCCTATATTGCTGCCAGTACTGTCTGGACCTTTGGATGGAGGAAGGCAGCTGCATTTTGCCCCTGGGCTGTGCTGTTTTAGTGGCTCAGCACCATCCTGGTGGGCTGGGACCCTCCAGTCACAGAAGGGTGTAGAGAGACATTGTCAACCAGGTGCCTTGAATTGCCAGTGAGTGGGTGTGAGTCCACCTGTGCCTGATTAGGACAGGCCCCTATTGGGCATGAGCAAGATCAGGGGGCCAATAAAGGTGGGACACACACCCACAGAAGGCACCTCAGCTCACTCTGGTGCGAGGCATGGAGAGGCCAGCAGCTCGTCAAGCCTCTGGAACAAGAAAGGCTCTTCCCGCTATACTTCTACCCTGGAAGCGCTGTGTGGTGGCTGGAGTCCTGGAAGAGACCAGCAGCTTGTCGAGCTTCAGGAGCAAGAATGGCTCCTCCCGCTACAGAAGGGTTCAGGAGTTACCTCTTCCAAAAGCCACCACCACAGCCCAGGGCTGTCACCCACTGCCAACTGCAAGCAGCAAGGTCAGCAAAGTTCTCAGTGCCCTTTTAGCCTGCTGTGATAAACACACAGTCACAAAGGTTTTACAGCAGAACATGGAACAGGATCTGCCCTTTGTTATCCAAATGAGGTCGAATTTGTGGCAGCACATTGCTGTGAGCCAGGGCAGGTTTCGACTGGGATTCCTGATTCCTGAACAAGGACTGATGAGGCTCCCTGGGAGCTCCCATTAATCTTCCTGGTGAGCTCTGCAGGGCTGCAGCTGGAGAGGTTTTGTGTTTTCTCTCTCTCATTTGCACAAAAGGTGATGGTGATCCTTCCCCTGACAGACAGGAAGGATCTGGGCTGGGTTTCAGGCCAGGGGTTTCACAGTAGTCCTGTCTCAGCAATGCCTTGGAGAAAGAAAGCTTCAGGAAGGTGGCTTGGTCTCTGCTCCTGGGATGTGGTAGCTCAGGGCAGCTTCTCCATGGATGTTGCTTTTTGCTGGGGGGGCCAGAGCATCCCAGCCCTGGAGAATCCCTTAGCAGGACAGTGGTGCAAATGATTGCTCACTGCACTGTTGCTGTTTTTCATCAGCCTGGAAGCCTTCCTGCTCCAAGTTGTGTGGTTTAGGTCTCTCCTTAATATTTCAGGAAGTTTTCAGACCAATTAAATCTTTAATGTTTGCCTCTCGGCTCTTTGCTTCTACCTTTGTTGCAGAGAAGCTGCCTTCCCCGCTATAAACCACCTTAAACAGCCCCAGAATGAGCCAAAAATTCATCTCCTTGCTCCCCTCCCCAGACCACACTCTGCCAAGGAGAGGGGAAACCAGAAGCCCCCGAGTTCAGAGTCCTGGAAAGCCAAAGGAATTTGTTTTATACTAAATCTTTCATTTTCCAGATATCAAAACACTTTGTGAAGTCAGGGCCTGTAGGGAAGCAGTGCTGCTATTTATGTGATCAATAAAAAGTTTTACACGGAGCCTTGGATGCTCACAAAAGATGGGAAGGAATGTAGCTGAAACAGCTCTTTGCATGAAAACAAGATGTTTATTGGTATTGAAACACCCTGCTAGGCTGAAATCAGATGCCAAGCAATGTGAGCTTAGTCCTGGATGGTTTTTGGTGGGGAGAGGAGAGGAGCAGGCTGGCTTATTGCATAGGACTAGCTAAAATTTCCCTGTCATTATGTGTAATAATAGAAGGATAAATGCATAGCATGGTGAGATGATTGAGGTTGGAGCCAAGGGGGGACAGAGCCAATAACATTTTATATATTTTCCTGCCAAATGAATTCTTCACACCTTGAACTACTTTTCTTTGATTTTCTTTTTTTTTTTTTTTTTAATTTTTTTTATATATATATATATTGAGGCAACAGCCAATAAAGGAAACTAATGGGTTAGAACCCACGTCAGCAATCTCCCACTGCACTCTATTCCCCACAGACTCCTTGCATCAAAGGGAAGGCAGCAAAATAGGGCAACCAAAAGCTACCTAATAACCAAGATGAGTTGGTGCCAGCTCTGCCCCATGCTCAGGGCAGGTCCTGTTACCTGCAGGGACTGTTGGACTGGTAGGGACCATGGCAGCTGCCTGGCCTGGGGTGAAGTTGACATTTCAGGGTGTGACAGGAAGGAGCTCAGCTTGGGACTTTGCTCTGCATTCCTCCTGCCCCACTCCTTCAAATGTAAATACATCTCTGGGGCTGCCCTGCTTCTTCCTGTGCCACCCCCGTGCTGGGAGAAGATGATCTTTGCTTGCTGCAGTTCCTCTCTTGCTGCTTTTAGTCTTGTTTCCTGTCTGGGAAGTGCAGAGAAGCAATTTATCCTGTGTATGGCCTGCCTGCCCCTTCATCAGGAAGGGCAATTTCATCCCACTCCCGATGTGTTCCTTCCCTCATTGCACTTTACTGACCTCAGCAATGTCCAATTAGCAAATCTGGGCCTCCCAAACACAGCAGATATTACTTCCACCTCATTTCAAGTTTACCACTCCACTGGGTTTTGTTTTCCCCTTACCAGCACTTGGTGATTTTGCTAATAATGGAATCAGTGTCTCATTATTAGTGGGAACCATGGTGCTACATCCTGGGAAATGAGACACGGTGGGAAAACACTGAGTGTCCCCAGGGCTTCCTGGGAGGCATCAACTCTGGAGTTTGAGCCTTCAGGAAAGGGGCAAACACTGGTTGTGCCACACAAATGCTGGGAAGTGCAGCATTAAACCTTATGCTCTTGGTACAAAGCCCTGAGGAGCAACAGCATCAACATGACCTGCAGTTTTAGTAAGGGCTCTGACAGCTGGCATAAGGACTTCATGCAGGATAAACTTAAATCTTTTTGTACAGGCTCCTCCATACCCTAAATCCTGCTCTCAGTTGGTGCCTTTGCTCTGCAGGGCAGGCAATGCAGCTCAGGGTGTTCTGCACCCACTGCTGCAGGCATCAGCTCTTACCTGAACTGTTCAGAGATCCTTCTCCCACCCTGTGCAGGACAAAACTGTGGAGCTGCTCTTCAGTTTCTCCATTACCAAGCCACAGGCACTGCTGCTGAAGCTGCACACTAGGAAAGAGCATTAGGAGCTAAGATGTCTTATTTATAGCTTGGAGAATCCGCATCTCGGAGCGAGGCACCGTACTTAAAAATCAGGAGAGACAAAGGGGCACCTTGCAAAAGTGAGTGTTGCCTGGGCAACATCAGCATCTGCATCCCCACGTCTCCCTGGCCTTGTGCTTAGCAAATCTCCTCCCAAATATCTGTGGTGCTTCTGTGTGTGCTCAGGCTCACACCTTGCTCCCTCTCGTTCACATCCGCATCTGCTTCTCCAAGGTGGAAGGCAGGATTGGCACAAGAAGTCTGCATCTGCTGCTGGAAAGAAATGAATCTTCCTTCCCTCTTTTGGCCTGGCTCTGCTGCTCTGTTCTGCAGAATCCCAGGGCTGTGCTCACACCCAGTGCAAGCTTCACCCTGTGCCTGTGCCTTCCCACAGAGCCAAGTGCTCTTGTGCCCTCCCTGTGTGAAGCTGGACCACAGATCCTGTATCTTATCTCAAAGTCACATTTATGTAGTAGTTACATTTAAGGACAGATGCTTTTTCTCTCCCCCTCTCTGCTCTTTTTTTTTTTTTTTAACACTGTAAAGAGAAACACACTTTATCTTTCAGATTTGGGAGTTCTCTTGACAGCAGGCTGTGTGATGGATGTGCCAGGGCATCATTTCATCAGAATATCAAGCCATGAGGTTGGCTACTGCCATTCATTCTTGTCATTTGAATCCTCTTGATGTGTAGGATCACATTAAAATCCTGTAAGATAAAAGTGCTGCATCTCTCCTTGTCAGAGAGGACTATGCTGGCTCATCCATCCCAGCCTGGGACAGAGCAGTGGAGGGGAACCCTTCCTTGGACCCTTCTTTGAAGGTGAAACATAAAAGTCTGCAGGTACCTACTCCCTATCCTGCTCTAATTTCTAAAGGAAGAAAAGGAAGGCTACCAGAGCATTTATTATTTGCAGATTTCTCCACCTTGACAGTCAAAAAAGTTGGGTTTTTCCTTTCATCCTGCCAATGACAAAAGGCATTTGTCTTTCTTATGCCTTTTACTCTCTCCTGATTGCTTGGGGTTTGGTGTTTTTTTTCAGCATCTTGAGCAGTGGGCTGGTGGCCAGATTTCTGAAGGTGTTTAAGCATCGACAGATGCAGCTGGGTACCTAGAGGGATTTTTCAAAAGCATCTTGCTGTAATTGTTTATGATATTCCTCAGTAGCATCCCTACCCCTGCCAGCATGGCACCTCCTTTGGCAGAACTGAGCTGGATTTTCTTTCTCTTCTTACTTTTAGTCTCTACTCCAGGTAACTCTACAAAAGGGGAAACAAATGGGCAAAATTTGCTGCAAATGGTTACACTTGGGTAGATTTTGGTGTCCTTACAGATACTGATGGGAGGCAGGGAAGGTGCACACTTTGATTTACAGCAGCAGAACTCCAGCATGAGCAGAGCCTTTCCACAGACCTGATCTTAAACCGAGAAAGGTACCGAGAAATCAGCTGCCTGCTCCCTTTGAAATGCAAAATACTCCTGTGTTGCAGCGTCAGGACTGAATTTGCCAGTGGATTTTGAGCATCTGGATGTTTTTTGTTTGTTTTTTTTACAAGCAGTTATTTTGCCGAGAGCTTCCACGTCCCTTTTGTCCAGTTTACATTCTGGGGGGTTACGTTTGTGCTAAAAAATGGAAGGAGATTTGCAGGCAGGTCTGCAGAGAGCAGGGAGCTGACAAGGGACAAGCTGCAGGAGCCACCGCAGCCCAGAGCTGTTCCTAAAAGAGGAAAGGGATCTGTAATTTCCATCCTGCAGTGCCATCTATAGGGCAGAGCTGGGCACAGCAAAGGGCTCTGCAAAAAAAAAAAAAACAAAACAAAAAACCAAAAACAAACCAGAAGCCATAAAAGAAAACCCCAAAAAACACGGAACTGAGGCAGCAGCTTGCGAGAAACCTGAGTGCTATACATTAAATTTGCAGTTTAGGGCCATGTTGTGCTGGACTGGATGGGAGTGGAGGAGCCTGGAGTGTGAGTTCTACCCATCCTCCTGTCTGGGCAGCATCCTTAATTTTGAGGGGTTTGCAAGAGAATTTTACCCCCTCCCCAATAATGTAGGAATGGGCAGTTTTCTCCAGGGGACAGCTCAGGTTTTACAAAATCAGAGGCATGAAACCAAAACCCATTTTGACTCTGATGAGCAAAGGGAATTTCTTTTATTTTTGATTTTCAAAGCAGATGTTGCTTTCATGCTCTGAAACCTCTGAAACAGCTGAATGGATATTCTTCAAACTCTTCACACACACCAAAATTCATCTTTGGGCTGTGAACAAGTTTTAGACATTGCACTATGATGCTGTGGTGGAGATTTTAATTTTTTTTTTATCCCTCCACTCTTTTTTTTTTTTTTTTTAATTTGGAAAGTTAAAAGGATCCTAAAATAGCAGCTGAGAAATGGATTAAATGTCCCTTTGTTAACTCTTAGCACTGCTCCAAGTCTGTAATTATCATTTGTTAAGGTGCCTGGCTCCCATCCGTCTTATACTGCCAGCTGCCACATTTTTTATTAAAATAACTGCTGAAATAATGCTGAGGACCAGCTCATATCTGGTGCAGTCTGAAGAGGGGGCTTTGCTGAGAAAACCAGGAGAAAGCCCAGCTTTGAGCTTCCAAGTTGCCCTCTGAATTTGAGGAAGGAGATGGAGATGCTCCTTGGGACCTCCCAGCATCGTTTGGCAGGAGGGGCAGAGGAACTGCTCAGCAATGTTGAGTGCTTTGGCCTGAGCAGAAAAATCAACCAGTTCACCACTAGAAATGGATAAATCCATCACAGGCAGCTGCCCTGATCTAAATCTAGCTCGAAAGGGACATGAGAAATAGAAGTTGTAGTTACATCATGTGCATACCACATGTAGTTACCTAAGGAACCTTGCTGTATTGTGGAAATTCGAGGGGTTTTTCCCACCAGTTCTCTGGTTTTCAAGAGCAGTTTCCAACAGGAAGTTCCTGTGGGATGCCCAATCCCAACAACAGCCTCATGGTAATTTATGTTAATGCTTTGGGGAAACACATTTCTAGCTTATTTTAGCCCCTTTGTGTGTTGCATGGGAGCACCTAGGAGCACTGGACACCTGGGAAATCATTTCATTGACACAGCATGGGCCAAAATCAGCAGCTCCTGCTTGCACCATTAGTTTTCAGTGACTCCCATCTGCACTGATGAGATGAGTAACTACTCCCAGTCTGAGCACAGAGCAGATCAAGCCCTGGGGTCAGGATGCTGGGGTCTGAAGAAGGGATTTCAGCCACCCAAAGGTGTTGGAGACTGAGAGGGAGCCTCTTGTGACCTCTGGAAAGGGTTTGGTGAGCAGAGCCCTTTGCACAGCGGAGCTGGATGGGCTCTCTACGGATGGATGAGTTCCTCAGCTTGGCCACTGCCTCTTTTTAACAGCAAATTATGTGCTAAATTAAGCCCTGGAAAACAAATTGCACACTCAGCTTGGCTGGAAGGGCAGATTTCCTCCATGGCGCCACATCCACCTCCCATAGGACTTGCATGGATGACTGGAGCAAACTCTGGAGTCCCAAGGGGAGCTTCAGCTTCTGGGTGCTGTTTGCTGCCAAAGCTTGGGGATTCTTTTCAGGTTTTCCACTAAGGAAAGTGTACAAAGTGGGGGCTTGGCTGGGGAGGGGAATCAGGGAAGGGCTGGAACTCGCTCGGCTAAAGCCCTTTGGGCAAGCCAAGGTGTTCCTGGAGGGGTGGGATGTGGCTTCATGGCCCCAAAGGAAGAACAAAGCATCTCCTGCTCTGAAGCTGAAGGCACAAAGAGCTGAACCAGAAGCACACTTTAGCATCTTTAGCAGTAACCCCCACCAGTGTCTACACCCACAGTAATTCTTCCCCTTTTCCTTGGGAGTCCAGTCCAGTTTTCTTTTTATTCTTGGGCATGCATCTGTAAAGAGCCAATTGTGTTCAGCCCTGCCAATGAATTGTATGTTTTTTGGTTTTTTCCCTTCCTTCCAGAGCTGCTTTGCCTGAAGTGCCACTCAGTGTGCAGAAGGGGTTGAGATGATGCCTTGGTGGCCACATCAAAGTTCTTCTTGAGCAGGACCCTTCTTTCTTGTGAAAGAAACCCCTGGAAGATGCAAGCAGCTGTCATCTGGGGATTTTCATGACTGTAAAAACTTCATTTTACTTTTATTGCTACTGAAAAGCCCTGGATTGGTGGATTTAGGTGTATTTCTCATCCAGCTGATTAAGCTGAGGTCAGAAGCCTCCAGACAAACAGCTACACTGATCTCTACCTTTGTGCATGTGGAAGTGGTGTATTTCCACCTTTTTCCAAAGGAAAACCAGAGGCAAAACGTTGCTAGCATGGACACACAAATAATACCCTCTCTTTTTCCTCTGAGACTCCAGCACAGGTTCGTTACACTCACTTAGGCTCCTTTCAGCTCCCAATAAGCCTCCAGGTTGCCTAGCAATCCTAACAATATTTTATGAGGTCTTATTCCACAGGCACATTTTGCTAATGCTGAATTTTAGCTCGACGCTCCAGGAGAAGCAGGGAGGAAGCCTGAGATAGCATCACTCCAATTTATTACAGCAAATAGACTAGGTGGGGGGGGAAAATAAAATCTCCAATTATGATGATGGGCATTTAGCAATAAGGATTCACATCATGCCCCAGTGTGCTGCCAGGGGGGGTTTCTGTGCTATCAACCAGGTGTAGCAACATAACCAGGTATCTGTGAGTGTGCACAGCCAAAAGGTACCAGTTGCTAGCAGCCAGGTTTCCAAGCAAACCTCTAATGGAAAGGAATAATGAGGGAAAGCAACTTCTGGCTGAATGAGACAGAAAAGAAACTCCTACATGGTTATTAATTTGTTGATGGAGAATGAGCTTCAGTTAAATCCAGCAACTGTTTCATTTTTGGAAAACGTGTTTAAAAAAAATAATCAGTAGACATGTTTCCATGCTTTTTTATTTCTTTCTGCCTGGTTTTGGAGTGATTTTAATTTTTTTTCAGTTTCCAGAGTGCACAGGTTTTTCTCTGAGCAGGTAAACACATCCCCTCCTGCCCGTGAAGCAAGAACATGAAGCATGAGACAACTGGTAAGTGAGAATTACTCTAAACAAATGAAAGACCCATTTCATTGATTTTCTTCTCACTGGCCATGCTGAAGGACAAGTAAATTGGATTTTTTAAATCCTTTCACTTTTAATACTATTCAGTATTAATAGTAATGTAAGTAAAACTGTTTAGAGCAGATGGTTTCCTAAAGTTGACAGTGTGCCCTTAAGTGAGGCAGGATAATTGCACATCCAGGGTTTTCTAGCACTTCCAGCAAATGCCCTTCTCTCACTAACACAACTAATGGAAAGGGGAGCACAGAATGGGAAAATCACAGAATCATAGAATCGACTGGGTTGGAAGGGACCTCAGAGATCATCAAGTCCAACCCTTGATCCACTCCCGCTGCAGTTCCCAGCCCATGGCACTCAGTGCCACATCCAGGCTCTTTTGAAATATCTCCAGACACGGAGAATCCACTACTTCCCTGGGCAGCCCATTCCAATGTCTGATCACCCTCTCCATAAAGAAATCCTTTCTAATCTCCAACCTAAACCTCCCCTGGCACAACTTGAGACCCTGCCCTCTTGTCCTGCTGAGAGTTGCCTGGGAAAAGAGCCCAACCCCCCCCCCTGGCTCCAACCTCCTTTCAGAGAGTTGGAGAGAGTGATGAGGTCTCCCCTGAGCCTCCTCTTTTCCAGGCTGAACAGCCCCAGCTCCCTCAGCCTCTCTTCATAGGATATGTGCTTAAGTCCCTTCACCAGCTTAGTTGCCCTCCTATGGACCTGCCCCAGGACCTCGATATCCTTCCTAAACTGAGAGGCCCAGAACTGGACACAATACTCAACGTGTGGCCTCACCAGGGCAGAAAAGGAGAGAGTTCCACCCTTAATTCAGGATTTTACTCAGAACCAGTGTTAGTGATGGAAATATAACCAAAAGCCAGGTTTGCTCAGTGCTTTAGAGGTGTTTATGGAACAGCAGGACATGGAGAGTCTCTTCCTCAGCATCTGCTGGGATGCAGAGATCCCAAAGGATGCTCAGGACCCACTGCAACTATGGTTTACATGTGCCTTTACTAGTCCCTACTTCAAGGATAATCTGTAGGCAGCCAAACCTAAGAATAGGCCACAGAAACCTCAGATTTCCTCTACTGGAAGGATACACAGCAGCTGAAATCCAGGGAGGTTGCCACGTGGGTCCCTGGGCACCTCGGATGGTGTCAGGGTTCTTACCCCAACTCTTCAGCTCTGCCTTCAGTCCTTTGTCCCCTATCTGAGAAAACCCAAAGCCACATAAAGACCATCTTAGCACATCCTCTAGGTCTAACCCAGCTGCCCAGTGTGTACATTCATCCCCCTGAGCCAACTGACCCAAGAAGTTTGGGAAAAGTTGAATCCGGACCTTTTCCTTTTCCCTTTTTCCACATGTGGCTTGGCCCAGCGTTTGTTGGTTTTGTTTTTGTCACGGTTTAACACTGGCCCGGCAATTAAACCGAATAACAGACGCTCTCTATTAATCTGTCTCTCCTTGATAGAGAAAGGAGAGAGAATAAGGGAGAGAGACTTATGGGTTGGAAACTAAACTACACAACTTTAATGAAACAGTAGTGATAAATAGGTAAAATTACTAAATATATACAAATATACAGGAAAATGGAAACCACATTCCTCCCCCTTTTCCCCCAATAACTCTCACGTCACCACCGAGGCTGTAGGGCAGCCCTGGGAAAGTCCAGGCTGGACTCCTGGAGTCGGCAGCAGTCGGGAACTGGAGGCAGGAACACACAGATATGGGCTGGCACGGATCAGGACCACAGGCAGATGAACAGACAGGATCCTTCCAGGATGCCGGGTGAAGGAAGGGAAGCAGGAAAAGATCTGACTCGGCCCACGTGATGCCTCAAATTTATACTGAGTGTGACGTATATGGGATGGAATACTCTGTTTGGTCAATTCTGGCATCTATCTTGTCCGTTCCTCCCTAAAGGAGGGTTCAGGTGGGGCCTCTGTGTCCTTGGCTCTGCATACCAGTCTCTAGCAGTAACTATAAACATCAAGTGTTATCAGTCCTAAAAACACACACACTGCATGAGAAACTTGCTGTTAATTTCAGCAAATGCAACTACTTACAAGGGACTTAGCTAAAAGCAAAAGTACAGAAACAGAAAACCACCTTTATCCTGGCCCAAACCAGGACAGTTTTTTTCCCATTTGGAAGGAAAGCTGGCGGTACCCAGCAGATTGAGAGGCGATAGTTGGTTAAAAGAGAAAAGTTATTCATTTCTGGAGGTGGAATATGCACTTGAATGCAGCCATGCCCAGTGAGAGTACCACAGAGCCCGGGCTGCTGGTGATGTAGCAAGGAGGCTGTTTACACACCTAACCTGCCATGGGTTATGGATCCAATTCCAGATTGTCCTGACCTTCCCTGGGTGGTTTCTGCCTGTGAAAATACAGGAAGGATGTTGGGATCAGGTGTGACCACTGTGGGTTTGGCAGCACATTCTGCCAGCTGTACATCATGATAGGTACATCCTCCCAGGTGTGAATCAGGATGTAAGGTTTGGGACAGTAAACATCCAGGTGCTGTGTTTTTTGTTTAAGTGTTCTGTGATCACACAGGGGAAATTCTGTAGCTTTACTGGCTCCTCTGGCTTCTCAGGCAGGTTATAAAGCAAGCTATTTAAGATGAGCTGCTACAAACCCTCCAGACACCACACAGAGCTTGTTTTCAGCAGCAACAGGCAGTATATGCTACACTTGCTCATAAAAGTCCAAACCCATCTTCCTTTTTGGGCTGAAATGCTTTGTGTCTGATACCAGATTTTATATTTACTGCTTCAGTTGTTTTTAGCTGTTGAAAAGTATATGGCTTTGTTTTCTTTTTCTCTGTTTGCATCGACGGAAAGTGAGAAAATGAGATCATTCAGCAATGACTAAAGGAAATAATTCAGACCTGGATTGTGTTCTGTATTTCACTGAGGTCTACATTTCAAGCCAAATTGAAAGAAAATTCTCTGAGCAGGTTTACAGCTCGAAGCACACACATGGGTGTAAATTTTATGAATTATTTTAACTGCAACCCATGAAATGGTATTGCTTTTGTAAAATTATCTCGACAACAAATGGTCTTGTTCAAGGCTTTCCAAAATGGGCTGTCATCCATCAGACAGTCACTGGCATGGATTCTAGAAAAGTGACAGCATTTCTGCATGGGGAATGAGCTGATCATATAATATCTTATGGAAAGGCAGAGTCTGGGCATCAGATGTTCCTAGATCTTTATTGTATTTCTGGGAACTTGCTGTGAAAATATATTCTTGTTAAGTGTGAATTGGAAAAAAAAAATCCCTGTGAAACCTAAATAAACTGTGACAGAAACATTTCCACTGTACTGGAGTTTACAGTAAACAGGATCACAGCTGATTTAGAAATGAAAAGATTCATTACTATAGAAAGAAGCATCTTTTCAGGCTGTGCTGCTAACAGATAGAGCATTTTGTTTAGCCCCATCTTGCCAGGCACCAAGGCTGCAGTTCAGCACACAGAATGAAGCACACAGCTCCTTGCAGAAGACAGCCCCGACCAGGCAGGGTTTGATGGATTCCTGCCTTTTGGTAGGTCCCACTGAATGCTTTTTCTTTCCTCTGATGCTTCTGCCTTCAGCTCAGCAGCCTATTGGCACTCAGAAAAAAAATGTGGGTTTGCATCTTTTGTAAGCTTTCAGGACCTTGTGTGCTCCCACCATATTTCTGACTCACTGCTATTGTTTTCCCCAACCTTCTGCTGATTAAAAACTCTGCAGGGAAAGAAAGAATTTTGCCATCAATATAGCAGCACCTCCTCCACAAGCAAAGCCTTTCTTATTAGGCCATTTGGATTCAAACCTGGAGCAGAGGTGTTACGAAGATTTTTTTAAAGTTGCTCTGATTGAGGAGGGGTATTTATGGGTGAACCAGGTGGGATGAGGGCTCTGCTGGGCTCTCCAGACCCTTGGCAGCAGGGCTCATCCTTAAGGCTGCTGTGAGCATTATAGGTGCCCTCATGGTCAGAGAGCCTGGGGGATGCAGGCTGTACAGATTTACACACACTGCCCCAGGTCAGGCTGAGGGATTTCACTGGAGAGACATAAGGATCAGGGTTAAAAGCACAGATCATGCAACAGAATTGAGAAAACAGGTAGAAATCCCATAGGAAACTGGCTGAAACACTATGAGTATGCAGGTGTGTGCCAGATACTATCATGCTCCCCAGCATGTTTCAGTACAATGTATTTTATTTAACTTCTTACAGCTGCTTGGTTAAGAAGAAATCCTGCCTGACACTTATAAGTCCATACCCTTCTTTGCTCCTGTGTCACAGCACTGTGATTTCCTGAGACAGAAAGCAGAATTAAAAGCCACTCAGCTGGAGAAAGAAGGGAGGCTGCTCCTGAGCACAGGTAGGTTGGGGGAAGTGGCTCCACTGATACAGAGCACACTGCCCATCACTTGTATTGCACATCACCTTCACTGCTTCAAATCAGTTTGGACAAAAATCACAACAGTGTTTAAAACCTCCTTGATGGCTGAGGGGAGGGAAAGGGAGAAGGGCTGCTGGGCAGGAATCAAAGTGAACACTGCCCTATTTTTCTGTATTTTATCTAAATGTTTGTGTGATGCACGTCCTGAAGTCCCTGCTTGCTTGCTAATGATGCACAATTCACATCAGCAGAAGCCCTGTCACCCTTAAACCCATCAGATTGGCACTGTGCTCAGAAGGAATGCTGGGCTGGGCTAGCACGGAGACAGCAGGGTCTGTTTTCCTTGGAGTAATTGCTTTCCTTCACTCTTCTCCTCCTCCTTCCCGGGGTCAGGGCTGTGCACATTAGGGTAGCTTTCACTCTGAGCAGCAATGTGTTGTCTGGCTGCTGGGTAAATACATCAAGCAGCTCCTGCCCAGCGTGCAGCTCACATCGTGCCTTCGTGTCCAAGCTGCTTTCAAATTATGCTTTGGTCTGGGGGTAGAACAGATTTCCTGCAGTGCTGAAGCCGGGCAGCTTCTCTGCTGAATTGGGGCTTGATAAATATGGATTCAGGTGAGCACCAGGTATGTGAAGTGCTGTAGAAATGAAGCACTTCACTTAGAGAAACGGAGTGTTTTTAAGCAGATGCAGCCAGCAGATAAATGCAGAAGTGTTCCCTTTTATCACTGTTTTTGCCAGGTTTGTGTTTGCCCAATGCAGTGGTATCTGGGTGACCATAACAACCCATTACATTCATTTGCCCACAGCTGATAGCACAAAACAGATCCCTGCTGTACGTCACTGCAATGAGACAGTCAGCAGTGACACACTGCCAGACAAATATTTGACAAAGGACAGTCGGGTCTTGCACTGGTCCCTGAGTAATGCTGACTATATTCCAGCTCCTTTCTGCTCTCTTTGTCTCATCCTTCCCAGCTGCTTTGTTTGAATTTTTCATTTCTCTTGCAGGTTCAGGTGGCCTTAGTGCACACACGTGGGGGAGCAGGGCAGCATCTCAGAACGGCTCAAGGTGTCTCTGTGGAATTATTTTGGCATGTGCAGGGGCACTCATGCTGGGACAGGGTCTGAGCACCACATCATGCAAGTGCCCAAGCATGATCCTGGTGGGAGGGAGCCCAGAGCTGGCTGGTTTGGATGGCCAAGGTGCTGTTCCCACATCCAAGCATTGTCCCAGTGCCTGGACACACCTCAGGGGTGGCAAAAGGACCGTGAAGTTCCTGGCCAGCATCTCAGAACGGCTCAAGGTGTCTCTGTGGAATTATTTATTTTGGCATGTGCAGAGGCAGTCATGCTTGTACAGGGTTTCATCACCACACCAGCATGATCCTGGTGGGAGAGAGCCCAGAGCTGGCTGATCTGGATGGCCAAGGTGCTGTTCCCACATCCAAGCATTGTCCCAGTGCCTGGGCATATCTCAGGGTGGCACAAGGACTGTGCAGCTCCCGGCCAGCTGAACATTTTGGTAGGCAACTTGTAGAGTCAGGGAGTTTGGCTACACCTGCAGACATACTCATCTAAAACCCTGCTGAGGAAAACGAACCGCTTTAAAGTCAATCCAGCCATACGGGATGAGATTAATTTAATCCAAACAATTTTGAGTGCATTTACATCAGGCATTTACACTGTGGCAGCCAGCTTGACTTTAAGCAGGATTAGTTGACTGGAGGAGCGCAAAGCGTTTCCTTGTCTGAAGGGCCCTTGGTTTGATGCTGTTGTGGGGTGGATTAGAGCCAAGCAGAGCGTTGGAGGCTGCTGAGCAGAGCTCTGCTTCTCAAAGCACAAGCAGCTTAGGAAAGGGATGCTGAGCAGAGCTCTGTTCCTCCCAGCACAAGCAGCTTAGGGAAGGGATGCTGCAGGTGGATGGGCTGCTAAGCACAGCCCACCCAGCAGCTCGGCAGAACCCTGTTTCTGTGCACTGCTTGAGCATATTTTGCATGAGGCTGGGATTTATCTCAGCAGTGGTGCTAGCTTAAGCAATAAATTCCACTTGGAAGAAATTTCGAGGCAGAAAGGAAAAGGCTTGTTAGGAAAAGCCTCTCATGGGTTGGTGTGGCAGGAGTGCCTCGGTGGCTGCAGAGTGACCCTGACGTGTGGATGTGCCCACTGGCATCCCCAGATCTGCAGTCCTGCAGCAGTGAGGCTGTGCCAGCTCTGCCCTGGATGCTCGGGAAGCCTCTGAAGTAGGATGAGAATCTTCACAGCTGGGCTCACGTGCCAGCCCCGGGGTTTTTTGCTGACTGGAGCTGCAGAAATCCATAGCCTGTATTCAGGATGGGAGAGGTAATGGGGCACAGCCCTGGCAAGCAACAAAATTCTTGGCCCCACATCAGACAGGTCCACAGGGCTGCATGCAGCTCCTGTGTTCAGAACCACCGCCCCACTCCTGCTCATGCAGGGCTGGTTCCTGCCTGCCAGCCAGCCTGCCCCCAGTGCCTTTTCCCATGCAGCCATGGAAACATCTGGTAACAGCCTCACCCTATTTCTGCTCCTTTTGAGGTCCTTCTGGTCACGTGGTAAGATTTGGGGTTTTAGTAAAACATTAGGCATGAACTAAAATCTCTCTGGAGCTGTTTCTCTTTTTCTTTCACTTCCCTTGCTCCCACACGCCTGCCTACCAGCTTGGATCCCACTCTCATCTTGGTTTGAAGGTGCAAAAAGGCACATGAGCCAGTTCTCCTCTTGGGCAGTGTGTGACACTGGCTCTCACCTATCAGATGGCCACATTTTACTTTCTGTTTTTTTTCTGATGCTGAGTAATTTGGTGCAGGAGAGGCAGATGGGTACCAGCGGAGCACCTCCCCACCAGAGCTCTGGTTACACCCCTGCAGTGTGCCATGCCCCTGCTTATTTGTTTCTCACTGCCTGAGAGCACTATTTCAGCTGTGATTTAATTCCAGGCCTCCAGGATGGACACTTCTTGTGACCAACCTCCCTTCTCCCCATATTCCCTTTGGGAATGCCTTTCATCCCTTTCATGCCCTGGGGACTGCAACCTTGTGCTGTGTCTCAGCTGAGTGGCTGAAGAGCAGCCACACTCACTGCGTGGGCAGTGGTTATCAGTGTTTCATTAGTTGGTACTTTCCTTTCTTTTTTCTTTCTTCCTCTCATTTTGTGCTCTTTGGTGGCAAAGAGCATGCTGACTGAGGATGTCTCGGGTGAGATGTCTAATTCAGGTCTCAACTGCTCAGCAGTCATTAAACATCTCCGGGAAGATGTTCCAGGCACAGGGACGTTAACCTTGCGCTCCTGGAGCAATTCCAGCTCGTTTAATTACAGCTTTCGTAGCTGGAATTTGCTCTGCACTTTTGACTGGTTGTAGGATTTTTTGTCCCCCCTTCCCTGCTAAGGTTTTGAGCAGCCTCGCAACGCGCTGCTGCCTTCCCCGCCTGAGCTCAACCAATGCGTAAATTACAGCTGCTTCTTCTCCCCAAAATCTCAAATTAATTTTATTTCCTTATTACTTAGCAACCGGGGATTCTGCTAAGTATCAGTGGTACCTATTCAGTACAAATAATCTGACCAGTACAGAGTACGTATGGCCCAGATACAGGATGTTGTTGCAGAGAACGTGACCATTACAATTCAGAAAATAACTCATGCAAAGTATATATATAAAGTCACTTGAAGAATGACATTATTAATTAAAGAATTAAACTAATTTAATGCACGCTAAACAACCCACACACATTCCCTGATGATGAAAAACTTTCCTGCCCCAAAGCAGGGACGGTTTTGGGGTGGGTGCGGGCGGCACTTTCGCGATTCACCTGACAGAGACGGCAGAAAGCCGTCTCTCGGGCCGGGGGGGGATGTGCGGCGGGAGCCCCCTCCGAGGGCTCCGCTTCCTCAGCACCTGCCCGAGGTCCGGGCCCAGGACCCAGAGCTGCCCGCCCGCCCGTGCCTGCAGGCGGCGCCGCGCTCCCGCCGAGCCCGGAGCCGCCAGCCCCCGCCCCACGCCATAAATCGCGGCGGGGCGGCTCCGGACTCTGGCGCTGCTGCCGGGTAGGCAGGGGAAGGCGGCGGCGGCGGCGGCGGCGGCGGCGGCGGCGGCGGCGGCGGCGGTGGTGGTGGTGGTGGTGCTGCTGCTGGTGCTGGTGGCGGCGGCGGCGGCGCGGGTTCGGCTCCCGCTCCGCCCCGCTTCCCTCCGCCCCGCCGGCTCCGCCCCGGAGGCCGGCACGCTGGCTCGCTCCCTGCCTGGGAACATGGCCGAAGTCGGGGAGGACAGCAGCGGGGCACGGGCTCTGCTGGCGCTGCGCTCGGCGCCCTGCAGCCCCGCCGCGGCGCCCCCTCCCGGGCCGCCGCCCCCGGCCGCGCCGCCCGCCGCCGCCTCCGCCGGCCCGGTGCTGGCACGGCTGCAGGGCCGCGAGTTCGAGTTCCTCATGCGGCAGCCGGCCGTCACCATAGGCCGCAACTCCTCGCAGGGTTCGGTGGACGTCAACATGGGGCACTCCAGCTTCATCTCCCGGCGGCACCTGCAGCTCAGCTTCCAGGAGCCGCACTTCTACCTGCGCTGCCTCGGCAAGAACGGAGTCTTCGTCGACGGCGCCTTCCAGCGCCGCGGCGGCCCGGCCCTACAGCTGCCGCAGCAGTGAGTGCCGCCGAGGCGGGCCGGGCCGGGTCGGGGGCGCGGGGGCGGTGGTTCCGCAGGGAGGTGGCGGGGGCCTGCGGGTCTGGGCCCGCTCCGGAGGGAGACGGAGGGGCCGCGGCCTGCGGGGAGGGACCCAAGGAAGGGCATGACGGGGTGGAGAGGGACCCACTCCGTCCCGAGGAGGAGAGGTGGGTCTGGGGGGAGAGGGACCGAGGAGGATGATGGAGGCGGTGAGGGGGCAGTGAGGTGGCAATGTCCCACGGGGTCTGCCAGAAGCAGGGCCTGAGGGTGAGGGGCTGCTGATGATGATCAAAAAAAAAGGTGCGGGATGATGCCTCTACCCACAGAGCCCGAGGGGACGGTGTGGGACCGTTCGGATGAAGTTGGTCACGGTGGGTGAGGGACCCTCACCTGAAAGGGTGATTTGTGACCAGGTAGTGAATTCATCTCTGGGGATGCCCTCATCTTCCTGGCCCTGCTGCTGTCTGTGACTGAGAAAGAGGATGATGTTCCTCAGTGCTGGAGCTGCTCCCTCTGAGGAAACCATGCCTGGGGAAGAAGTGTGAGCTTCTCATCCCAAGGTGTTTTGCCAGTGAGCTGTTCCCCATGGTCATCCATCATCTTCCATGCTTGCATCCCAGCTGACTGTGTTCAACTTGTGGTCTTTAAGTTGTTTCCCAAAGAAGGGGCTTCCAGCCACTGGGCTAAAACTTGCTATACCCATGGCCTGTATTCCCTGGAAAAGATCTCATGGAATAAGCTGGGGAAACTGCTTTGCTAGAGTGCTTATTTTAGGGCTGGCAAGTTGAGTGTTGTTCACGGTGTCTCTTTGGGACAACAGAAAAAAGGGAGTTGGACCAGGCCAGGGTGATGTTGCTCACCAGGACATCCAGAGAGCAGATGCCCAGGAGGTGGTTTTGCTTCACTGAGGATGGGTTAGAGTACTGCAGGAAGGTTTTCTTCTGTGCTGGTGGGGAGGTGGTTGTCTGAGCTGTGTTGTAGATAAATTCCCTTTCAGAAAGAAGAATGAGGTTGACATTAATCTGCTTCTTCCTCTGAAAATGTTGTTTATGGTTGCTGAGCACTGTCCAACGACTGCAGGGCTTCACCCCAGGGGCAGCAGCGGGGTAGTGGTGGGTGATGTAATTCCTGCCTGTGCCTCTTCAGGTCATACCAGACAGACTGTGTCCAGTGCCATCTCTGAATGAAAACATACTCTGAAGGCAGGGGATTGGGGCTTAATGGTGTAGGCTTTTTCTTTGTATCAAACATCAGTTTTCATCTATCATTTCTTGGCTTTCCTACCGTTTACTTCTAGCACCAGGGTCCTGGTGTTCTCCCTCTCCTGCCAGCCTGTTGCTCAGGGGAAGGTTTTTTAATTACTCATTTCCTCTGCAGGCTGCTTCATTTTGTACTTAGTAATTTAGTTATAACTCCCTAGCTGCTTGCTCTCTGAGGCATTTTGGTTTGTAACGTGTTTCATTTTCTAAGAGGTGTCTTTCAGTGTCTATTTAATTAATCTTGCTTTGTAAAACAAGACCATCAGAAGCCCAGGGCACTTCTGTTGTCAGCCCCTCTGGCCCTGGGTTTATCTGTGTGAGCTCACTCCTCCCTGTCCTTCTGTTTCTTCAGCTGGTTAATTGTCCACAAAACCTCTCTCAAACAGTGACTTGGTTGCTTATTTCTCTCTCTTTCCGTTTGCTTGTGATTCTTGGAATGGCAATTTTCCTTCTTCATTGCTTTAAAGGGAGGAGTTTAATGTACAGTTATGACCTCTGCACAGTAAGGCATCCTCTTTGCTTGGCCCTTGTTTGAGCTATACAAATAAACTTGATGCTCCTCCCTTTCTGACTTCCAGAGTAGAAAAATGTTTTGCATCAATCTAAAGGAATTTGCCCCCTTGCTTTGAACAGGTAAACAGTTCCTTGTCTTCTGCTGGCCAGTCAAGGGTTTCTAACCCAGACCAGGGGGAGGAAAAAGAATCCTGTTGAAACTTAGTGTTTATGCAGTCTCAGTTGAGGCTTAAAACTGTTCTCTTGTCCACTTTCTTCTCCACTCTTGGAAAAACAGACAGTTCACACATACCTTTTATGTTTAATTTCAGGAATTAATTACCATTTAATTCAATTATTAGATGGGAGGCCCTTGTGATTTGGGGAGCTCTTGCTGATAAGCTTTTAAGAATGAGTTGTTTAATTAGTTGTCTCCCTTTCTCCTGTTCTTTTTTTTTTTTTCCCCTACCTGTAAAGAATAGCAGAAATATGCCAAGTCCTGTTTCTTTTGGACCAGCACAGTCACTGCTGCTGTTTTATTGCAAGCAAGGAGATGCTTTTGTATCCTGAGATCAGAATGGAAGCAGAAGGGTATGCATTTCAGGAGTAGTTCACACTATCGATTTTAAAACAAACAAACAAAAAAACCCACAAAGAAACAAAACCAAAAAACAAACAGATCGTGGACTAGTAGATTCTCTTTCTGAGGTTTCTCTTCACTTTTCTGTATAAGATTTCTCTGTTACAAGCCTGCTTCTAAGTTTAGGAGTTCCTAACTATCTTGACAAAGCTTTTGTCAAGAGGGTAGGGAAGGGAGGAAGGAGAGTTTGAGACCTTTCTTGGAGACTGTACCTACCAACTGACACAACAGAGGCCTTTGGAAATTTTCTTACTGCTTATTTCTTCAACATTGTGTGTACATATAATCTGCTGTCACCAGAATTTCACTGCTGGGCAGGAGTATCATATTTCACAGCTGTATTGTTATGGAAGCTTATATTTCACAGATGTGATGACATAACTATGAAGTATAATTAAACAATAAGGAGGACATTTCCTAGAGGTTAATGACAATTAGAAACAAAGTGGGTGAAAGAGTGGAGGGCCCACAGTACAGCTGAAGACCCTGTAGTTTCTTTAATTAACATGAGTGCCAGACTGCAGCAAGCATCACAAATATAAATCAAGATGAACTCGTGGAAATACTTCCATCAAAAATAAGGGCTTTGAATTAAATTAATGATTGCTAGAAGCTGATTATTACTAAAATGTGCTAGTGGAAGCTGGCAATCTGGGGGTAAAATATCTGGCTGGTTTTCTATTAAAAAAAAGAGAAACTCAGTAGAATATGCAGTAGATTTTTAAAACTAGTGATACAAGCAAAATATAAGATAAAGCAGGAGCCATTAGCTGGAGCATTTTTTCCTACTGAAGATGGTAATTTTTTCAAATATATCACATAATGAGGTGTTCACAGGATCAGGTTAATGCTGCAATGTTAATTTTTCATTTATCCTTAGAATTGACTCAATTTTTAAAAGAAGTTCTAACAAATTAGAGACTTCAGGAGCTGAAATAAGCATATATTGATTCCCACCACCACCTCCCAGTCAAACCTAAGGAACTGAAACTGTGGAAAGTTAAGCTTGCTAACCTGAATTTTAAGCAGCTGTGGGTCAGGTTTTCAAATACTCTGAAGTACAAAAGTCCTATTGACTAAAAACTGCAAATGTTGATTGAGCGTAGCCTGATAATAGCACTTGAGCTTTCTGAACTGGGAGCTCAATAGATGGGAAAATGGTGCTTGTCTGTGAATATTTCATGGGATATTTGCTTATTGCTTCTGTGCCCATTTTGTGTTTTTGTAGTAGTGCTATTAATGGAGCTTGAAGTTTATTTTTCAGTGTAAATTGGTGTTTTCAGCACAAGATTCGTAAGCATAAAAATAAGGTTTTTAACTTACAGATTTTTTTTAGGATTTAAGAAATAGAAGAAATGAATGGAGGAATTTTTTGTTTGAGTGGAAAATACAAGGGAAATAAATATATGGATATGTGATATTAAACTTAAGCATGGAGTCAATTTTTTTTAAAACTGTGTATGTAAGCTCCATTATAAATGGAAAACTTACCATGCATGTGAAGTTTTATTAAGAGCATGCTGCTTTATTTATAGTGAGATTTTTCCTAGGTACTTAATAAACTTGACAAAAATAAACAGTCCAACATTCTGAACACATATCAAAGTGCTGATCCCACAAAATTTTAGGCCTGCATTCATCTTTCTGGAGTGTGAGTACACAAGTTCAACTCAATGTTGGGGTACTGGGGGTGTCTCTGCAGTTGGGGTTTAGTAACCAAGCAGAAAATGGAGAGCCAGATCCAGCAGTCTTTTCATTTCCCTTTCTAAGGAAGATTGTACAGTCTGTTGGCCAATAACTCAAGGCACTACTGAAAAGTTTTTTTAAGAAATTGGCATAATCTAGAAAAATAGAGGTGTAACTAATGTAAGGCAGTGTTGTGGTGACCTCACCAACCACTCAGCCTCCATTCTTGTGGTTAGATTGATGCCATCATGGGGTGAATGAGTGTGAGTGTCCTGACAGCTCAGAGCAAACTGCAAACTCTACGTACACATACTAAGGAAATGCTTTGCCCACATAACCACAAACTACAGAACTGGTTGTTTCTGAAATGCTGCTTCTATGTCTTGACTCTGATAACTCCCAGTGTAGTTTTACTCCTAAAATATTGCATCATCTCCATTTGCAACATTTTTTTTTTTGGCAGTGGTGTGTGAAATACATAGTTTGGTTTGCTTTGCTGCAACTTGTGGATGGTGGTTTTACTCTCACTAAAAGCTCTCGTAAAGATTTGCTGTCTTTGTGCTTCATCTTATATTTTTCATGTTACTTGATTTCAAAGACTTTAAGAACAGGTTTTTTGTTGCGCAGCAAGATGGTGATAAAGGTTTAATTATGGAATTTATGTCAAGTTGTAATTTTTGGCTAAGCAGCTCAATTTGTCATGGGTTATATTAAAACGTTTAAGGAAAGTTTCTCATTATGTGAAAATACTGCTCAATTTGAGTCAAAAATAGCTGTGCTGTACGTCAGGTTGTGAATATAAGCTCATGCTATACAGAAGTCAGTGTCTGTTCTCAAGTGTTCAAGTTTAGTTCAGTTTAGCAGATGTGTTGGTTAGGAAAAGATTAACCAAAAGATGCCACACTTGTCTTGTTTATTCTTGTGCAGCCTCTTAGTTGTGAAGTTTTAAATGTAGATTCAAGTTGTGCTGGTGTGACTTCTTTGTGTTAAAAAATCACGACAGGTCTGCTTAGCTGACTGTAGGATTCTTCCATTTGGAACTGTTGTTTTTCTATAAATTTAGGGGAGGAAGGAGGGTGAGAGTCTTTGTTTCTATGAGAACACAAATAAAAATGCTGAAACCTTGAGTTATCATATCTGAGTTATTTTGGTGCCAGCTGTGTGGGCATCCTCACTGCAGACTGTTTGGACTTCGGGTAACAAATCAAAATAATGTTTCTTTGCTTCCCCCCTGCTCCAGAAAATGGGACACGGCAGTCTTGAACCCAATGACTGAAAGCATAAATTAAAAGCAGAGTAATGTGATTGTTTTCTTTGTAAGCAAGTTCCTGGTAACTGCTCTGATAGCCATTTGGCATCAGAGCTCTTCTGTGGGATGCCAAATTCTCTTGCTCAGTGTTGCAGTTTCCTGGAGGAGTAGATGTGCAACAGGATGTTGGTAAAGAACAGGAAACTACTGGAATTGGCTACTTGTGCCATGCAAATAAAGTCTTACTACTGGCCCATGTGTAGTAATTACTGTCTGCTATTGACACAAGTTTTTTGCAGCAGCTGCAGAGTGTGGAGGGTGACAAGTGTGTTCCTCTGCTGGGAGAGCTGCCCCCTGAGACTGAGGGGTAACAAAAGGTGTAGGGACTGGTTAGGTGCCTGTTAAACCCGTTTGAGCCTTGACAGTTACCTCCAGCTGGCTTCCTTATTCAGAGTTGATCTCTACTAGCACTCAGCTCCCTATCAGTTCTTCTGACCCGTGCTAATTTACTTTGAGCTCCTTCCAGCTCTAGTAAGTGTCTGTGCAGGCAGTGTCTGGGTGTTCTGTAGCCAGAGCCAGGGGCCACCATAACCAGAAATGCTCCACAGACCAAGATTCACCTTCTGACTGGTTAGATGGGGGTGAGCCAGCTTTGCCTTCCCAATCCACTTGGAAATGTGGTTTAAAAAAGAAAAATCACATGCTTTTGAGCTGCCTTCTGCTTCATATGTGGCCATGGCCAGCATGGGTTTGGTTTGTGTCTTTGGTTTGTGTCTTTGGTTCAGTCCCCATGCAGGAGTTTCCTCAGGTTTCATACTCAGAGCTGGGACATCCACTGCAGGATTCTTACTTGAAAAAAAATAAAAGTGTGAAGTAATATGCTGTAGAGCTTAGTCCAGAGTGGTTTGGGGTGGTTAAGGTCTTTGCTGTGTTAGTGCCTAGGGCAGGCAGCAGATGCCCAAGGAATCTGCTGACCTTGTGTGGTGCTTTCTGACTGGAAACTAAGGTGAAAAGGTTAAGGCATTTTTTTGGTCTCCTGAATGTGGGCTATGAAAAGATATCTTAATGTATTTCCAGCCTTGGTTAATTGACAAATTGTGAATACAGATTACTGTGTAGTCTTCATGCATTCACTTCAGTCAATAATTCAGTATTAATCATGGAATAGGTTTTCAGGTATTTCTCAGCCTCTCAGTTGTTTGCTGACCCCTATAAAAGCAGATTGAGGTGATTACAGAGTAGATCAGTCTCACAATTTCTAATAGTATGTTATTTGTTTCCATAGTACAGGTACAGTTTTGGTTATGTATTTTCCCTCACGTCCACAAATGTTTTTTGGTAGCTGCTCACATCTTCAGGCTTTTTTCATAACAATAAAATGCATGTGTGCATCCCTTCTGCATGGCACTTAATTTTCATGAAATACATATTTTATTGCACAGTAAAACATTTAAAGATCTTAATGGTGTAATTAATAGCCTGTATGCACTTCTACCTTGTCTGTTTAGCTCTTCGGTATCCTCCTGCTCCTTTTTCATGTCCTCTTGCATTTTTTATCATGAAAATTTCAAGCAATCTTGAGAGAGCACTTTATTAGAAGCCCGTTCTTTGAATATTCAGCAACTTTTAAGTAAGATTTGATTGATAGTCCCTTCCCTCCCTACCCAACCTATTTTTAGTAATTTAAAAGCGAGTTTAATTTTTGGGTTGTCATTTGTTGTGTGTGCTCAATTTACTTTGGTGGTTTTCCTTCCTCCTTTAAATGTAAGATACATAATTTTCATGTTCTTCAAGGACATCTTGACAGTTGGGGAGAAATAATGGAGAAATTAATTAGGAGCTCTACCTTAGCAGAAGGAGGAAAGATGGACAGTCTTGGGGACTGTGTGATTAAAAATGAGCATAAGTGGAAGCAAATTTGTAAGAACATTTTTACTGCTGATTATCCTGCTTCAAGGATCCTTTAGCACAAGAGACTATTTTTATGTACAAGTACAACCCACTCCATCTTTTCAAACAGAATGAGGAGACAAAAAAACCTTGCAGAGGTGGTCTAAGAACTTTGGAAAAGGACATCCCTCCCCTTTTCTCTGAAATATAACATTAAAGCTAGACCCCCTTTTTTTTTTTTCCTCCTTCGTGCCACTTTAAAGAGAGCCTTGGGAAGTCTTCCCACACAAACTTTTAATCTTCTATCTCCCTTAAGGCCACATGCAGAAGCCACCAAGGTTTTGACTAAGCAGGACTGGACTCCCTGCAGAGCCAGTTTGTGCACTTGCTAAAGGAATTGCTCTTGAGCAACTTAAGGTCTTTCCTCTCTCGAGGGCATAAGAACTATGGACTCTTAAACACTCCGAATCCTGATTGTGTGGGAGAAGAAAAGGACTAGACACACAAAGCAAATTTTCTTTCCACTTGATGGGTAGACCAAAAATGGTTTTGCTTTTCATATTCAGTCTGAGGTGTAGCTCAAACTAGTAAGGGTTGTGGGAGGTGTACCAACTGCTATTTATTTATTGATTTTTTTATTATTTTTTTTTAATTGTTTCATGGCTTGCATAACATGGTGTACCTTGGATTGGCTGCCTGCCCCCTGGGTGTAAAGGGGTGTTGACTGTCAACAAGCCTGGCAATTGGGTGACTTTGCTTCTTTTTCTCTAGTCCATTCAGCTGGATGGTTTCTCTCTTCTTCTACCCTGTCTCCCCCAGCCACCATCTAATGAAACAATTCATAATGAAACTCTAAAGACCTGCAAAGGAAGTCAAAGGCTGGCACATGCTTTGCTGCTAATATTAACCTCTATGGAGTATAAAGGCAAGCACTGCTGTTTTCTTCAGGCATCGGAATTCTTAGAAGAAAATTCCTGACGTCTTCAATAAAAGTGTTGCTGCATTTTTTTCTATTTTGTGTAAACAAGGCATATGCAAACCAGCTGTTAGAAATAGGGGCAATCAAGTAGTTTAGACTTGTACGTGATCTGTTTATGCTTGAGTGTCCCAGATCAGGGCTTTGGAATGAAGCAGAGCCACAGAATTAATTGGGGAAACGAAACTATCTTGATGGACAATGATTCCAAAACTGAGGTACTTTGGTGACAAGTGGGTGTGTCCTCTTCTCCAGATGGTTTCTTCTCACTTTGTGCCTCACCAGAAATTATAGCAAGTATGAGAATTTTTCTATAACAAAAACAAACAAAAAACCACCACAAAACACTGCTGCAAAAAAGAGGTAGAATCTTGTTCTCATAATGTGAAGCTTGGATGAAGCTTTCTGGTAAAGTACATCTATTAAAGTCAAATGTTGCCCTGAATCTGTATACTACACAGAGCAAAGGAAGGGGGGGAGCATTAGAATATGCCAGTAAGATGACAAGAAACTCTCTAGAATTTCCTGATTTCAAAATAATGAAACTCCTCATGGCATCAGCTTCCGTATCTACTGTCATTTTGTAGGAGTCATTGTCACTTTAGTTTGTTAAACTTTCAAGGAGGAAGCCACCCTCAGTGCAGGTGTTAATGCTGGCAGGATTTAAAATACCATCGTAATCTCACAATTATTTTACACTGTTTGCCACTTTAGCCATCTCCTGCTAGGTGCTCTTTCCCAAGCCAGTCCAGTGCATCATCTGTCTAGAACTCAATCATAGTCAAATGATTTTTCATTTCTTCTATACAGTAGGCAGGATTTGTTACCAAGTCGTGGTTGGGATTCTCATCTGACCTTTGTTTTCAGTGTCAGTATTTTGGGGGCTGTAGGTGGATGTCAGGTTGTAGATGTGTGAGAGAGATGCTGCGTTGTTGCCCCAAATGCTTATTTGACTCCAGGTGTAGAAGATGTCAGCTTTTAAAACATTTAAATTGCCCTCAGAGCCTCTTTTAAAACACTAATCCTGGCTTCCTCTACTGGGTATTGAATGGATTGTGAAATGTCTTTAGAGGGAGCAGAATGGACTTGAGTGAACATTTTGCAAGGTGGCTCCATATGGATCATTTTCTATAATGTGCATGAGTAGTACATGAGCTCTTTCAAATCACTTTCTAAGTGAACTGAACCAGACTCAAAGGAAAATAGATCACAGTCATTCTCTGTGTGCTAGAAAGCCTCATTGAACTCAAAGGTTGGTAACCCCCCACACTGCAAGGTTTTTCTGGAATATGTATGTGGGAATTAGGTTGTTTTGCTGAGCTTTACAGAGGTTATTTTGTTTTGGACAGCCTTTGCTAATGTGTTCATAGGTAGTTCCTTAGGTTCAGAAAGGAAAAGTCTTTTGGTGGCTTGTGAGAGCTTTCAAGGAGCTGGGCTGGCTTTGTGAGGAGCTTTGCTTTCAGGCAAACCCTACAGTGATGAATGGCTCATTAGAAGAAAGTTGATGGCATTGCAAATGAGATTTACATGAGAATTAAACTGCTGTAGTGTATCCAACAAGGATGCTGAAACAAATGGCTCTCTCTGATGGTTATTAAGCGATTTTATGAACTGATCTTTTCAGACAGTTTCTCCTTCTTCTCCAGGGTATGAAAATTTCCCAAGGATCTCCCAAGAAGATGAGAGGTAGGATGAAAATAGGGGGTTCAAACTTGCATGTGGCCTGTGGCAGCCATGGCCAGATGTCTGTGGTGCCAGGGACAGGATCTGTGGCAGGCTGGAAATGCCCCAACAGTTGAGCAAAGTTTTAAAATGCTTGGTGTTGAGATAGGTTATGGAAATGAATAACCAGTGCTACTGTATTGACCACCTGTGGCACTGCATTTCATTCCATGCTGTCATTAGGTATTTAAGTCTCAGTGTACTGCTCTATTTCTTATTGAAAATAAGAATTTTTCTTACGAAAAATTGTTCTTCTTTCTTATTGGAAGTCTTTGTAGAAGCTGTTTCAGGGAAGTTCCCTGAAGTGTGGGTGCTGGTGGGGCTTTTTTGGCACTGAGGTTGAGTGTGGTTTATGATTGAGGGAGTACCATACTTAGTTGAGCATTTCTGCCAAGATGAGTGAAGAAGGAAAATAGTTCATATTGACCTTTTGAGTTTTAACCAAGATCTACGTGAGTAACAGAGGCTTGGAAAGCCTCTCAGAAGGGCTCTTGGATTTCTCAGAAGCAGGGAAGGAGTAAGAGATGCTGGTGGTGGCCCTGCTCTGTTGAGTCACTTCTTGTGGTCCCCTCTGTGGCAGAATGGAAGCCAGGCTTAGGCTCTGATCTTAGGGTTTGTCTTGGAGCAAGGGGGGAACTCAACCCATCATGAATGGGGGGTAGGCAACCTTTTCTGGCACAGGAACACTCTGGGCAAGTGTGTGTGTGTTACAGAGCTCAGATTTGCTATTTCTGTGACATTTCTGAAAGCAGTGTCTGAGTGCTTGCTGCCTGGTGCTGCCAGAGGAGCCAGGATCCAGGGGGCTTGAGGCAGCCAGGGAATGATGTATCCTGGTTGGGGTTGGGAGCTGTGGTTTGGCAGGACTCCCCTAGGACTGGGGAAAGTACAAGAAGTCCTCCAGGGAGTTGAGATTCATCATATTTCTGAGCCCTTAGCAAGGGCTGAGCAAAACTTACTCCTGATCCAAGTTTTTAGGCAGTGGCTGCCCTGTTAGTCCTGGTGGTGGACAGTTTGCCACTGCCTCAGGAAACATAGGTGTGGGACAAAGGTGCTGAGAGCAGAACACAGAAATAATTATCATCCCACTTTGTTTCATACAAGTTACCTTTCATTATACACTTGAATTAACTTAGTGGGACAGCAGGTTAGCACGGGGGTGAACTGTGTTTTTTTAGTAGCATAAAACCTTGGCTGCTGTCAGGCATGCACTCAAAGAATATTTATCTCCACATGGTGCTTTTTTCTTTTAGGCTTCTGTTCCACTCCATAGGTCTGCCAATTTGATCTGTACTTTAGCTTTGTTTAATGGGTATTGTCTGGTATGGTTGGGATTTTATTTTTTTTTTCCTCTGAAACATCACACAAGGGTTTAAAATGGAGCTGTTTTAAACACAAACACTAGGATATGGTATGTGGGTTGGGGGTTGTTATTTTTTTTTGCCAATATTGTCAGAGTGGCAACCACAGAAAATTAATTTCTCTGTTCTCAAATATGTCCCAAATGTATCTGTGCTGAAGGAGTCCCCAAGGGTTCTGGGGAGGTGCTGCCTGAAGACACATCTTTGCTGTCTGTCAAAGCAGGAGTGACAAGTAAGATGTTGATTCTTTTAAGATGGATACTGGCTTAACAGGGCTAAAATCCCTACTGTCCTGTAGCCCATTTTACAGAGGTCTATAGAAGCCTAGAATGACTAGAAAATATTCAGAAGTATTTAACCTGGGTCTGTTAGAGCTCCTTATTCTGACACCCACTCTAAGCAGCTATCCAGCCCCAGGATGGATGTGGTTCAAGTCCCACAAGCAGTCCTGTACATCCTGAATATACATTTACCACCCAAGCAAGGTGGGCTTCACTTGTGGAGAGAACCAACAGATCCTGCCCCAGTGCTGAGTTTCATGGTACAAATGTGTGTGGTAAGCAGGAGAGGAGTTAATTTTAGCTTGATTGGCAACACAGAAGGGAATCAAGATGAGTGTAGTGTAAATGGCAGTGGGAGGAGATCAATAAGTGTAGTTTATTTCCATGTATCCAAGTGGGTGTTCTAAACAATTTCTTTTTTTTTTTTTTCTTTTTTCTTCTTTTTTTTTTTATAGAACCAAGAATGTTAATGCATTTAGTCCTTGAAATCCTTCTGTGAAAGCAATTCTGGAGTTTTGTTGTGTGGTGGTAATTTTAAATTAATACCAGGTGCTTTTATTCTCTTGCTTAGCTCTTCCTTGTTCCTTTGCACTGTTACCTGGTTCAGCAGCAAGTGAGGAGTGATTCTTGGGAATGGACTCTCATTTCTTCTCCTACTCACCTTTGTTGATATTCTGGAGCATGTACAAAACTGTTTATGATGAAACATTGCTCAAACAGCCAGGTTAAGATTTATTGACATAAAGGAGGCAGGGAGGAGGGAGTGGCTGACTGGTCATTCCTGGCTATTTCCAGCTGACTGGGATGTTGCTGAAGTTGCCCACATGTCTGTGCAAGGGCTCTGGTGTGTCAGGATGCTCTTCAGAAGCCCAGCGCCCAATACCTCTCAGCATGGTCTGGTTTTCCTTTGTATGGCTCAGTCATGGATGTGTACATGGGGGATGCTCTGCTGGTTCTGAAGCTTGGGGTTTTGAAAACATCCCATGGCTCTTGAGCAGGGCCCTGCTATTTTTCTCTCTGTGGGGGAGAGAGGAGGCTTTCAAATTTGCTAGTAGGGTTGTTACCTACAGGAGTTTTGAGAAGAAATCCTTTTTAAAACAAAAAAATAAAAAAAGACACATACTTCTTAAAAGACAGTGGTGTTATATGGACTGCAAGGAGAGTCAGAATGGCAGGTTGGAAGGTGGGTGCTATTTAGGAAGATAAATTGATAAAAAAATAGAGTAGCATCAGAGCTGGGAAGAGGGCAGGTTGATGGAAAAAAAATATCCTCATCCTTTCTGAAGCTAGAACAGTTTGTTTCCTGGCTCATCTTAGCTACATGCAAACCAAAGATGTTAAACAGCTATTTGGCTTCTGAGCAAGTCTTTATGTAGCATGCTCAGTTATGTTTGTTCAGCTTAAAATCAGCTATTGAGAGTGTTCAGGCTGTAGATAAAAAAGGCAATATTGACAATATGCTTTAAAAAAAATTCAAGATTGATCAGGCTGCCATGGGAAGGGATTTTTGCCATTTTAGGACTTTTATCAAAAAGTGAGATACACACAGACCTCATATGTAGCCTGTAATTTCCATTTGCTCTGAAGATCACCCATTTATTGGCTGGGGAAGAAATGGTTCAGATAGGATCTAGACCTCTGCAGGCTGCAATACCTGATTAGAGCAGCAGTGGTGCACAGGCTGTTGAGTGTTATATGGTCTCTTAACTATCTTATTTTTATGTATACAAGCACACACACAACAAAATAACATAATAGGCTTGCTGTGTGTTACAGATGATATCAGGCATCTGCAGTGCTGATTGTGAAACTCTCTGGTGCTGGCAGCCAACCTCATTTAAATAAAAGCATCATTTGCTCTTTGTGCCAGCCCACTTCTTTGGTGGCAAACTTTCATATCAAGTTTTTGGTGTCAGGCCACTCATTGTAACACTTAAAACGCCTCCCTGTTCCCAGACTTCAAAGTAAACAGCAGCTTTAGGATTAAATTTAGACTTTAAAGACAGCTTACTAAGTGTTCTCAGCAGGCAGCTAAATGTTGACATCCTTGGAAATGTGGCTGCAAAGTTTTACTCCTCTGTGACTATACTGAGAGATGTAATAAATGAGAAAGACTTTAATTGACTGGCAGTGGTGTTGGTTTAAGATGTGGCTTGCCATTTAACACATAGAAAAGAGTTCACTGTATCTTAATTTGCTCAGAGATATGAAGTTGGTTAGAGCAGGGACTACACAGGGGAAGGGAGCAAATTCTGTGTGTGGTAGAAATGGGGCTGGAATTTACCTTCAGGAGACTTCAATAATGAGGAAAAAAAAAAGCACAAAGAAAAAGCCTAACCAGTATTGATTAAAAGACAGGTGTCTCTGTTGAGGCTGCAGATTAATTTGTACTGATGTAAAATCACATCTGCTTTTAGTTGGGTGGAGGTCAGACCTTCTAAAGCTCATTTGTTTAGCACACTGGGAGATTTGAGATAGCTCTTGCAATGCTTCAGACTGTCTGCACTCCATTTGCTCTTCATGCTGCTGACCTGCAGCTTGCTTGTCTTTAAAGAAATAGGAGCACTCAGGAGAGGAAGAGGAATTTGCCTTCTGATAGCAAGCCCTGTGCCCAGCACTCCTGGTTTGGAGTGAATGGCATATTTTGAAGCTGACTCCAGTGTTTTGAAATGTGAAACTGAGTGAGGTACAATTATAGCACCACCTCTTTGTTTCTCTGGGCCTGGCAGATGGGTACCAAGTAACAACCATGGTGTCTTGGCATCCATATGGGAAAGGTGGGCTTCAGAGAAAAGCTTGTTAGTAATATTCTTTTGATTATACCAAGGCTTGGTTTCTGAGATTATTTAACATATTTATAATCCATCTGTAAATAACACTCAGGAGTTTGCAGAATTCATTTTAAGTGTTTGTAGTTGAGATTTTCTGTATTTTAAATGGATAAGTGAATTAATCCCTAATCAGGTGTGGATTGACCAGTGATCAGAGTTTGTAAACAGGTGATGGCAATGATGATATTTCAAGAATATCCTCCAGCTTTTTTGCAGGCCTTAAAGTGAATGAAAAGACACTACTACTAGCTGGGTAACAGTGGTTTCTGCTTGAAAAGTTTCAGAAAAGTCACTTGTAAAATTGCACATCCCTGGCCTGATAGCTTTCTGAAGGAAACTGGAACAGCTTCTGGCAGGTTGGTTTTTTGCATGGTACTGAGCAGGAATACTGGAAGACACATCAAAGCTGGGAATAGTAGAATCTGGAGAAGATGTGTCCATAATGCGAATTTCCCAGCACTGTGATGATTTTGGAGGGAACCTCCTGCCATTCTTGCTGACTCTCTGTTAGCTGAGTGAAACACCCTTCTCAGCAGTTGGTGATATCCATCCCTGTTCTTCTATGAGATGCTGTTTTGATACTCTATTAATTTATTCCCTGATGTTATTGTGCTATTTCACTACACCAAAAAACCAACAACTGCAGTGTCTTACATGTTTTGGGTTTTTTTCCCCTTTCCTGCTCTGTGCTTTATTCCTGAAAGGAGTAAAGCTTTACTCCCTCAAAGGGGAGAATCTCCAAGTGAAGCTGTGCTTGATGTCTCAAATAATTTTCAAAGAGTAGAATCACAGCTTTGTTGAGGAGATATAAAGGATATAAAAATGCAGCTCTTGATTGTTCACTATTAATTCTCCAGTGGCAAACAGCCTCAGACGTTCTCACCTGAATGAAAAAAAATAACTGTTTCTGTCAGTGATGCTGCTCAGTTTGTTTGCTCTGTGACAGCAATTAAAAGGAAAAGAAATGGTAGGGAAGCTGCTGTAGAATAAGATGCTTGAAGTTTCACAGCGTGGTATCATAGTGCAAACTCCCCTGAAGGTTTTGCTTTTAACATGTAGTTCTTGGAACCTCAAAACAACTACAAAAGAGTGCTGATTTTCTCCTGTGCATTTGTAAGGAAGATACAGATGAACTAAACCAGCATTTTTCTGTTCTTTGGGTTGGGCTTCTGGTCTATCTCTTCTTTTTTAGCCTCCCTGATCACCCTGAGGCTGTTTACCCTCTTCCCCCTCCACCACCTGCTTGGCTCACTTTCCCTCTCTGCCTTTTCCCAGGATGGGCAGTGGCTCAGACCTTGATGTTCATCAGCTCTGGAGGTGGGATATCTGCAGAGATTGAAGGAAAGAAAAAAACAAAACAAAAAAACAGCCCACAATTTCTGTGTGTGTCTCTGTGTGCATGATATTGGCAGGGAGAGGAATCCCAGAGTTTGCCCAAGCTTTCCTGGGAACATTGCTGTCTTCAAAGGAGTTTGCTAAAATATCTGTTTGAAAACCTGCCTGTGTGTGGAAGGCTTTCTCATTGTGTTTCAGCCTCGATGAAATGGCATCAAGGGAAGTCCTGTGCAACTGAACTCAATGGAAATGTTCATTACAGATAATTTTCTTGGTGCTTTTAAGAGCCATAGCTATTCATAAGTTGTGGTTTTGCCTGATGCTGCTGGTAGGATTGTAAATAGCTACACTTGCCTGCACACACTCTTTGCCCATCTGAAACCTTGTCTGACTGTGCTGGAAAGCTCATTTTAAACACAGTAATCTGCAGTGTTAGGCAAATTCCAGTGTCACCTGTGGTGCCTTCTCATTAAGGGAAAAAGTCCTTTATATATGTACAGTTCCAGCTAGAGAATAGCAAGCAGCATAAGGAAAAGGTCTTGTCTGTGACAAAGAAAAATGGCAATTTCAACTTTTTCTGCTGCATTATTCCTTGTTGAGCCATCTTATGCTCTTGTTTTTCTTAAAGGACAATCAGCAAATAAACTTCAGAAGTGTGGAGGTGTTAAAACCCCCTTCTTCTGCAGCATCCATAGCCTGCCTGTCCTGCCTGAGCTGACCACAAACCAACTTCTGTTCCTCCAGACCTGACCTGCAGGTTGCTGTGGCAGAATTTCCCAGGGGAAGCACTTGCTGGAATGCAAAAAAAAAAAAACCCAAACCAACATTTTTTAGTGCACAGCTGAGTGATTCTGGGTTTGAAATAACTAAGCTGAATCAAAAAGATAAAATAATTTTAAAAATCTGTTTATTGTTTCTGACCTCTTGAAAACTTTCAGCCTCAGAGAATCGTTGTGGTGGCAGATGTGATTTGCCTGATAAAGAACAGAGCTTTTCTTAAAAATAATTCCTTGTGTTTGATTTTCTGAAAGGCTAAGGCAGTATTTGGATCATGTGATGCTTAAATCTCAGTTTGTTTTTCTAAAATGTTACAAATCTGCAACATTTTTCTTGCTGGTATCTCCTCATTTCCTTCCTCCCCTTGATATTTGTCCCCTCCACCTCCTCTGGGTCAGTGTTGGTGCTTGTGTTTCCATGTGGAAGGCAAGATAAGGGATCTGATCTGCCTCACAGCTCAGGCCCAACAAAAATAAAAAGGAATTTACCAGTTACCTGGTTTGATTTGCTGTGCTGTGGTTTGGATGGAACCATTGGCAGGAGGGTGACAGAGAGGAAATGGCTGAGGGGATGGGATGGTAGCAGGGATAAAGGAGATTTAGATTGTGTTAAAATAAATCTGCATGAGATGGAGTGGCATAATTGAGATCTCTTGGGGGAGAAAATTATTTTTAAGGCAGAGGAAACCAGTGGGCCATCCACATGAGCTGCAGAATTTTACCCAGTTGGCCAGTTCTGTATCCCAGAGAGTCCAAGGTGACCATGGAAAGAGGATTTCCAGTGAACTCTGGAGTTGAGGGGAAGGACAGAAAATCCTGGCAATGATCTGGAATTACAGGCTAGTCAGTCCTGAAGAATTCTCAGTTACTTCAGTGTGAGTTTGCCTTGGGGGAAACCAGGTTTACCTTAGAAGAGGAGTAATACCTAAGAAGGGGTTAATACCAGGATCCTCAGAACACTGAAACTGAGCTACTGGTGCCTCTGGTGTAACAGGGCAACAGAAGAAAATGAAAATTTGTGAAGTAGAAGACCACTCTCTGCTGAATTTAACTAATTATTTCAACCCAAGCTCACTCACATATGCACACAGACAATTTTAGTTGAGTCTCAGCTGGTGTCTGTACTTCTCCATGTGTCTGAAATGTTAAGCACCACAGTATATATTAAATAAAGTGACTGTGTTAAAAACATGCAAGGCAAGTGATTTGTGAGCTTAGGGGTAACTGTGAGGTTAGAAACCAGTCCCTGTCATAAAAACCCAGGTTGTGACATACAGAGTAATTCTGACCAAACATTTCAATGGGTTTCTCTCTCTTTTCAGCAGTGCCAGAAATCTCTGGGCTCCTTTCTTTGGAGGTAATCTCAGTGCTCTCTAAATCTACTTTACCTCCAATTATGTTAAAAACACTAATGGCGACTTTTATAGCTTTTCCTTTAATTAAACACCAGTGGATAATATCAGAGGTGGTTTTGGAGGGAGCTCTGGAGCTTCTTTCTTTGTCCTGCTGCTGTCTGGCAACGTGCTTGTCTTGCCTTGCCTTCAGATTGAGCTGATTCATTACAGGAAGAACAATCTGGGCTTCACCATTTACTTGCAGGCTCTTTGCTTATCTCTTCATGAATGCAACAAATGGTTTATCACGTTCCAGATTATTTCTCTGTGTGGTTGATAAAGGACTTTATGGGTAGGCCTTCAGTGAGATTTCTGTGTCAAATCTGAGCAGCTCAGTAGAGCAATTGAAATGGAAATAGCAAATGCTGCAGACTCATTACACTTTGACTGCAGCAACCTCCAAAATAAACCAGCACTCCTAAAAACCTGGCAGTTAATGCTGCCTGTGTCCCCCAGCCTAAAGAGATGTGTAAAGAAAAGAACTGTAATGACTCTTAAAATTGCCATGGTGATAGGTACATGCTTGGTTTGTAATGTGTATTTAGATTTCACAGAAGAAAATGGTTTTGTCTTCCTTCAAGAAGTCTTTCTGTAGTCTTAGTGGAATTAGCTTTTTCATTTGGAATGCTGATAGCACTAGCCAAGTGGATGATACAACTGGTTTCTTACTGGTATTGCTTACAAAGTGTTATTTAGGAGGAAGAGAAATTCTAGAGTAGGGAGTGGAACAAGAAATGTTGGATGATTTTATTATTATTTTATTATAAAGGAGGGGTGAATAGTACATAATCTCCTGTGACAGCTCAGACAGATTTCAGAGCTTGTTGCACAGTTTTATGTAATTCATTCAAACTAATGTTCCTTTTCATTCACTTGTGATTGAAAGGTGGGTTACTCATGTTTTTCCCCACCTTGCTGCTTCAGGCAGCTGCAGTTCCAGCAAAAGAATCCTTTTGAGCGCAACCCTTGGGATGATTATTCCCATCGGAATGTAAGGGTCTGGCTTATTTTTGTGAAGGTGGAGGAAATTGATTTGGTTCTTTCAGTTGCTGGAATGAGGGGAAGCCCTTATAAATTTTATGTTTTGCAGTTGAAGTGTTGAATTTTGTGCTGGGTGAGGTTTGCTGTAGAAAAGCTCAAGTTTTGAAGACTGTTGCTTTCCCTGGGCAGAGGGCAGCATTCCAAGGCAACAAATCTTTGTCAAGAAATGTTCTCAGCTCAGCTGGTTTGCAGTGGTCAGAGCAATTATCACGGCCTTGTTTCTGAAGAAACATGAATCTGGGGTGGTTGTTCTGCTCTGAGTTTGCTTATCTCTCCCTGGGCACCCCCTCAGGGCTCCCAGACGTGTTCAGTCACGTGAAGCAAACTCTTTATCTTTTTCTAAGCAAATTTAGTTTGATATTGGGTGCCTGGGTGCCTAAACTTTCCCAGTGAGTCTTTCATGTTGTCTAAGGCACCTCCTTTCAGACTGCTTCAAAGTAGCACAGGAATAGGGAGTGGATTTCTGACTTAATGGAACTCTATTTTCAGAGTTGCAGGAGTCTGCTTCTTCCCTTTGCTGATTACAGAAGATGAAGAAAATGAGTTACAGGAAGTAATCGAGGCATTTCTCTATAAATCTGCTATGTACAGGACCTGCACGTTGATTGTGGCCTGAAATGTTGGTATTTATCCTACAGGCTGACTGAAACAGTGTGAAGTATCCACCTTTCCCTCTGGAGAAATCATGTCAGGTACCTTGAAATAATTTGTAATGGTAATGGCCTGACACCAGTGACTGACAGCCAATTCTCACTTGTGCTGAGAGTCCCAAGGTATTTTTGGAACTCTGGGCATGGGAATAATAACATATTCTTCAGGTTAGCTACATGCAATTGACACAAAACAAATAGATTTCCAAGAAGGTACAGGGCACAGAGAAACAGTTGCTGTGTGAGGCTTGTTTGGGATTTCTTTCTCTTTTACAAGGGTTTTTTTGGGGATCTGTAGTCAAACTGCATTTGGTAATGACATAATTCTGTTTCATCATGACACAGGCTGCTGTAGTTAAAAGTTCTGGCTGCCCACATTTACTGAATCCAAGGTGTTTACTGATGGTAGAGCTGACTGCCTCATCCTTAGCAGCTGGGCTACTGTCCCCTGGCATCACAGAAGCAGTTTGCTTGGAAAAGACCTTTAAGATCATTGAGTCTAAAGTCAAACCTAATCCTATCCACCACTAAGCCATGTCCCTAAGCACCATATTTGTCTTTTGGATACCTCCAGGGATGGTGATTTAACCATGTCCCTGGGCAGCTTGTTACAGGGCACAGTTCTTTTAGTGAAGAAATTTTTCTTGCTACCCAGTCTCTGCTGGTGCAGTCTGAGTTGACTTCCTCTCATCACTTAACTGACCCTCCCTTTCCAACCTTCTTTCAGATATTTTTAGAGAACCAAAAGGTCTCTCCTCATCCTCTTTCTCCAGGCTAAACACCCCCAGCTCCCTCAGATGCTCCTGGTCAGACTTGTGCTCCAGACCTTTCCCCAGCTCCATTGCCCTTCTCTGGACATGCTTTTACCCCTCAATCTCCTTCTTGTAGTGAGGGGCCCAAAACTGACCCGAAGATTTCAGGTGTGGCCTCACCAGTGCTGATCCCTGCCCTGCTCCTGCTGCCCAAACTACTCCTGATACAAATGCAGAGGGGGGGGGGGCGGGGGGATGTAAATATAAGAGTCAATGGTGTGGGAACAGTATTTGCAAGTTTAAAAACAACTGGCAGTTACAGCAAAGGGACAGTCATGCTTAACTGTGGTTTGGTTTTGTTTTTTTTAATGAAACCTGTGATTCAAACAGCAAAAAAAGTGTTATTTTTAAACAAAGCACTTCCTACAGGGCTTGACCTGCTGCTGCATTTGTACCCCCAAAGTACAGGAATAACAGGATTTCATAAATTATGGCAAGATGGGTACCAGCTTGCTGATGACAGTGCATGTATAACAACCTTCCACCTTTTCTGGTTATTACCTTTTGCATAATACATTGGAATGATGTTTATATATAGCATAACATAGATTATATATAATGTTTATATATATAATCCTGTATATAAATATTCCAGGGTTTATATAAACGTTCTTTTATATATTTTATATATATGCTTCACCTTGGCTTTTTCATGATTTGTCCTCTCCATTTTGTCACTGGGCTCTCTCACAGTGTAAATGTGAAAACATGAATCCAGCAGTTTCCTGTCTCCTTTTAAAATCTTTAAATAGCCTTTTCTTGCTCTTGTGCAGCAGATCTTAGAAGTAATTTGTTGTTGAAGAGCACTCAGAGTGCTCTAACAAAGAGATCAGTGACTGTAGTAGCTTCTGTTGAACCTGGTGCTGTGTTTTGGCAAATCCATCTCTTTTCCCTTTGCATCTGTGAGCAAAAGGTGCTTTGAGGAGGGGGAGAATATGTCTGCTTTCTATAGTCATTTTGTTGTTCGTTTTTACCTAACTATTTTTCCTGAAGTCTGCTGTAGGAGTGACTCTTTATGTAAAGTCCAGTGTTTCCCAGCAATTTATTTTCAAATGCTTGTGGTCACTGTCCCTGGTTCACCATATGAAGGATGTCTCATGGCACTGGTGCTGCTTTGCCAGTGCAAGGAAGCTCATCACAGGACACTTTGGGGAAAAATGTTGCTAGAATTTTTTTTATTTTAAGCAAGATACATCATTTATATCACAGTAACCATGTGTGGCATGTGCCCTCCTCCTCCCCTTGGTCTCCAATGTATATATAGCATACATTCAGCCACTGCTATGGAGTCCGTGAGCTCAAGAATGCAGCAGGGAGCCAGCAATCCATTTTCTTTGACTTTCTGCTGCCTGTAATCTAATAAGGCAAGAATTGGGTTGTGTGTTTGTGTGATTTGAGTATTAACACAAACTAAAAAAAAAAAAAGAAAAACTTTCAAACTTTCTATTCTCACTGCCCTGCAAAGCATCCTAGAGAAATGGAAATCCTTTCCCAGGAAGAATTGATGTATGCAAGGTACTGTTGCTCTATATGAGCACAATACATACGGTTTTATGGCATTGCAGGCCTGCCCATAGCAGATCATCAAGTCAAATGTGGCACTTCTGGAACTGAAGCAGGTTGGTTCTTGCCTGTTCCAGGGCCAGGAGGTTTTGCAGACCAATTTAGTCCTCTAATCAGTTGGACATTTCAGAGGTGCTTTTGAAAGACTTGTCTCCTGGGCACCTTTGGAAATGCCAATTAATTTCATCATGCTTTTTGTTGAGTCTAATTTGTGCTTTCAGAGTCATCTTTTGCTCATGATGGAAATGTTCAGCATTGCCATGCATCTTTGATAGGAATCATGCAGCATGGATCAAATGGAATAACTCAGTTTAAATAACTTGAAATATATATACAGTAATCTGGAGGAATGCATACTTGGTTTTGCTTGGGCTGTCTGTCTTGTCCTGCTTATCTTCTGGAGAATTCTAATTCTCATAGGTTTAAATCATGTGCTAACATGCCCCACTCCTAAATAGGACTGATATAATTTGAGTTTATCCTCTTTGGGCTGGAAAGAGGTTAATGAAGGGAATTAGAAAAGCTCATTAAAACTGCGTTTTAATGAAAAGTGTAATGAAAAGTGAGCTTCCTGTGACAAGGTGATTCAGCAATCATGCTTTTCTGATTTCTCATTGCCACAGTTACCCACTGTTAGCCCCTGTGCTGGTTTGAAGCTGTGTCTTGGGCTGTGCTGTTGCTGTTTGCATTTTGTGGTGGTTGTGATGGAGACAGGAGCAGTAACATTTATCCCAGACACCTTCTCACCCCTGAGGGTGGGGGGGCAGTTCAGCAGGAATTTACACCATATTTTGCATTGCATTTCCATTCCTTGGGTCCCAGGTTTTTACAGCAGTTTAAAAGCATACAGGCTCTTTGGATAAGTTCCCCCCTTCCTTGGCTTTGCAGGCAGTGTCAATATTGGAAGCCAGCACAGACCAGGCTGGGGAAGCTTTCTAAAGCTCAGCACCCTTGTTTCTGGGACTGGTTCCTTACAAAACAGCCATGTCCTTGCTAGTTAGCAGGATGTGTGAAAACTTTTTCTATGTCCTGGCTTCTGCTTCAGTGGATTGGGAAGCCTGTCTTTCTAAAAATGAAATCACAAAACAAAACTCTTTGCTGGTGTAGTCAGCCAAGGCTCTGGTTCCAGTCTGAGGCTGTGGGTAAGTCAGATGCTGGATGGGGTCACTTTGGGGAGGCTCTGAAAGAAAAGCAGGGTTAGGTGGGCATTTTCAGTGCACATTTACTGGGTTACTTTAAACCTTGTATTTCAGGTTGACTCATGATTTTGGAAAAGCTACCAGTTGGCTTTTGTTAAGATTGCCCATACTTGCTGGCTGATGGGGCTGCCTCAGTGTTTTGGGTGCAGCTATCAACCTCTCTAATGTTGTTACAGCATTGCTAAGTATAGAGTTGAGGAGATGGTTGCATCATCCCCTGGAAGCAGTAATGTTTAGAAGATGGGGCTCTTGAGTTCCTGGGTCCTTATGAAAAGAAAGATATAAGAAAGACAGAAGTGGCAGCTGGATAGAGCTCTGTGCTGATAGGAAGCTGTGCTGGGGATCTTCTGGCCTCAACAGTGCTGCAGAACTGCCCTTGGGCTCTGCTCTCAGACCTGTTGAGATCAGCAGCAGGTTGGGATTGCACTGAACACTGTTAAACAAGGACTGATTTGTCTCTGACTCAGATGTTCAACTATTCCTGGGCATCTGGCATTACAGCAGAGAATTCAATCACTCAGTGAAAGGAAGCACTGCTTTTCCCCTGTAAGGACTGAAGAAATGATGAAGCTTTGCTTGTATTGGTGTTGAGCCTTAGTCCATGTGATGCTCATTGCAAATTTATGTATTCTTAGCTTCTGCTATAAGCATATCCATGTAGCAGTGCAATCCAGCTTACAATCCAGATCAGTAGCTCAGCAGCCTTGTTTCAGGTCCCTCTCAGTAAGCTGTGTGCCTGCTGCTGGCAGACAAGGACACTGCTGGTTTGAATTGTCCATTTGTATTGGCTCTGCAGAGAACCCTGCTCAGAAGGGTTAGATAAACACGAGGAGGCTGCATTGCCAGCAATGATGTTCTTATTTAATGCCTTAATGAGTGCAGGTGGCAGGACCTCTGAAGTCAACTGAATGCAATGCAAACTTCTGCTGGATGTAGCAGAGCCGTTGTGAGTCCAAGCTGCTGAATGCTGAGCCAGCTCATCTGGGAGATGAGGTGGGAGATGGGAATGAGCTTCCCACGCCTGAATGATAATTTTGCACTCTGAACAGCAGGTTTCTGAACATTACCTCACAGCAGACCGAGCTCTTGCAGAAGAACCAAGAGCAAGAGAGTATGTTTTTAGAGCTGTAATAGCATGTGTCTCTGCACTTCTGTTGGTTGCAGCACGAAGATAAAGTAGTCACAAATACAGATTTATTTGCCTGACACCTCGTTGTGTTACCTGACAGGATTCAGTAATGCACTGGTTAAAAGAATTATGTTCAGCCTCCACCAGCACTTACAGTGCTGGAGCAACACTGCCAGAGCTCTTGATTTCCTTCTGCAGGCAAGATGCTGGAAGCCAGCACAATTGCTGTGTTCTGCCTGCCTTTCCCACAGTGAAACCTGGTTTTTATTTCCTGCATCTTTAACCTTAGTATCAGTGAAGTGATCCCTGGAAAGCCTGTATTGATTGCACGTTATTGTCTAATTAAAGTGCAATGAGAAGGATTGCAGAACACTTGCTCTTGTACCCTGTGCCTGCTCTAGACACTATAAATTAGAAAGCTTTCTGTTCAAATATGGAAAATGTCAGTGCTTATTTCCTTCTGAATTTCCCAGAATCTCCTGAAGGCTATGCTCCTAGATGTGTGATTATTTTTTTTCCCTTAAATAACAATTGGAAAGAAGTGTTATTTAGAGAAGAAATGAGACCCTGTAGGCTTGGAGGGGCCCTTTTCTGACCCTGTTAGCTATAACCCTTTCTGTCTAAAGGGAGGCACATCTAAATGAATCTATTTTCATCTGAAGCCTGCTAAATGATCCTTTAGCATCGTGTGCAGAGATATAAATGGGTATTAGTTACACAGTATGTTGAGATCTGTCTTTAAATATTGCTGTCTAGTTTTACCTGGAGGCTGTTTGATGCCATGTCTGGACTTTATGGCTTTTCTATTCAATGTTGCTGGTGGTTTGATACTTTCTAGTAACTTGGACTATCCTGAGTTCTGTGAAAGGTGCTAATTAGAGAAATCCTGCTCTTTGAAATGGCAGGAACTTGAGAGTGTGTCACTATAGTTCTGCATCTTGCCCAGTCACTGATTAAATGCAAGGCCCTGGGGAAATAGCTTAGCTTACTCAAACCTTCAGCTTGCATGCAGTCACTAGATGATCCATGATACACCAGGATACATACACAGAGATTTCTGAGTGATCAGTAATTTTTCCCAGAGCTCTGGGCAGAAAGATGCAGTAGTGGATGGTGGACAATCAGTGAATCAATGATTCACCAGGTGCACACAGAAACCCTTGAAACCTGTTCAGTATCATGGATGAAACTGACTTCTCCCTTTCTTTCCCTTACAGATGTACTTTCCGATTCCCTAGCACAGTTATAAAGATCCAGTTCACATCTTTATACCATAAAGAAGAAGCAAAAGAGGAAGCCTCATCACCTCCCCTCCGGCCACTTTATCCTCAAATATCTCCTCTGAAGATCCACATCCCGGAGCCGGATCTCCGGACCGTGGTCAGTCCCCTCCCGTCCCCCACAGGCACTATCAGGTAAGCTGTTAATTCTCCAAAATGTGCTCTCTGGAAAAGGTATTCCCTTACACCTATCTGTATTTTTTGGTATATTTGGGGCATTAAATATCTCTTTGAAAAAAAAAACAAAACAAACCACGATACAAAAACTTGTTAAATATTTGCAGTTTGAAATTATGGGCATCTTAACAACTGGAAGTAGGGCACACAACTGTTTTCTTACAAGCCTAAAGGGCTGGGAGGGGTAAAAACTTGAGTCTCTTTCACCCTATAGAGTTACTAGTCTATCTTTGGCAGTGGAATTATAAATATTTATCAAGCGCTACCTATATGCATGAAGAAAAGAAAGCAGGCAAATGTTTTCTATGTTAGGACTGCCCATTTTATTTTTATCTCAATAGTATTCTGTTGTTGCTGGGTGGTGCTGGTGTTATCTGAAGCTAGGGGCAAGGGGTGGCCATTGGCATGTGGTTTCCTGGGAATAAAAGGAAGTGGGGGTAGGATGCTGAGCGTGTACTGAGGGGCTGTAGCCATCTGAATGTACATCTGTGCAAGTATCCTGTTTTGCAAATTACCTGATTTCTGAATGTGCAATAGAAATAACCTGAACACCAAGTTAATGTCTGGGATATTTTCTTTCTTTTTCAGCAGAGTTGATGTTACAGAGTTGCAGTAACCTCTTCCAAGACTAAAGCTGCTATTTGAAGTAGAACAAATTTTATGAAGCAAAGTAGACTAAAGTTGTAGGATGATGTGTTAGTTTTAAAACATGCAGGCTTTAGATTGGCAAGAGTGTACCTGGTAACTCTAATAGCCTTCAGGTTGTTGGTTTTTTTTTTGTCTGCACGTTTGAAAAATGTGTAATAGCCAAATGTCATCTGACAGTTAGCACTAAGTCAGTGAGGAACAGTCAAATTGAGAACAACTTAAGTGCCACAGTGAAGCCAGTTTGGTTTTGCATAGATCTGGGGTTGTTTGCTTGTTTGGGTTTTTCCCCTGGCCTCACAGAGCTACCCAGATGTGCAGTGCAGATATTCTAGAAAGAGGGGGCTGGAGGTAGCTGTGGTTTTAGTCCCTCTGTTGAGGCACTGCTTTTAGTTTATATTTAACCTTCTCTTTTTAGATGAAGCTTGTTGCTGGGAGGGGAGGGGGATGGTTTCTTTGCCAACACATGGTAGTTAGTTTCCATTCAGTCATCTTGCGCAAAGCAGCACTGTGTGGTTTGTGTTACTAACAAAGCTGTAGCTTTTGACTCTGGTACATGCCTGCAACTGTTGTTTGACTCCCCGAGAATGTTTCTTTTGCATATGGAGAAAGTGGAAATAGTAGTGTTGAATTGTGCTCGGCCCCTAACGGAGTGTTTACCAAGGGTGATTAATGATTGCATCCGTTTGTCTTGAGCAGAAGCTGCTCCAGCCAATTCTTCAGAAAACCTCAAAAGACATCTGAGGTTTCACTTGCCAAACCCCTTTCGTTTCCGAGTTCCTCTTGCAAGAGGAGGGACAGACACGTTTGTAAACATCCCTGCTCAGCCCCTTCAACCTTCCCCTCTCCCCCAGCAAGGTCGTGAAGCTCTCACACCCTGTGGGCCACCAGTTGGGAAGTGATTTGGGTGTTGCTGCCCGCAAAAGGGAATTGTTTTCAGGGAGCATGGAGCTATGGATTCTGCCTTTCAGGGCAGCTCTCTGCAGTCCTGGTGGCTGAGGCTGGCACAGTGTCCCCTGCCCCTTCCCAAGGGCTGGGCTGGGGGGGGGACTCAGCAAGGGACCCACACCCCTGTTCCATGGACTGCTTTGGGAGATGGTTGCTTGAGCTGGGCTCTCCTCCTCCTCCCTCTCCCCCTTCCAGTATTTACTTTCCTAATTTGGTGCGTTTGCCTCGCTCCTCCCTGATTGGCCCATGGAAAATTATTGCAGTTTAGAAATCCTGGGCAGGGTGAAATTTCCTTTTTGGAAAGTGCCTCTTGGCCTCTTATTTTTTTTCCTGCCTCCGCCCCGGTGCTGGGGCAGGGGCTGTACCTGCACTCTCACAGCCAGACCCAGCCCTGCCCTCTGACCCCCCCAACCCTGCTCTGCCTCCCTGTTGACATGGGAGTTTGCTTCTCTGCAGGTTCCTCCCTGCAAGTTGCTGGGTTTTATCCTATTTATTTTCCCTCTGCAGAGTGCGCTGCCTGGAGAGGGAAGGAGTTTGAGTTAAATAAAACCAAACCTGCCACCCTCAGCAGCCTTGCAAAGCAAGATTCCTACTTACTCCAAGGGAGAAGTGTGTCCTTTGTTTTCTTAGCTAGGTGTTTTATCTCCAGGAGGGGCCATTTGGAGATGTTGTTAATGTGGTTGTACATCTTTAAGGGAAAATGTTGGTTGGCAGCTTGCTGTGAGGCTTACACTCAGGCATGGCTTATTTCTTCCTGCTTTGAGTTTAAAATTCCTTTTTAAAAAAAAGTCAGATGTAGATGTTTGGAAAAGGAAAAGGCCAGTGTGGTTGTAAGAAATCAGTAGAAGCAGCTTGTATTTTTTACACAACATAAGGAGGGACAGAGCAGCACCAAATCTTTTAGTAGATTGAAGACACTGGAAAAGCTGTGTGAAACTGTGTGTGGTTTGGTTAAATTCAGCTCTGCCTGCTGGGAGCTAGAAGTGATTCACAGTTTAAGGAGTTAAAGCCTTTAGGTACGTGGCCTTACGATTCTCTAGCTTGCACTTGGAGGACCTTCTTTGGAGAACACCCTTACTGGTGACATGAAGTTCCTTCCTATGCTACAAATCCTACTTTTGCTGTAGGTCACTGACACATTGCTGAATGTGACTCCATATATTTGTAATCTCAGTGCCAGAGATTTGCTTTGGGTTGTTTTGGTGTTTATAAGGTGTGTTGTAGGGCCATATTCCTGGTCTCAGTCATGCTCAGTTGGAGTTCAGGTTTACAGTGTTTATACTCATTTTTTTTATCTCTCAGTTGATGTTAATACCTAATAGTAGTAATTTAACTCAGTTTTCCAAATAGCATCTCTCCCCAGCACTGCCCTTCAAAGTTGGGGTTTGCTTTTTCTAAGTATTTGTGAAAATGAAATTATTTCTCTGTACATTTTCCCCCTATTCTAAGCAGCAATTATGATCTCACTGTTGTGTATTTTTAAAAAGCTACAGTAAACAAATACTATATGCTGCTCTACACAGGTCAGTATTGTTATTCATATTATACAGCTGCTACTTCTGACTTATCTCTGCACCAAAATGACTGGGCTTGAACACTTTGTCTTGTACTTGTTTGTTTTTTCACTGAACGGGCATGGATAGGTAGCTCACATACTCAGTCTTTGCTAGTTGGAAAAAAAAATAATTCTTTGGTATGTAGGAGGAAGAGCCTAAGAGCCCTGTGAGAGCCACTGCTTGAGAAGTGTCTGGTGAGGTTCTCTGCCAACAGCTAAACTGGCAGACATTTGGATGTGGACCTCCATTTGTGGTTTAGAGACTTATTAGTCCTTAATGAGCCTGCTCATGATCAGCTGTTGCTGGAAGGGTCAATACCTAATTTACAATGAAATTAAAGGTATGAATAATGGAAGATCAGCTGGTATCTTTCTCTATTTTTGTTTTATAAGCTTGATTAGTAAACCAGAAGATTTGAGATGAATTGCCATGGTTTCAGAAGTTTTTTGTTGTCTTGTTGGGTTGGTTTTTTTAAACCTTATTTGTGCTTTCCTTATTTTCACAAGACAAAATTAGTTCAGTAAAATGCTGCCTGCCCTGATAGTGAATTACTCAGAGGCCTGCACTCCAGGAACTGCAATTATCTTGGCTTAGCCACCAACTTGCTTTGTGGCCTTTAACATGTCATTTAAATTCATTGTCTGATTTTTATGCATGTATAGTGTAATTACCACTTTCCAAGAGTGTGTAGTAGATAAATTATGTATTGAGCTTTTATTCCATAAAGCGTGACAGAAGAGCCATGTTATAGTACACGTGCAAAACGCTGGCTATGCTTTGATTAAAACATGCTTGGAAAAAGGGAGTGCTGTTTAATAGGCTCTGGGACAGCCATACAACACTGATTCAGAACACGAGATTTAATCTGGACTTGAATGTTTCCTCCAAAGGCCTGTAGTGAGAAGCTGAATGAACCCTGACTTCAGTGGATGCTGGAAAGAAGATGCATAAATACTGCCTGCTCAGCTTCATTCAGGCTTTCCATCTTCCCATAGCTCTAGCAGCAATTGAACTGAAAAGCTTGCGAAGAGCTCCAAGGCAGGGTTTTTTTTGCAGGCTCTTTTGCATTGTCTTGGTTATCCATCCATTACTTCCTGCATCCAGGCAGAATCTGCAGCTCAGGTAACTCCCACAGTTGGGCAGACTGGTGATTAAAAATAATCACCCTTGCCTCCAAACCACAAGGCAGCTAGTGGGATGCATATACATTGTGTAAGAAAAGCAATGATCTATACCAGGCTTGGGAGTTCCTACACATGTTTATTTCAGATAATGGACCCTGTGCTTGAGGAGATATGCCAAGCCTTCGGCTGGAGGAAAGGTTGCAGATGTCCCCAGCTACACGAGCACTTCCTCTTCCCCTGATCAGTGTAAAATGTTCACTGAATCGACTGTGAGAGTGACCTCACTTCCTTGTAAAGTGGGGAACCACTGGAGCACAGAGAAGTTACAGAATTTCAGCTGTTGCAGAGTTTTAACTTTCACTGGGGCTTGTTCAACAGCTTTGGTTTTCTTCAGTGCTAAGCAGGCAGGGTAGCTCTCAGATTTCTCCTTTCACATCAAAAATCCAGCTTGGTTTGGCAGACTCACCACTTGTGATTTTTTTATTATTATTGTTTGTTTGTTTGTTTTGGCTTTTTTTTTTTCCTGAAACCTGTCTGAACCATACAACATGCAAGGACTTGCCTTTCTTTGAGCTAGGATTTCAGGGCTAGGCTGGGGAAGGAGAGAGCTGCAAAGGATTCTCACCCATTATTGCTGATTGGCATATGGAAATGCTGGTTTCGCAAGATGAAGGGCTGTACTTTGACCTGATTCTTGCTTATTGCATGGAAAAACGTCCCTATATCTTTTGGTGCCCCTTTTTGCCAACTGTTGAAGTGAAATATAGGGGTAGTCTGTGGTCAGTGGCATTTCTGTAACCTCAGTCCAGTGTGCAGGGCAGCACACCTTGCATTTGAGGGGGAGACAGGGGAAGATTCTAGGAAATGGGGATTCTCCCTTTATAATCAATAGGGGTTTAAGAAAAATGGCCTCTTCAGACACAAATCTGTGTACCAGTGGTGTTGCCAAGGTTGTAACTCTTATCACTGCTGTGTTTCTTGCACCTGCTTCACAAGTGTGCACAGGGGCATTTTTAAAGGCACTGCCCCTGTGCACAGCATATCCTAAACCACAAAGTTGAAGAGATTGGTTTTTTCTTCTTCAGCAATGCAGATTCCAAGTCAATGAACAGTTTTATGTGGGATCCCAGGTAATCATTCCTCTTTGTCACAGAGAGTATAGATAATTTACCCATATACCTGGCTTAAATTAAACTTCTGTAGCTTGATCCCTACAGATACCTTTCTAGTAGAAGAGGATGAAGTTAAATAATGGGGCAACTTTCCTGCTTTCACATACTGCCATCCTTTCTGGGGAAACTGGCACTGGAGTTTGGGAGTGTTTCTGTTCCTGGACTTGAAATCTGTCCATAAATATATAATTTAACCACTTCATTTTTATTTTTTTCTTCCCAGTCTGTAAAATGTGGCTACTATTGAGAGAGTCGGGAGATTTTACATAAGGATTTTTATATGTGCTCAGGCAACAGATCCCTGTAGCCCAATATTCTGCCTCAGATGCGTATATTTGGAGTAATGTGAGAATACAGAAAAAATACAGTTCTGCTGAGTTTCATGCAGTCTGCCTCCACCATTTTCTTGGACCAGGGTCTGCCTTCAAGCAGGGACAGACTGTCTGTCTAGGAAAGCCCCTGGCAGATTTTCTGTCTTATTCCTTTCCCTAAGAACTTGCCTAATGGTCTTTTGCATTCACACAGACCTGTCTTACAGCATGTCATCCCACAGTGTAACTACAAACAGAAGCACTTTTATCTTGGTTTGGACATGCTGCTTAGTTTCATTTTGTGTTCACCATTTCTTCTGTTGGAAGAGGCCAGGAGCTGAACTTTTGGCTTTGTTTTTGTAGGCTGTCACTTTGCCCCTCATCTTTGCTTTTAAACTATTTGTTTTCTGTATGGAGTCAGTTTCATAGCTCTAGTTAACCCTGTCAGAACCTTCTCTGGATCTGCTATATCCTTCTCTTTTTTTGAAATGAGATAAGCACCATGCAGTGTCCAGGCACACAGTGGTATATCCTATTTTTGCACTCTGATTCTTTAGTTAAAGCAAACTGGTTTTGGACATTCCAGTAAGTTGTATATATCATCCAAAAGCTTGTGTTTAAAGCCTTAAGTTCACAGCACTTCCTAGCAATTATTAAGATTCTTGTTGGCTGGAGTTGAAAGTGAATCGTGATGCTACCAGACCTGTTATGTTCTGAATTAGCCAGAAGTTAAACCCTGTGTTTAAAAAGCCTCTCATATGGGTTAATGTATTTCAGACAACTTGCAGACAACTCTCTGGCATTGCAGCTGAAGAAGGGTTAAGTATTAAATGGAAAACATGCTTCCCAGGACCAATGTGATTCAGCACGTGGTTGGAGTCTGACTCTAAAGCTGTGTCTCAGCATGATATTTGGGGAACTGCAACTCCATGGCTGCCTGCAGTCAGTGTTTCAAGCTGAGATGCTGAATCCTCAGTGGACATCAAAGATCTCTGGGACTTGGCATTAACCACAGTGCCACAGGATTAAGCCTGTGGGTAATTGCAGCTGATTTGCTTCTGTGCTGTGTGTCTTTCAGTGGTGTAAAACACTTGCTTCCTCTCCAGAATGATCTCTTCTGTAACAGGCAAGCTTAACCCAAATTTGCTTGGATTTCTGGTAAACTAAGCTTGCCTGCGTGGTTGGTAAGCATGGATCACAGCAAGTTAAGATGCCCGAGAGCTGGCTGCAACTGCAAACCTGTCTGTGCTTTTCTCACTAAAGGTTACAGTTCCACAATGGATCAAGTTGTCTCCAAGTATTGATGCAATAATACCCAACCAATTGTAATCAGAACACAAACAGGTGTTTATAGGGTAAAGTCTCTTTGTTCCATAATATTTTTAAAGAGGTGTGAGTGCTTTCAAACAGCCCCTGCTCTGGGTGGCGAGGAGAATTCCAGGAACTCCAGGAAACTGATGTCAGTGCATTGTGCTTGCTTGTTTTCTTTTGACTTCACTAATGTTTAATTTTAACTTAACCCTCAGAGGGGTATTTTTAGTAAAACTGTTTCTTCACTCCTTTTGTCCCATGTTTGCCGGGTAGGGGGGGGGGGTGTGAACAGATTGTGCCTCCTTGTTTTTTCCAGTAGTCAGCTCTTTTTTCCTTCCCTGCTCTCTGATGATTGACTGCAAGCTTGAACACTTCACAGCATGTGTTACCCTGTCTCTTTGCATGGAGTGGCTAAAAGTTCCTGTTGCTTTTTTCTGTACCCCTCTCTCTTGATTTGATCACTGATCCAGGTTGAACAGAGGCAGATCTGCCTGGGCAGAAGTGCTCCATCCTGGCAAATTTTTCTACTACTGCAGAAATTTCTTCCCCTAAGGGATAGCTGCACTTTTAGGGGGGGATTATCATGTTCCTCGGTGACTATACTGGGAGAGGCTGGATTTTGTAAAACTTAAACACTTCAGGTTGGAGAGGCTTTGTGAGCTCTCAGGAAAACCACAGGAGCCCTGCAGGATAAGGGTTGCATCCTTTGTTTTTAGAAAAAGAAAAAAAACAAGGAGGGGGTGGGGGGGGAGAAATCATACTTAGAATTATTATTGGCCTCAGAAGCTGAAATTTGAACAGCAAAGACTGGGAAACTTGTTCTGCTTATCTTGAACTGAGTGAGTTCTTCTGTCTGAACTCTATGGAACAGTTCCTGAGGTCTGTGCAGTGCATGGATTTACAGGAGAGCTTTTTTCCTTTTCCATATCCTTGACCTGAGGTTTGGCTGATCTCTCTGTAGTTGGCTGCTCATGTATTTCTTCAGACAAAGAACAAAATCAGAAAACTGTTTCATCCTATTCCATTCCTTGTCTCTGTGTTACAATAATTGCTCAGGTGCTAAACACGAAGATAAAAAGAGTTGCTGTGGTTTTGGTTTGTCATTGTTTCATGTATGAAAATGCCTTTCATTTGTAATTATCTACACATTATAAGTGTGTGTGTGGAGAAGCTATTGAAAAATGACAGCAGAATAATTAAATTCACACCAGCTCCCCATGTGAATACTAAGACATCAAGAGTGTTTTCTGTGGTTTAGCATTACCTGCTTCCAAAGCAGGCTCAAAGCAAGGAACAGCAAACTTTGATTCATTTCCCTGCACAAAGAGGTCACTACTTTTTGAAAGACTAGGCAAGAAATGTCTTAATCTCCAGCAAAGGGAGAGAGGAAGGTACGTGCTCATCAATGCTATATACCTCACACATCCTCAAAGCTTCACCTCCTGCTGTGTTTCTGAAAAGCATCACCTATTAATGCCAAGAACTACTGCAAGGGTTACCAGGCACTGTGCAGCGCTTTGCATGACTAGATACAGGAGATGGGTGGGTTTGGCTTTCTAGTTGGGAAGCTTTGGTATGGCTGCACATTTCTCTTGCCTTTTTCCCTCTTCCTGGACTCCCTCCCATCCTAGAATTCCCTTTTAAAAGAAACCAGTCTGAGTTGTGCTGAGCTCAGCACTGCAGCCATTTGAAAGAGGCCACAAGGAGAAGCTGTGCTGCTCAGTTTCCAGCCTGGATTGCAGTAGGGAACACTCCTTCTTTACCCTGTCCAGTTGCTCATAAACCAAAGGTGTTGCCCATGGGGCAAACTCTCCCTCTGCATGTGTATGTTCCTGTGTGGGAAGCCCTTTAGACCATCCCTTTCTTGAGCATAGGTCTGGCTCTGGTTTTCTCCTGCATCATTTAGCACCCGGCGCTGTGCTGAGTGTCACCTCATTCATTGGTGTCAGGGTTAGCATTGCTGTTGGGCAGGTAAGGGTGTTGTTTATTTGTTTACGCCTGCTTTGATTCCCAGCTGTGGGCTTCAATTTGCATCTTTTCATGCAGTTTGAACTGCTTGTTTGGCTATGTAAATTTTCTGGAGCGTTTTGTGGGTTTTTTTTTTCCCCCCTCTTGTTTTGCTTTCTTGTTTCTTGCTCCTCTGCTCTTACACAGAAGACACATGTAATCCTGGGATTTGGCTGTGCCTCATCCTGCTCTGGCAATGCATCCCTCAATGCCAGGCAGTGCAGAATGGAGGATCTTCAGGAAAAGGGAACTTCAGATTCCCAGGCTCATCCCTCCCCTCCCATCCTTCCAACCCCACAAACCCAGGATGTGTGATCCCTAGCCAAGCCTTTCTGATGAGTTCCCATCTTGTAGCCCTCATCTCTGTGTTCCTGCTGCAAATTACGGTGCCCTGTTAGTTGTTTGTAGCTTTTCATCAGCTGTCTCATGGCTTTCCTGCTCAGTAGCTGTTCCTGCAATGCCATCGTGTGGTGGCCCTGCGACACTGAATTTATCGTTTCCCTGTGCTAGCCAGAGCTGAGAAGTGAGCTGCCTCCTGTGCTGTACACTAAGGATTGCAGCTCTTTTGTTCCTTGGGTTTGGCTGCTGGTGAATCGAGGGAATCTCTGCCCCTAACTCTGTGGCACTGACTAAAATATGATCATCTGAAGCTCAGGATTTGGGTTAGACAGGGAGCTTCGTGGCAGATGCTGCACTGACACTGTAAAAGAATATAACCCACAACTGCTAAAAGGATTGATTAACTATTACCTATGTTACAAGGAGAGCTGTGGTGTTCATTCACTAGTTACAGTAGCAAGCTATTTGTTTAGTTTAATTGTTCATCCCTGGTATATGTTGTTTTAAGCCCCACATTGGTTTTAAGTGCTTCTCCAAACCCAGAGGAGCTGTTTAATGCTTTGAGACTCTACTGCCTCCTGATCATGGGGAGGGGGGGGAGTGTCACAATTTTGTAGAAATGAGTTTTATCTCTGAGAGGTTTTTCCCTTCATCTCCCTAGGCTTTAGATTTATATAAGCCACAGGGACAAAAACAAGCCCACTGCTCAACTGCTTCTCAGTGACCTGGGAGCTTTCCTGTGCCTTCGAGAATAAGAACTGCACGTCTTGTTAAGGAATGAAATAACAATTTTATTTCCTTTTTCTCCTCTCCAGTGTTCCCAACTCTTGCCCGGCCAGTCCACGTGGTGCTGGATCCTCAGGATACCGTTTTGTTCACAACATTACCTCGGATCTGCAGCTGGCAGCAGAGTATGCAGCAAAAGCAGCATCAGAACAGCAGGCAGATGCATCTGGCGGGGACAGCCCAAAGGTTCACAGAAACATTCCTTACCCAGCAGTGTTTCTTCTTATTCAGACCTTGAAGTTTGTTGGATGTAGTTAAAAGGGGTCTAAGAATACCCTGGCCAAAAGTGTGCGATGTCCTCCAGGGTTTTCAGACTTTCAAATTAGGATCTTATTAAGAGTAGATGATGAATCTGCTTGCTTAGCTGCCCAAAATGCATTTAAGTCCTTCAGTGAATGGGTTAAGCAAGAAGAATTTCTGTTGCTTGTTTGGTACAAGAACCCAGAAAGAAGAGATGAATTAAAATTCAGAGTCTTATTTTCTCCTTCTTCATTAATGGTATTTTGCAAAACACAGTTGGAGGAAGGGGAAGCAGGGGAAGAAACCAAATCCTCACCATGAGAAATCTGGAGTCTGACTTTAAAACAAACACAAAAGGCCTGTCAAGCAAGCACTAAATGAGGAGAGTAGCAAGTGAAATTTAGATTAAAAAATAACTTAGCTGTAATGATAAAATGTAATTTTGGTAAGCTGATCTTTAGATCAAAGTTAAAGGTCTAGATCCAAAACCACCTGATTTGGGACTGGGTGGAAGAGCACATTGCTAGGTAGCTTTTTTGTAGATTGAATTCTCCCTTGAGACAAGAAGAGCTGTTCTTGATGGAGTAATATGAAGAGCTGGGAATATGAGATCTGGCAAACAAATTAAAGTTTCTAGAATGAAACAAATCCTGCTGGAGAGGGAAAGGGATAGGATCAGGTTTCATATTGTTGCTGGGAGGAGAGCTGATAGCATATTTGCATGAAACCCTTCTGACAAAGATTAATTGTAGCTAAGCAGATTTGAAGGCTGCAGTTTCATGAACACTAAAAGCAGTGGCTTTTTTATTTGGGCATACAACAGGAGTGAAAGAAGAGGGGGATGCTGCTCTTAGCATCTGTGTAAGCTAGAGCACGATGGGTTTTTTCAGGTTGGTTTATAGGTACACTCTAGTGTAGAAATTGTGTTAATGACTGAATTTGTTGGGTTTTTTTTCTTCCTTAGGATGAGTCCAAGCCACCCTATTCTTACGCTCAACTAATTGTGCAAGCTATATCATCAGCACAGGACAGGCAATTAACACTAAGTGGGATCTATGCCCACATTACCAAGCATTATCCATATTACAGAACTGCTGACAAAGGCTGGCAGGTGAGCTCTTGACACTGACACATATTTAAACTACTTTGACAGGGCTTATCTTCATTGAAATGTATTTATTAAAGATTTAGGGCACTGGGGATAGAGCGACTTCAAATATTCCCAGAGTGACTTTGTTTAAAATAAGTTAGCAAGTTTGTATGTGGGTAATGGGTTTTTTTAAAATACTTTCTAGGACAATGTAGTGTGTTACTTTTAGGTTTTCTAGTTTCTGAAACCCTTTCAATGTTGTAGTCATCTATCTTCCATTTTTCTTTGTTTTTTTAATCTTCTACATCTTTTCTAGCAGTCACTCCTTTACTCAAATACTTTCCTGAATCTTGGTTAATCCTTCAGCTTGTCTTTATTGCAATGTTCTGTCCCAGCTGCAGATGTAAAACTGAGGTCAAAGTTTTTAATCATACCTTAAATCTTTACAGATGTTTTGTTTTCTCAGTGTACATTGCCCAAGTCACACTTTGCAAGTTTTGAATCTCAGAATGGGAACTTCAAGTCTGTGCCTTCCTTTTGGTATTAAAGGAAATCTGACCAGCTTCAGAGGAGAGCTTGGATGTAGTTAACACATGCTAAATCAAGCATAAATGTTCACTTGAGGGCTGTTTTCAAAGTTCCAGAAACCTCAGCTCCACCTGCCTTCAGACTCTTTCTTGGCATTGCACCTCTAAAAGGAGTGTTGTCATTTGAATATAAACACTAATGCAGCTGGAAAGACTCTTGCAGCTGCTAATTTCATTGTGTTCAAATGGCAGGAGCAGCACTGCTTGGTGCTCTTTGAGTACAGTTGGAATAAGTGTGTTTCTGCCTCCCTGGCTTTTCCCTCAAGTTGTAATTAAGTGTGGAATTCACTTCCTGCCTTAACCTGCTCTGCAGAGTTGTGCTTTGCAGACCAGATCCTGCTTCCAAGAGAGCTGCATTTCAGTGGAGGATGAACTTTTCTTTTCTCCTCCCCTCCCAGGGCTATTGTAAGGCTTCAGAGGTGAAGAGCTTGTCTTAAAGCTGCTACAAAAGCTATTGTTTGCCTTTGAGAGGGGAAGAGGATTTAGTTTGTGCACACCTGGGTTGAGTTTGCTCCTGAGCTCAAAAGACAGTGCTACACCAGGTCAGAGCTGAGCTTTTGCAATGAAATGGATAAACAGTTGTGTCAACATCTGGAGAGCTGTACAGTGCTAGACTAGTGCCACATCAATAATGGATTCATCTTGGAGAGAGCTGTCTGAGGGCATGTTGGCTGCCTTTTGTATTCTGCTTACCATGAGATGCAGTGTCCTTCAGGGCATGTTTGGGCTCCACACTGATTGTTTGGCAGGTAAGCAGCTAGCACAGGCTCAGACAATTTTTTCCACTTGCCTGGGATAAGGGCTGTCTTTTGAGAGAGTTCTGATGTGGTTTGCAGTGGTATCTCCCTGTCTCAGCAAAAACTCTGCTTTCATTGCTTTCCACGGAAAACTCGGGGCACTGCCTGGCTCCAGATGGATTCAAGTGTTGGTGTAGTACCAAGCAACCCCATCTTTCAGCTTGGTTAGGAGGAGCTGTCTGACACATTTCCCCAGGTGTTTTTTTGTGGTTCTGCTGTGACTCTGGAGCTGTTTGAGCTGACTGACTTGTTTCTGTCCTCCACACTGATTCTGGCAGTCTGGGTCTTATTTTTCCTAGCCATGTGATGAAGCCCATTAGTCTTTGTTAGAAGCTTCCTCACAGCAAAATAATCATCTCATTCCTCTGCTTCCTGCAGAATTCCATTCGGCACAACCTCTCCTTGAACCGTTACTTCATTAAAGTCCCACGCTCCCAGGAGGAGCCTGGAAAGGGCTCCTTTTGGAGAATTGACCCTGCCTCTGAAGCCAAACTAGTAGAGCAAGCATTTAGAAAAAGAAGGCAAAGAGGAGTATCCTGCTTCCGAACACCTTTTGGGCCTCTCTCCTCCAGGTAAATTTAACTTCCTCTAATCTCTGTCCCAAAAACGTTGGAAGAAAACAAACAAAAAAAAACCTCTCCTGAAGTGCAGTGGGCAAACTGAACTTCTGTTTATAGTTTCAGAGGTAATGTAGTTAGATATTCCTGAGGCATGATCTGAAAATTGTTCTGACTTCTTGGGTGTTTAAAAAAAAAAAAAAAACAAACAACTCCCAAAAAACCTGTAACCAAGCTGTAAAAGTGCATCAAATAACATATCTGTTTTGGCATCATTTCAAAGAAATTAAAAGCAGTTATCACTGGAGTAAATGTTTTCAGATGCCAATCTCTTGCTCACTTCAGGAAAGCTGTGTTTAGAAGTGGATTAGATCATAATGGAAATAACTTTTGTGGTATTTAAAACATAGGGAAGATGATGTTGATCTTGGCTGTCAGCAGGGAAGCAGTGGGGAGGTGTTCTGTGTAGCAGCTCCAAAAGAATGGCTGCAAAAGAGGACCTGAATCCAGTACAGCTTTCTTTAAACCCTGTAGATGTGGGGATAAGACTTGCAATTTAACACAAGCTGGAGGAGTTTCATGTAGCATTCTCCACAAACCTTGTTCCCATTCTGCCTCTTAAAATCGGGGGAAACAAGAGAATTGTAGAATCATGCAAGTTTTCAGCTGATCAGCTTCTCTGTAGTCTTTGTCATTAAAGAAATGTTAAGATTCCTCATGTGCTTGGTGGTCATGTGGGACCAGAGGTGGGAACCAAGTGGTTGGAGAGGGAAGAGGGAGAAACTGCTCTGGAAGCATCTCCATTGCCTCTTTCCCTCCCCTGTCACTCTCCAGTGCTGACAGTTCCTTTGAGAACAGCCTGAAGTTATGAAACTGATCTGAATCTGAGACATTTCCAGCTTCTCTGACAGCCAGAGGATCTTCAGATGAAATGTTAAGCCTGCTCTGCAGAGTCTGGCTTGCTTCAGCAAGGAATAATGTGACAATATTTGGTGCTGGAGCATTTGTGAGGTTGCTGTGTTCTTTTGAACTCTGCTCAGCAGGACTGTAGTGGGTAGGATGGAAGAAAAGCTGCCCTTCTGTGCTGGAGAACAACTCTTGGTCTCTTCTGTTATCTTATGGTTGAAATGCATCTACATCTCCCCTTTACAACACTACCATCTGGTGTTTCAGGAGTGCTCCTGCCTCCCCTACTCACCCTGGCCTGCTGTCCCCTCGCTCCAGTGGCCTCCAAACTCCAGAGTGCCTGTCCCGGGAGGGCTCCCCCATTCCCCATGATCACGACTTTGGGTCAAAGTTGGCTTCAGTTCCCGAGTATCGGTACTCACAGAGTGCACCTGGTGAGTAGCTCTGCTGTCACAGAGGCTGACTGCTCAGTGCCATCATGTGCCACACTGAGGACACCACAGGAATGCTTCTGCCAGGGTGTTACAGAAGATCTCTTCTCTCTGCTTCATTGGTAGAGACTGATGGTGCATATGCAACTTCAGACCATTTTTCTTACTCTTTGGATGGAGGGGCAGGAGATGAAGGAATCAGGAAACACATGAACTGGGTGGCTCTAAGTAGCAGAGTAGCTGTGGTGGTGTGTAGCTCACTCACACTGATTTGCCAACCATCTGAATAAGATCAGCTTGGCTACACAGAGCTCTGGGGTGCTGTGGCCAGGGCCTCAGTAATTTGTCAAGCACTGGTGAGTGTCTGCCTGTCACCTGCACTGTAACAGGGCTGATATATGAAGTGCTCCTGGTAAAGTTGGGAGTCAAAGCCCTTTAGGTAAAGCTTCATTTTAAGGGGGGGCTTATTGTGGTTTTTCACAGAAATGTGCTCAGGTGGCAAGTAAGGTTTTTGTAGGTTAGGAAAGAGAAGATTGAAGGATTTTTAAGCCTTGTTCTTTGCTCTCAACCCCACTCCTGACAATGCTGAAGGACTGATTGTTGCAGATAGAAGTGCATAGGTGAAATGAATGCCTCTTGTGTTAATATATGCTTCTCTCTTCTGTTTAGGATCTCCAGTTAGTGCTCAACCAGTGATTATGGCTGTTCCTCCACGACCATCTACTCTGGTGGCAAAACCAGTGGCATACATGCCAGCATCAATAGTGACTTCTCAGCAGCCTCCATGTCATGCAATTCACTTAGTCCAACAAGCTCCCACTGTTACAATGGTCCGAGTTGTGACCTCCTCTGCAAACTCTGCAAATGGATACATCCTGACAAATCAAGCCACAGCAGGAGGAGCTCATGAAGCTGCAGGAGCAGTGTTGGACTTAGCTGGTGACCACCGAGGTAGCTTTTCAGCTCCCTTGTTACTCCACTACTACTAAGTCTTGAGCAGGCTTGCAGGGGATGGGGTGGTCAAACACAGTTTCACTCACTGGGTGCTTGGCCCTTTCTAAAAGGTGTTTCTCCAGGTAAAACTTAAGCCAGGTAAATGCTCATTCATTTATGTCTTTACCAGTGAGGTGGACAGCTGTGCTCCTTGTCTCCTGTGAGGAACAAATCTCACAGACTTTGGATGCTGAAGAATCATGCCATGCTTATTCCTGTTATCCTCCCATGTCAATATTATGCCTGTGTATTGGTCAGCTATGGAAATATGTCCTTTTTGTAGCCAAAATAGGTGGCCTGGGAAAAGATGAAGCTCTCTGCTTCAGGATGGCCTTGTAAAGAAATGATTGAGACTTTCTTTTCTGCAAGCCTGGATTCCTAGAGGAAAGCATGTGCTTCTGGAAGTGCAGGCAGTGCCCATGAAAACAGTCTTCAAAAACCAGTTTCAACAAAGGCCTCTCTTTTCCTTAGCTGGAAATTCCAGCCTTTAGGGATTTAGTGAGTGAAATGTTCTCTTGCTGTGATCCAGAACAACACCTTGTCTGCTTGCCATCTCAGAAGGGCTTAGTGCTGCAAGACAGATGTGTGTTGAACCAACAGCAAAACTAGTTACTCTGCTTGCTTTTATGTGGAGTGGGGCAATGGTTCTTCTCTAAGGGAAAGAAAAAAATTACAAAGGCTTCCCCCACAGCAGTAGCCAGACCACTAGCATTTTTAGTTCAGCACTGGTTATGCTGCTTGAGTTTCATTTGCATTCTCTAGAAATTCCTGTCTCAGCCCCATAAATGTTCCTGTAGTGCTAACAGTTGCAGCTCCCTCTCTTGTCACCTGCTCCCTTCTTTCATTCACTTGTTCTTGCTGTCATTTGTTCTTTCCCTACGTGTTCCTCTCTTATTCTCATTTATATCCTCTTCTAGTTTCTACCTTCCCTTTGTTTTTTCCTGGTTGCTCCATTTTCCTTCCTAATCTCCCTTCCCTTGCCTTTTCTCTCCCCACTTTCCATCAGCGTGCCTGCAGGTCTCAGCTCAATGCTTGTGTCCCCTCTAACTCCACTCTTGTTGTCTTCTGATGTTAAAATGGGAGAAATCTTCTCATCCCATAGTGAATTTGTGCTTCCTCCCTACCTTCTCTGCTTTGAGACCCACAGAGCCCCTGGAAGAGAAGTGCCTCTCCTCTCCCCTCCCGCATGCCCAGCAGGAGGCTGCCCTAGATCTGCTACATACCTGCTGAATTAACCCCTTACCTGTCCTGATAAGTGAGTGAAGTGGTTGAGTGCTCTCAAACAGTTACCTCTATCCAGGAACTCAACCCTCAGTTGTTCATTTTTTCCTCCTGGTTTCTTCCCATACTTCCATAGCAGGCTACAGCTTGCAACTGTGGAATGACCTCTGTGTAAATCAGCCTGACAGCAAGCTGGGGCAGACTTTTGGCTTCAGGCAGTGTTTAAGATCTTAATTCCTTCAGCTGTGTGGTATTGAGAGTCAGGCCAATTTGCCTGTAATTGCAAAGCAAGCTATGAGATTTGCAGTGAGTGCTGTCCATGTCACAGCTGTAATGTGCCAATAAGGGAGATAATGCCTTCTTAGGACAAAGGGTCACGTTTACAATCTTGATTTTTATTTTATTTCTGATGGGGTGGCTTATGCTGTAAGAAAAATGTTCTTAATACTCATACAGTATATGTATAATAGAGAATATTTTAATATTTTTTTAATATTCATTCCCCCACCTTCAGACATGCTTCAAGATAAGTGCTGTAGGGGACCTGATTTTCCCAAGTCTGTCCCTTTTTGCAGTGTTCTTCCCCTAATGAGCAGGGTGAATGAACCCTCTCAGGACTGAGTACTCTGTATGAATCAGCCTGCAGAAAGTGTCTGTCTGTGTGTCTGTCTGTGTGTCTGTCTGTGTGTGTGTAGCCTCCTAACAAGGTCTGAGCCCTTATCACATTATTAGCCCTCTAGGGATATTCACAGCTTTTTTGGAGACCAAATACATTACTTTTGTCACTAAGCTGCCTCAGTCAGAAGCAATGCTTTCTCTTGCCAACTGTAAACCTTATAGGACACATCCAAGGCGAGTTACTTTGTTCTCCTGAGGTATTTTAAATTTTAAGCCTGGTTGTGTCACTGCTAAAAATGTCAATGAGAATAAAGCCAGGGCAGCTTAACAGCCGGTGTTGTCTGTTCCCCTCTTGAGCAGGCATGGACGAAAAGCCAACCATCGCCTTTGCCACCATACCTACAGCCAGCCGGGTCATTCAGACTGTTGCCAGCCAGATGGCACAGGGAGTTCCAGGACAGACTGTCACCATCCTCCAGCAGGCAGCTCCAGTCACCCTTGGGCAGCACCAGCTCCCTGTGCGGGCGGTCACGCAGAACGGGAAACACGCAGTGCCCACCAACAGCATCGCCGGCAGCACCTACGGTAGGTTCTGGGACCATCTCTCTCTGGGTTTTGGTTGCTCCCTGAGCTTAGTAGTTCAGTTGTAAAGCTGCAAGGCTTTTCCTGTCTTCATTGAGAAATCAGGCTGTTCCGTGTGTCCCCTGAGTGGTAAAAATACCCATCTGTCCACATCTCTTTGCTCCCTTTGCCTGGTGGAAAAGTTCGGCTGGCTGTTAGCGCTTCTGAATATTCCAGTGTCTTTCCTTTGTCCTTGGCTGTACATTTATTAGTACTCCTACTCTCTGCTTTTTGAGGTTGACTTGTTGAAAAGTGTTGGTGATTCTTGCGTAGAGCCTCCTTTCATTTGTTTTCCTCTGACAAACAGCCTTTGCTTTCAGCATGCCAAATAGTAACATTTCCATGGTGCTGTTTAGATCTTGTGAAATATGTCTCCATAGAGTATTAAGAAAATAACATACTTTCCCTTCTTAAGGGCTTAAAGCCCAGGAGAAGTAAGATCTATTTCATCAGGTGAATGACTGTAGGATTTTTTTTTTATATACAGGATGTGTTCCAGTCATTTGTCAAGCCAGATTTTTAAAATCCCACACCAGCTATGTCTTAGCAGCCTCTTCTTATTGCTTGCTCAGTGCCTCATGTTTTGTCCAGTTAAGGATGATGATGAGAAAGTAATACCCAGATTTCTTACAGCCCTTTTCAATTAGATGCTAAGCACCTCTGCTCTCCCAGGCTGGTGCCTGTGCAGAGTTTGAAATGAAAGGCACTGGTGGGATTTTGATGGCTTTCATGAAGCAAAATAGGAATGTTTCAACAGAATTTTCTGCCATGTCTATTCACAGTATCACTTGGCCTGCAACTGAATTGCAAGAATCTTACTGGAGCAGTGAAGAAATTACAGCAATTAGGCTTTTATGCAACTAGAATATTCAGATATGAAATACAACAGATAGGTGGACTTGCTAGTCTGATGAAGAGACAGTTTTATTTAACATTTTTATGTTAAGGTACTCTGATGTCATCAAAACTTTTCTACTTCTGTCATCAAACTGAGAAGTATTTTAGTTGCATCTGAATGTTTTTTTGTAAATGGTACAGAATTTTCAAGTTGACAGAAGAGAGCCTGAATGTCTTGACTTCTCTGTACAAAGTTAACTTTTCTTCAGCCACATGGTTCAGGTTCTCTCAGTCACTGAATGGTAATTGTTGACTGCCCTTGTCCTTGCCTTATTTTTTTTTTCTTTATCCCCTCAATACTCTACCACCTTCCCATGCCTTGATAGAACTTGCCGGGCTTTGGGGACCTTTGTTCTATTTGCTTTGTTTGTTTATCCTAGGGCTCTTTTTTGATGCACTTAGCAGTGAACACACCACTCATGTTCTCTCATTCCATCCTTCACAAATCAGTCTGGAGGGCAGAGGATGTGCTGTCTCCTGAGTCCCCTTTGGCTGCCTTTCCGATTGATGCAGAGGCCAAAAGCTACATGTGTGGTGTTTTTCAAGCAGTGTTTTGTGCCAGAGCCAGCATGTAAGCACATTCTCTGTCTGGAACAAGGAATTGTAGACATTTTTACCAAGGGCTGCTACTTAACCAGTCTTCTTTCTCACCGCTTTTATTAATCGGAGAGTCAGAGCTTTTGTCAGTTCTGGAACACAAGATTGGAAGCCAGAAATTCCAACTTTCTGATGGGAATGCATTTGGTTGTCTGGGGTAAGGTCTTTTCTACCCCTTTTACAAGCGACACATTAGTACACTCAATATTTGGATTGCAATTTTATTTCCCAACCAGCTGGCTGCTCTTACTGTGCAAGAAGGGCTAAGGATGATCCTCTAAAGGGTAGGCAAAGCACACAGATGATTTTAGCTTCCAAAAAGTTCTGATTGGGGGTGGCCTGAGAACAACTTCTCAAAGAGGGGTGTGCTGGAGTTTTAACAGGAAATTCATCTTCCTGGAGAGGAATGCTTAGGTGGCAATGCTTTGTTTGACAATGGATAGGATAGGATAGGATAGGATAGGATAGGATAGGATAGGATAGGAAGAAGGAAGTTCTCCCTTGCACAGGGTTATTGCCATGTGGTGTCTGTGCTAGCCTTGTCTCTCCCTCTTCCCCTACAATCCCAGCTTTGTGCAAGACTGGAAAAATGGACTTGAAAAGAGCACTTGAATGTGTGCCAGCTATCACATTTGACCATGGTGCTTTGTTTTCTTGTTTTCTGGAAGAACAAACACTTGTGCTGCTTCATCACATTAACTCTCTCTCTCTCTCTCTCTTTTCCTACCCCCCCAGCTCTTACAAATCCACTGCAGCTTCTTGCAGCCCAGGCCAGCTCATCCACTCCTGTTGTTGTCAGTCGGGTGTGTGAGACAGGGGACTGAAGAGACAGCAGCAGCTTCCTCCACTGAACCTGAAGTCAAAAGACCCAGGACAGAAGAGCCCAGTGGAGCAGTCTCAGCCCAAACTGGAGTCATCACCTCTACAGCACCACAAGGACAGGCAACCAGTGAATGAAGAAGCAATGAGAGGAGCTGGAGTGAAGCAGAGTGGGCATGGGATGGCAGGAGCCCTAAAGCAGCTTTCAAAGAAAAGAAACCACAACTGTCACAGCTCAAAACATAGAGGATAAAGAGCTCTTTTTAAAGTCAGATTTTTAAACGGGAGGTCAACAGCTGTTTAAAATCACAAGGTGCCAAAAAGAATGGAAAACCCCTCCCAAGAACCCATATCTGGAACTGTTCTGTCTTTACCTATGGGATATATTTTCCTTCTTCTTTTTTAAAAAAAAAATATCTAAAAAAAAAAAAATAGACAACTGATTGTATGACTGCTGGGATATTTTTAACTGTCTTTTCTCCTTTTGGCTCCAAGGGGATGGGATTTGCAGTTCAGCATCTAAAGGAATGTAACACAATTACAGTCTGCTCCCTGGAAAGAAAACTCCTCACTTTCATGCCTTAATACTGTGCTTCTCAGAGCTTTGAACCATAGGACCATTTTAAAAAGACCACCTAAGGCAATCAGATGCTGAAAGATGGGTGCAGTATCTCACAACAACAGCATTAAAGAAACATGGTACCAAGCTTAAAGAAAAAGGCAAATGATTTTGTTTAAAACAGAAAAAAATCTGAATATGAACTAATGTTTATTTATGTGGGAATTCAGGAGGAAGAGTTGCAGGGCTCAAACACCTGAATTCCAGATGCAATTTCTCTCCATTCCCTCTGAGGGCAAAAAAGATGACAGAGAAACTGTATTAATTTAGACCCTGTAAAGATATTAAAAGCAAAGGGTTTTCTACGTTCAATGATCTCATACAATTATTCATCACTTGCTCTGGACAACAGCTGAAGCATCTTGATGACTGAGGATCCCCTGGGGAAAGGTGTCTCAAGAAGGTTCTGGGTGCATTTGATTGATCCCATCCTGTGCTGGAGCACCAGGTGTTGTTCAAAACAGCACTGGAGGTGAAGGCATTGCCATGGTCTCTGTGAACCTGAAAAAATATTGATTGGTCTTCTGCACTAAAGCAATCTGCCTTCACCTGTTGCTAGTGTAGTTCTCAACTTAGATGGATGGTGAGTGGGAGGCCAGGGTTAGGTAGAGATCTGTCAGTGACCTTCAGCCATGGCAAAGCTCCTGCGTCAGTCTTCTGAGAGCTGGAGTGAGAGGCAGCAGAGTTCATACATTTGTGTTTAATACAAATTCTGGAAGTGTGTAAAGGACAAGGCAAAAGAGGCCTTTAATTTTCCATGTGGCAGAAGTCACTGGAGGTCTTAAGCAGGTTTTCCAAAAGGAATTTGAAGGTTTCCTTGCATGTCCTGACTGCCTCTCCCACTTCTCCCTAGAGGACCATTTGGGTTGGCCAGTAGGAAAAGGCTTTTATTCAAACTGTGTTCCAGGCTCTGTGTGCTACAAGTACATCTTGGGAGCAAAGCAGATTGGAATCACTTCAGCCATGTAGAGCAGTGGGAGTGTGTTCTACCTTGGGACTGGCAAAGAAACCAGTGTGTAGCCTCTGGTAGCCTCTAGCCTAACCCTTTTGGTTTTATGGCCATTTGCAGTCCCCTTGGCTAACATGGCACAGAGATCTTTTAATTTAAAAACTGTTATGGCTTTGGTAATGGCAAGAGGGACTTCAGAGGCTGGGCTGTGCCTTTGGTAGGTTATCTCCCTCTCTGCACTGATTTGTTGTCAGGTTGCTGTCCTACACAGCTTTACAGTGAGATCTCAAAGCAGAGAGGTAAACCCACTGCTTAAACATGTTATAAAATCATTTCCCCAGTGTAAATGATACTGTCCCTGTATTTTAGGGATTAGGGAATAAGGCCCAACCATTCACCGTCTTGGGGAGGGGGAGAAAAATCCACAAAGTAACAGCTGGTAGCACTTGTTCCCTTCTAGGTTTCCCTTCTCTTTGCCAAATCCTATTCAATAATCAAGTCCCACAACTTGAATAAACCCAGCCATGTTTTATTCTCAAGTCAATTGTTTGGCAGGAAGTATTTCTGAAAGGAGGAAAGAATTCCTTGGTCTTGTGATTTGTGGTTATGTTCTGCTGTTAGAGGTATACAAAGTCTTAAGGACACTTCATTTACCTACAGCTTGGCTTTCATAATGTAGGGGGGTGCTTTTAGTGACAAGTTATTAGCTTGGATTTTAGTACTTTGAAATGATTTTGTGAAGGAGGGTTGTTTTGTTGGAAAGTTTTGTGGGGTTTTTCTCTACTGCTGCTTTTCTCTTGGAAAGTCTAAATAATCAAGCCCTAAACTTCAGTAAACTGGTCCAGTACCATGGAAATACATCAGCTAAATAACAGTGTTTTCCTAGATCAGCTGCTGCTTTATAATACCTCTTGAAAGTCCATCCTCAGGGTGCATGTACAGCTCTGCCTCCTCAGTATTTAGAGCAGAAAAACACTTTTTCACTCTTCCTTGTATGGCTCCCAATACCTGCTGGTTAAAATGCAAGTTGAGGATAAACAAATATCTTTGATCTGCTTGAGGTCTCTGGAACTTGTCAGCTCATCCTATCAGAGGATTTTTATTTATCAGTCTGCTGCATCCCCCTGCTACTGTAGGAAGCAGCTCTGCCACTTGCAGATTTCTTTTTTGGTAGGTTTGCCTGTATCACTGCCTGATACCTGGTAAAAATAACAATCCTACTAAATCCTGTTGAGAGCTGTGGAAAAATGCAGTGCTCATCTGGAACACCTGAGATTGGGGATGTCTCATTCCTGGCCTCCAGATGAATTCTTCAAACACTCTGCTCAGTCTGGAAGACAGCACCATTCTCCTGACACATCAGTTCCCAGCCCTGCAGAAAATGTAAAAATTATGTGGAATGAAGCCTTCAGCTAGAAAGAAAATGTTACCTTAATGGTTACCTTAATGGCAGTACTCAGATTATTTTACAGGGATTGTCTGCCTTGTTTTTATTGTCTGAAAAGTTGCATCTCATAGCTTCAATTAATTGTATCACCTGGGGGGGGGGAAGAAGTAGGAGCTTCACTGTATATTTTGTCTGCATAAGAAAGCTGAAGGCTTATTGAATATTTAACCTGTGCTAATTTAGACTTGGAAAAACTTTCACACTTTAAGAACTCAGTTCTAATTCACTTTTCACCATTCCCTATTGGTTTGGGGTTTTTTTCCATCTTAGGCAATGACAAAGACTAATATTGCTTTGATTGCAATCAATTTATAGCAACTTCTGTTGTCTCAGCTTGCAAAAGCTGAATGCAGTTGTTCTTGGATTATTCCACTCAAATTCCTTAGTTATTGTTTTCTCTTGACCTTGGCTCTTCTGCTCCAGGAAACTTTTTCCAGTGAGATCAACTTAATGTGATTTAGTGATAAGATTACACAGTGCTGAGCAGAGAACTGAAATAACTCATATATTCTTTTCAACTCCTTTTTCTTCCCCTATTCCTCCCTCCCCCATAGCACTGCTGCTGTCCCCTCTAACACCCCCACCCATTTTTATCCACCCAGGGGAGCAGCACCATGCAATAAGTTCTGCCCAAGGACTCAAGGGTAAAAACAGTAAAAATACCTGTGGTATAGAGCTCCTTAACAGGTTGAGAAAGGTCAATTTGGTCACCTGTTACTTAATTTTCATGCTCTGTTTTAAACTTATTACTGTTGAGCATAGCCTGTCCAGGAGGGTGTTTACAGAGACTTGTTAAAGCTTTCTAAGAGGGAAATGGTTGAATAACAGCTGAAGCCTTTGCTGTGCTTCTGAAGTGAATGTTGTGGTCTGGCTTCAGGTTTTTGGGGGCCTAAACTTGGTCTTGCATTCTTGAGACAGACATCTGTCTGATCTACTGACTTGGAGCTGTCAGTCAGAGTTAATTTCCACATTTTTTCCCTTTGTTCAGTAGGGAAATACCAGCACTGAAATAAAAGCTGAAGGAGAGAGGGCTGGTGACCTGTTTGTGAGCAAGTGAGAGTGTCTGACCTGAGCTTTCATACAGTGTGGTGGGGAAGAATTTTCAGTGACCACTGGGGATATTAAATTGATGTTAGAGCTTTTCATCTGTTAGCAAGAGGGTTTCCCAGTGAGATATTTGGTATCACTGATGTCATGTGTAGCATGGAAACTAATGTCAAAGTGGAGGGTGAAAGGAGGAACCTAGGTCTGGGGATCATGGATGGCAAGGATTTTATCTAATAATAATTCTCTACCTTTCCATAGAGGATCAAGAGCCATTTCTTCAAGCTTATTGTGTCAAAGAATTCATTTCCAACTGATTGGTTGTTTCATCTTTCTGAGGTTTAAACCATAACTTATAAATTAAGGTTTATCACTGTGATAAACATAGATCACATAAAATGTCAATATTAGGGAAAATCAACCCTCTGTTGTCTCTGCCACTGACCCGTTGTAGAAATATTGAATAACTTGGGGTAGAATGAACCTTTCTCTGCTGTAACCTCCTACTGAGAGCAGGTCCAACTAAACCACATTGCTGTGACTTTGTCCAGCTGAGCTTTTAATATCTGCAGAGATAGCTCCATCACTTTGGTCCATATTCCACTCTGACCCTGAGGTGAAAACCTTTCACCCTGAGGCAAAACCTTTCACCCTGAGGCAAAACCTTTCTCAGCTATCCAAGAATTTCCCATCTCTTCTTTCCCAGAAGGATTTTCCCATTTTTCTCTTGTTGCCTCTTCTCCTGTCACATCACCTCTGAGAACAACCCAGCTCTGCCCTCTCTGTATCTGGGCAGAGATGAGATCTGAGCCTGGGCACAGAACTGCTGGAATGATTTGATAACTGCTGGATGGAGTGGAAAAAAAATCACTTTCCTTGGCCTGGTAGCTACACCTCTACAAGTGCAGCCCAGCAACTCTCTCTCTTGCTGCAAGACATAGGTAAGAAATGAGTCCCAAAGTGAACTGGAACTACTTTGGATTTGTATGCAACCATCTTGTCCTTCTCTTCCAAGGAAAAGTGCCAGCCTGGCTCTTGGAGCTTTTAGGACAGGAGGCAGTGCTGATGACTCCTGGTTACATTTAGAAATATCTGTTCTTTACCTTCTCAAATGACAGGTTCAGTCCTGATGGGGAACTTGCCTGGTGTTTCTTCCCTAATGAAAAATCTGTCAGGTTTTTATGTCCTGCTGCTAATACGTTGGATTAGGGCATTAAGAATGAGCTTCTAAAGCAACAGAACTAGCTTGGTAATTTTGCCCTTGCTGCAGTGCCATCCTGCAGCAAAAATTATCTGTCTTCCTTTGCCAGCCAGTCTCTCAGGCAGCCTCCATTTCTCCTTCCCATCACAATTTTTCTCCTGTTTGTAGCTGCTTCTGTCAACTCCAGAGTCTTTTAATACAGCTCCTAATTTAATGCCATTGCTTGAAGGGCTTCATCTGGTGGGAATCTGCCCGTTGGGGTGCATTTACACAACAGATGGTTCAGTCATGTAACTTTTTGTTTCCTTCTGGATGAAAAATTATGCCAGAGCTGCTGCTACCAGAGCATCCACTACTGTCACAGAAGTGTAGCTTACAATGGAGCCAGCTGTGCTGCAGAAAACAGTTGCACTACAAGGTCATCTGGATGATGGGAGTGATGCTTCCTTGCTTTCTGTTGATCTGGACCTGATCAAACCACAGCAGTGACTTGGGGCTGCAGCTCCTCTCTTTTTGCAGCTGCTCAGCTGTTATTTGGCTGCCATTAGGTAGCTCAGCCCCCTCTCTGTCTGCCAGGTGGCTTTTAGGAGGGCAGCACAAGTGTTTTGTGAACATGGGGGTGAAGAGACACACAGGCAATAACCTGGCTGTGGTGTGGTGGTGGGATTTCTGTGCTAGGGTCTCTTTCACAACAATGAGCATTGGACTGAGCAAGACACATACTTTGGTTTTCTTGGAGCACTGTATTTCAATTCCAGTTTTCTAATTGACTTCTTTGTATTTATATGTTCAGAAAATTCTTTTGATACCTTTTCAATTAGACAACAATTAATTAAAACCCTTCAGGATACGTGGCTGGTCCTCTCCTTATGTGTCACTTGGAAGTTTCAGAGCTCGATTGTAGTTGTGCTCAAGGCAGAAGAAACCAATGACAGTACATGGGTGGCAGCTAAGGAAGAAACCTTTTAAATATTTTTTTTTCAGAGAATATTAAATTAGAACTGTGTAAACATAAGAGTTTCTATTTATTAACATGTGTGTGAGTGTGTGTGTAAATATAGATATATAAATGGTCCACGATTATTTCTTTCTTTCTGTTAAATGGTACTTTACAAGACTTAGATACAGTATGTTGGTAAATTCCCACACCAGGCACTAATTCTGAATGATGAACCTGTTCTAATAATCAATTTGGGCAGCCAGTAGAAGCAGCTTTACTTCAGCAATTGCTTTCATTCCTCCCACAGAGCAGAAGCAGCAACTTGGTACTTGCATCTTCCTGGGGTAGGAGCCCTTCTTGTGACTTTGTCACCCTTTCAGCAGCCCCAGGCTGAGCTGCTTTTCTGGCAAGAAAATCCCTCAAGTGGCACTAATGAAAGCTGGAATCCTTTCTCACCTCAAATGATCTCTAGATGCTGTATCAGGGATCTGTTCTATAAGTAATGGGATGTCATTTTTAACAGAGGCAATGGATGGCATGAGGATGCTGTAGGGTTGAGGAATTCCTGTCTGTCTGTCTCTCAGGTGGCTTAGCCAGCACCAGAGCACTATAAAATAGTTTCTTTTCATCTGTGGTGAGCTTATTCTCCTTTTATGGTGCTTCTGTATCTTCATAGGGTGTGTAAATCCCCTTTTAAACAACCCCCTAAGTGTTTTTCTAACGTTCCCATTCACAGGGTGTAAACTTTACCAAACTGGCCAAATTTCAGTCCCTGTTTAGTTCCACAAGGATCACTAAATTCCCAGAAGTGTGTGGGTTTTGAGAATTAATCTTACAAGATACTTGGCTTCCTAATTGCTCTTCCAGAAGTGGAAGCTCCTTTTCCTGTAAGGACCTGGGTGAATGTTTCAGCAGGGTCTCTGCTTGGGGTCAGACTTTGGTACTTAGGGGAGGGATGGGATGGGTGGCAACAGCAGTGCCCAGGGTAGGAGCAGGAAAGAGCTTTCTTCCTTAGCAGAAAATAACCCTGGAGAAAACCAGACTTCCCCTAGTATTTGGTTACTGCTTTGTGTCTGCTGCTGGTATCCCAAATCCTGGCACTTTTCCTGTGATCTGGACCTTTCAGTCCTGCTTCTGCCCCACCTCAGTTTCACTTAAAGCAGTCTGAAACAGAGCCTTCCTTAAAGCTAAGGGCAACATTGGGGAGAAATGTCTGCTCACTAAAGGAAAAGGAGATTTAAATGGAGCAGAAAAAGGGAGATTTCCTTCTGTTTCACTGCCTTGCTGCTAAAAGTCTGGTGCAGGACATCCAAATGTTCTGCTGATTTATGTGCTGCTCTTTTGGGGTGGACAGGCTGCTGAGCAGGCAAGGTGGCTCTTGAGCAAATGCATTGCTGTAAACCTACACTTGCTTCACCTTGTTTGGGTTTTTTTTTTTCCTCCCTCAAATGGGCTTGAAGTAGAGGGAGGGAGTCAGAGTATTGTTGTAAGGTTTTTTTTCAATTAGGAAAAAAAAAAAAAAAAAAAGAAAAATAGAGAATGTAAAAACTCTTTACTCAAGTACACTGAAACCAGAATGGCTTTAAAACACAAAAAATCTCACGAGACCATATTATTGCCTTGGGTTCTGGACATGCCATTTGTCCTGTGTTGTGACTCTCCTTGCCAGGCAACCTCTGCATAGCCAAAAAAATGCATTTAGGGCTCCTGTATCCATCCAGAGGGCTGTGTGTGACTCCAAGGACTGTTAAAAACTGCTAAAACAAAAGATGGATGTGAGCAACGGGGGGGGTAAGGCTGGAAATTTCAATCCAACTCTAAATGTTTGCTTTAATCCAGCATAATTGGGCTCTCCCCCTGTTCTGCAGAGCTTCATTCCCACTCAGGGAAGGCTCCAGTGTGGAATGAGGACCTGAGATACTCCAGGGGCTTGACACGAGTGTTTTGCTAGAAAGATCTGGGGGAGCCTCACCACTTTCTTCTAGATTTGGCACTTAATTTAAAGATGGGGACAGGTGGGGGAACCAAAGCCATGAGTGCATTTCAGTTCCTGGGGCTGCCTGAACAAGCCACCTTCAGCCAGATGTTTTTTGTGGATTTATTTTAATTATTTTTTATTTTTTTACAGTTGATATCAAAAGTGGGCTTTGTGACTTGTTTTTCACCATCAGTGCTTTTTAAAAAGCAGTTGTGTATCCCAAGGGCAGAAGCTCCATCTGGGGGTGGGAGGGGTTGGATGTGGAGTTGATCAGCAGCTTTTTTTGGCCCTGATGCAGCTCTGCTCCTCTGAGATGCTGAACTGCACAGCCAGACCCTGGGGATGCTGAGCCTGCTGCTGCTCACCAGATCCAACCAGGAGCATCCCAGGAGCAGGACCTGCATTTCCACATCCAATGGGATACAGTGGGGTTTGTTTTTTTTTTTTCTTTCATATGGAGCCATACATTTTTTTTAAAGTAATTTGAGATCTGAATGTGATTTCTAATGTATCAAGAATATTAATATTTTAAAGCTATAACAAAGTTTTAAATTTCTACTTTTTTTTTGTTGTTGGTTTTTTTTTTCATTTAACTGTTCTGTTACCTTAATTTGATGTTATGTGGTTGGGGAATGTTGCTTCTCCTCTTAGTATTTGTTTCTATAACCAGAAATAAAATTATATATGAAAGAGAAAATGCCCTGAAATTGCTTGTTGCTTTTGACTGCCAAAATTCCATCCTTCCAGGGTAGGATCACACTTGGGCTGAAATTCCTGCAGCAGTTTGTGCCCCTTCTAATAGAGTGAGGGGACAGAGTTGGTGAGTGAGTTGGTTTGGTTTTTTTCCTTTTATTATTTTCATTAAGAGCTTTAGGAAGGAATTATGTGGCTGATGCACATACTATGTCGCAGACACTAAGCTGGGGGGGGAGAGTGGATCAGCTGGAAGGCAGGAGGGCTCTGCAGAGGGACCTGGACAGACTGGAGAGTTGGGATGATCCCAACGGGATGAGGTTCAACATTCCAAGTGCTGGGTCCTGCACTTTGGCCACAACAACCCCATGGGGAGCTCCAGGCTGGCACAGAGTGGCAGAAAGGGACCTGGGAGTCTGGATTGCCAGGAAGCTGAACAGGAGCCAGCAGTGTGCCCAGGTGGCCAAGAAGGCCAATGGCATCCTGGCCTGGATCAGGAACAGCGTGGCCAGCAGGTCCAGGGAAGGGATTCTGCCCCTGTGCTCAGCCCTGGTGAGGCCACAGCTTGAGTCTTGTGTCCAGTTCTGGGCCCCTCAGCCCCTCAGGAAGGAGATTGAGGTGCTGGAGCAGGTCCAGAGAAGAGCAAGGAGGCTGTGAAGGGATCCAGCACAAGTCCTGTGAGGAAGGGCTGAGGGAGCTGGGGGTGTTGAGGCTGGAGAAGAGGAGGCTCAGGGGAGACCTCATCACTCTCTACAACTCCCTGAAAGGAGGTTGGAGCCAGGGGGGGGTTGGGCTCTTTTCCCAGGCAACTCTCAACAAGACAAGAGGCCATGGTCTCAAGTTGTGCCAGGGGAGGTTTAGGTTGGAGATTAGAAAGAATTTCTTTCTGGAGAGGGTGATCAGACACTGGAATGTAGTAGTGGATTCTCCGTGTCTGGAGATATTTCAAAAGAGACTGGATGTGGCACTCAGTGCCATGGGCTGGGAACTGCAGCAGGAGTGGATCAAGGGTTGGACCCTTCCAACCCAGCCAATTCTATGATTCTATGAAGACCTTGCAGTGTTTCTAAAGAGTTCCCAGCCTACTTTTGATCCCTTGTCAGTAATTTGGGAAGCTGTTACCTCCCAGCAGAGGGAGGATGGGAACCTGTGTGTGGCTGGGGTTGGCAAAGCTTCCCCTGGGGATTATGAACTCTTTCTCCAGCTCTTTCATTCTGGCATGAAGTTAACCATGGTTATTTTGAAAGATATTCTCCATTTCAGTGAATTTCCCTGTGTATTTCAGCCTCTATTCTCTATTTCAGTGGATTTCCCTGTGGCTGATGATTTTTGTTTCCCTTAATCACAGGAGGACAGAGACTTATTCACCTACCTCATAGGTTTATCCTTCTTTGTCCTCCTGATGGAGGTGTAATTTTAAATTTTTCTGCATTTATTTTGACTAGAAGTCATTCTGACTTCCAAAAGTTTAATTATTAGTATCTTTTAAGATAAGGAACTTAATTAAGTATCTTTTAAGACCCTACTTGATACCACATTTGACTGTTTAATTTATTTTTTTAAACAGTGTAGCAAAGCTGTTCAGCCAGAGCCTTTTCTTTCTTTCTTAAGCTTGAAATTGTGTCTTTGCCTGGGCTGAGGCTGCCACTGCCTCTTCAGAGGACAAAAGGGAGCTGAGGTTAATTAATTGCCCTGTTAATGAACTTTAGTACCAGGGCCAGGAGGTTGCCCAAGGGTTGGGGACATCTCCCCGCAGGGTGATGCTCAGCACGGTGGTGTCAGGAGTCAGGAGGAGATGTTGCTCGTGGGGAAATGTTGGGGATGCTTTTGGAACCTCTGAGGTCACCCACAGAGCAGCTTTTTTGTCACATCTCCTGCCCCTTGCGGGACCTGCGGGGTTTGAGTGGGTCACAGGAAAGGCTGATGGCATCTGTCTTTTTCCTTTTTTCCTTTTTTCCTTTTTTTCCTTTTTTCCTATTTCCTTTTCCCTCTTTTTCCTTTTTCCCTTTCCTTCTTTTTAATTTTCCTTTTTCTTTTTTGCTATTGATCATTTCCTTTTCCTTTTTATCTTTTCCTTTTTCTTTTTTCCTTTCTCCTTCTTCCTTTTTCCTTCTTTTTCCTTTTTGCTTTTTATCGTTTCCTTTTCCTTATCTTTTCCTTTTTGCTTTTTCTTTTTCCTTTTTCTTTTTCTTCTTCCTTTTTTTTCTTCCTTTTTCTCTTTCCTTTTTCCTTTTCCTTTTTCCTTTTTTTTTCTTTTTCTTTTTTTTCTTTTTCTTTTTTCTTTTTTCTTTTTTTCTTTTTTCTTTTTTTCTCTTTTCTTTTTTTTCTTTTTTCTTTTTTTTCTTTTTTCCTCTTTTTCTTTTTTTCTTTTTTCTTTTTATCTTTTTCTCTTCCCTTTTTCTTTTCTCTTTTTTCTTTTTCTCTCCTTTCTTTCTCCTTTTTCCTTTAAACCAAAACCGAACTTTGCCCCTCGCTGCCCTCCAGGGATCTTTTCTCTCAGGTCCAAGTCCCGACCCCTTCCCCATACCCTCTGCGCTGCCCTTGGTGCCATCCTCACCCCAGAGCACGGTCCAGAGGTGGAGAACAACAGCGTTACCCTCTCAGTGCACAACCACTCCAGAGGACATTGCCCTTACCCCTTCTCCCCTCTTCACACAGGGCAAGGTTCGGTCCAGTTTCCGCAGGACCGGGACCAGCCCAACCGGAACCTTCACCCGGAACCTTCGTTCAGCAGTAGCCGCGTCCCCCCGGAGCGGTGCCGCACGGACCGCTCTCCTCTGGGGGACCACTTTAACAGCGTACCGGGGCGGGGGGCAGCGGCGGAGCCTCCGCGATGTTCACGGCGGCGGCCGAGAGCTTCCTCAGGCAGGCGAGGTGCCGAGGGGGGGCTGGGGAGCGGGAAGAGGGCCGAGGTACCGGGGGAAGGCAGCAGAGCTCCTGCGGGGCGGGCCGGGGTCCTCTCGGAGGCACCGGGCCCGGCGGGAGCTGTGGCTGAGGGGGGAGCCGGGGTCTGGCGCTGCCTGACCCGGGAGCGGGGGGGGGAAAGGGGGCTGGGGGTGCATCCCCAGCCCTGGGCTTCCGAGGAGGGTCAGGAGTTGGACGGGAGCGGTGTGGAGCTGACCGGGATCTGGACGCTCCTTCTCTCCCCCCCCGTTCCAGGGAGATCCAGGAGGAGGAGCTGAGGAGATTCGCCTCCCGCGTCGCCGCCCTCCTGCAGGCTCCGAATCCGGGCCCCGAGGCTGTGGATTGCCTCCAGAGGCTGCACCTCACCATCGCCGCCACCAAATACCCCCGCAAGTGAGTTGCCCTGGTGTTGCCAAGCAGCAGAGTGGGGCTTTCTTTGGGAAAAGAATCAAAGCAGGGAGGGAGAGGGATGTCGGAGGGGGCTTCGTGGTTTAAACACATTCTCAGGTCAAAAAACTGCTGAGGTCAACAGAGATGCAAAGCTCTTCTTTGCTTTCCCACCACCGCTGCTAAAAGGGACCCCACTCCTTGGGCAGTGGGAGGACCAAGTGTTTGTGTCACTGAGCACTCCCACTGCTGCCCAAAGGAACAAAACTGGGGAGCAGAGAGGAGAAGGTGGCATTAGGCAGGGTTAGTGTCAAGGGTGAGCATCTCAAGAACACGCAGGAAACAAAGCCCTGAACCTTTTCTTGCCTTGCAGTGATGCTTTGCTCTGGTTCTTGCAGGCTGGATGGCAAGTTTGTGGAACTGCTGAAGACAATGCTGTGTTCATCCAAGAGCCCTGAGCAGATTCAGGTGTTATGTGCTGCCATTCTGAGAGAGATGTCACCTTGCAATGATCTGACCCTCTCCTGTGATGAGATTCAAGATACAAAGCTCTTGAGCCTGGTATCCTCCATCCTTTTGGCTCAGGTAAATGACCTGTCAAGTCTGAAATCCTCCCCTGTCAATATGGATTTGCTTTCTGATCATTCCCTGTTTGCTGAGCTCAAGGAGAGTGAAAATCAATTGGAATTAAACTAGGGGAGAAAAAAACAAAAACCAGAAGCAGTTCTGTGTTTGTTTATGGAGCTAAATTATTCTGCTTTGTGTAGGAAAAAGTTTGAACTTTTTTGTGTTTATTTTTGTTAACAAAGAATGCTTAAAATCATCCTGAGGGCCTCGAGTAGGCTTGTAACTAACTGGGTGCAGAAAAGAACATTTTAGTGCCAGCTGCTGTCAGAGGCTTCAGGTTGTGGCTGCTTGAACCTGATAAAAAAGATTTGAGGCTGAATTTATTACAATTACTTTTTGGTTTTATGGCACTGCCTTTCATGTTCAAATATAAAAAAATATCCAGAGAGCCCATAAAACATGTGGGGCCATAAATGTAGATAGTGCTTCCAAAATCTAGATTCTACATGGAGAAGAAAACACGAGGAACCTTTTCTGTTTTGAGTGCTGCCTGCTCTGACTGCCCTCAGGGGAATAAGATGGAAACCTTTTTTTTTTTTTTCTCTTTTTTCCCCACTTCTACTTCTTTTACTGTTATTGCACCTATTAAAGAGAAAATGTTTTTCTGAACCCTTCTGCAGCTTCTCACTCTGAGTTTCACTGTGTGCTTAGAAATGCCTCCAGCATTTCTGATTATTCCTCTGAGTCTTGCTTAGCTGGGGGAAATAAAACCAGAGAAATGGAAAAGAGTGACCTGTTATCTATAGGCTGCTTTACAAAGAGCCTCTCTCCCCTCCCCAGCCTTGAGCCTGTCCTGCAATTCAGTGTAAAAACCATACCCTGCCTCTTAATTTTTGTTAGTTTACAACTAAAACTTTGAAGATATTTTCATCCATTCTTGGTGTTACTAAAACTTGTTCTATTTTAGTCATTTCAGTGCCACTTCTCAGCCATGGGAGGCAATGAGTAGCAGCCTCACACAGGAAGGCAGCCACATTCCAGCAGAGCCTTTAAGAACATCTTATAAATATTTTCATTTGTCTCTGCTTTGGGTGGAAATCCTCCTCCTCCTCTTTGTCCCTCTGCACCCTTGGCTTTGCAAAGCTGATGTTCCTTTTGTAAAGCTTTTGATTTCCCAGAAAACTCTGGGGCTGCATTAGGAGCTCAGAAGCTGCTATTGAGCTGAGTCCTGTCAGGTTTTCCTCTGAGCAACACCAAATGTTTCAGCAACACACAGAAGCAGCCCCATCATTTGCAGTGGGCTGCAGCAACTGTTTCATTTGCCCTCACAGCACAGATCTGAACTTTAAACTTCCTCTTCTGGCTGTTGCTTTGGTTGATCTGTCCACGTCTGCTCACAAGAGAAGCACAGGAAGTAGCTCGAGTCATGGGGGAGGTTCCCATGGTGAGCTCACCTGTCATTCCCTAATTCCTTATGGTGATCTGGTATAAATCTTACTGCCAGAGGTCAGTGTTTATTCAGCCCCCAGCTGTACAAGACCCTGAGGGGCAGAGGAGGTTTATTTTTTGATGGAATTCTTAGAGAAAGAAAACCTGTCAGTAGTCTGGGCCCACCCATCATCTTGAACAGAGTCATCTTGGATGAAAGAATTTGGCAGCATCTCAGATCTGCAACCAGAACAGCCTCCAAAAAAAGGAGGCTGCTTTATCTTCCACATTGTGAGGACCCAGTGAGCCCTACAATGTGTTACAATAATTCCATTTCCTGGTTGTAAATTTCTAATTTCACATCTGAGCTACCAAACTGAGCACATGGGGAGTAGTTAGTGCTAGGTCTCTGCTCTGGAACTGAAGGATCTTAGTGTTTAATTTGAAGATCCCCATTGCAGTTTTTCCACTTTAGGTGATGCTTATCCTACACAAACCTGTTGCTCCATCCAAATCCTGGGATGTGTGAGATGCCATTGCAAATGAGCTCTGTAAAAGAATCATAGAATCACAGAATTGGCTGGGTTGGGAGGGACCTCAGAGATCATCAAGTCCAACCCTTGATCCACTCCCACTGCAGTTCCCAGCCCATGGCACTGAGTGCCACATCCAGGCTCTTTTGAAATATCTCCAGACACGGAGAATCCACTACTTCCCTGGGCAGCCCATTCCAATGGCTGATCAACATCTCTGTAAAGAAATTCTAATCTCCAACCTAAACCTCCCCTGGCACAACTTGAGACCCTGCCCTCTTATCTTGCTGAGAGTTGCCTGGGAAAAGAGCCCAACCCCCCCCTGGCTCCAACCTCCTTTCAGGGAGTTGTAGAGAGTGATGAGGTCTCCCCTGAGCCTCCTCTTCTCCAGCCTCAACACCCCCAGCTCCCTCAGCCCTTCCTCACAGGATCTGTGCTCCAGTCCCTTCACGGCCTCCTTGCTCTTCTCTGGACCTGCTCCAGCACCTCAATCTCCTTCCTGAGCTGAGGGGCCCAGAACTGGACACAAGACTCAAGCTGTGGCCTCACCAGGGCTGAGTACAGGGGCAGAATCCCTTCCCTGGACCTGCTGGCCACGCTGTTCCTGATCCAGGCCAGGATGCCATTGGCCTTCTTGGCCACCTGGGCACACTACTGGCTCCTGTTCAGCTTCCTGGCAATCCAGACTCCCAGTTCCCTTTCTGCCACTCTGTGCCCAGCCTGGAGCTCCTCATGGGGTTGTTGTGGCCAAAGTGCAGGACCCGGCACTTGGAATGTTGAACCTCATCCCGTTGGGATCATCCCAACTCTCCAGTCTGTCCAGGTCCCTCTACAGAGCCCTCTGTGAAGGAACTGTGTTCTTTCTGTGTTTCACAGTGACACTGATGTCTGATGGACAAATTTGTATGGGCTGGGTCTCTAGAGCTAAGAGATTATCTTCCTACCTTTACTTTTGCTTTATTTTGTAGGGAAATAAGGCTGATGTGTCTGCTGTGGGGCAGCATGTTGTGAGAGTCCTTGAAAGAAAACTGCCTGAAGGTCAGAATGCTCGATCCCTTCTCCCTGTCCTGTCAAATGTCATCAGTGTTTTACCAGAATCTTTCACTGAAGGTAAGATACAGAGGAAGGCATGAGATTGCCACCTGGCTGTGATCTGTGTAATGATAAGAATGCTCTGGCTGGGAGCAGAACCTGAAAACTTCTGATAAAACTGACATCTTTGCCCCAGGGAAAGTAAACTTACTGGGCAAGATGTGTTTCACCAGTCCAAAATGGGAGTGGGCCTTGGTGGGTCAGAGACAGGGACTGAGGCTGGGGGAGAAGCACATCAGCTGAGGGGTAGCAGAGCTGTGCTGCAGAGGTTGCTTCTCTGCTTGCTCTAGCAATGACCCTCTGACTTTCCTTGTACAGAGCAGACTGATGCAATCAATAAAAAGCTTGCTGAGTGGCTGAGGTATGCCAGCATTCAGCAAGGAGTTGGCCAGACCTCTGGAGGCTTCTTCTCCAAGTCCAGGAGCAGACAGGTGAGAGCTGAGTTGTTGTGGTCATCTCAAAGGGGTATTTGTTAGTCAAGTACCTGCTGTTTCAGCTTCCCAGCAGCAGCTTTTTGGGGAAAATAACCTGGGGTAAGTGGTCAAGTCACCTAGGAAAACAAAGTAGGAGGATTTCTAGCTCCAAGACACTGGAGTTCTGCTGTAGAGCAAGAGCTTTGATCCTTGAAGTAGTTTTTGAAGGGAGAATCTTTTGGTGACCAGGTACCTTAGAGTACAAGCTGATTGTAAAAGAGGGCTATGTCAGAGAGAGGGGCAAATTCTGGGTTGGTTGAGCTGGGAAAAAGGATCCAACACATCTGGCTTTTCTCTCTCTGGGTAACTGCATAGGGCAGATATCCATGGGCTCCCTGGGCTCAGTGGTTTCCTCCTTGCCAGCTCAGCCTCTCTCTGGAGATCTGACCTGCTGCCATCTCTTCTCACAGCCTAGCCCTGTCACAGAGGTGGATGGTGCCATTGCCACAGACTTCTTCACAGTGCTCTCAGTGGGTCAGCACTACACACAGGACCAGTGGCTCAACGTCCAAGCCTTCTCCATGCTGAGAAATTGGCTGCTGTGCTATGGGGGCAAGGGGACAAAACTTCCTAATTCAGGTACAAACTGAAGGGGTGTCTGCTCTGAGGTGATCAAACCCAGCAAGTTGTAGGAATATGGGCAAGAGTTCAGAGCTCTTGAGCTAGGAGCAGGGAAACTTTGGGAGGGGATGTCACAAAACCTTCTGTTTGATCCATATTGAGCCTTCCATGAGGAATTTATTTAGTGGGTCCCCTGGTTTCTGATAAAACACTGTGGGCACCTGAGAAAAAAAGGCCTGGGTTGTGGGAAACAGCATCTGAGTGTGCTTAAAACACTCCCTTCCTCCTCAGCCTCCTTTTCTTCAGAGTGCACTTGGGTTCAGATAGCTCCCTTGCTGTCACTGGGCAGCCCTGTGTGTTACACTGTGTCACACATGAGCTGCTACCTGTAACCTTTATTGTGTAGGTGACAGATCAGGACTGGAGAAGCCTGGTATGGCCATGGTCTCAACTGCAGCCCCATCTGGCCACCTGCTTCCCCCAAAGGAGCATCTGCAGGAGAAAGCCTTTGAGTACTGCCAGAGGTTGATTGAGCAGAGCAGTCGGCGTGAGTCTTGCCATGAACCCTCCTTGGAGCCCTCTTGGTAGTGTTCCTGGGAATGTTTCTGGTGTTTCTTTGGGATCTCCCTTCCTGGAGTCCACAGTCAGAGGCATGGGACTGGTCACTGCTACTGGTGCAAGCCATTGACCAGTCGTGAGCTGGGAGGTTGGGAGGGATTTGAAGACAATGGCCATGTTCTGCCTCCTCCCCTTGATTTGCAGGGGGGGGTGTTGAATTTGGTTGTCATTAGCCTGGAACTGGGATCAGTCTGTATTCCCAGCTGTCCTGAAATCTGGGCTGGTGCTCAAAGTCACAGCCTCATGTTCCTGTTTGGACTCAAAGTTTAACTTGGATTCCTTTCTCTGGCAGGACCCCTGAAGAAAGATGATGGGGACTTGCAGAAAGCTGTAAGTACCCAGAGGTGAGGATGGAGCTCTGGGACTTGTGGCTTCCCTCACTCTGATCTGACTCTCTCTTCTCTTGCAGTGCCTCATTGAGGCAGTGAAAATCATGGACATCATCTGCAAACAGAACTCCTCCTATGTGTCCCGTGCAGTTTCCTTCCTCAAAATCCTGCATGGCAGAATCTGTGGGGATGCCACTTATGCCAGGGTGCTGCTGCCCATTGCCCAATTCTTTCTGAACCACAGTAAGTCATCAGCTCTCACTCCCTCCTCCACAATCTGGTTTAACATTCTCTCAGCACAGCCTTTTTCCTGGCAGTTTGCTGGCTGCCAGAGTTGGTAATTCAGCTTTGGCTTTACTCTGGGATGGGTGATCCCACTGCAGGAGACCCAGCAGCTGGGCTAGCCCATCCTCTTTAGGAAATTTAAGTTAAATAAAATAAATTTAGGTTATCCCCTGGAACCCTTCTCAGCAGGGCTGCTGGGTGGGCTGTGCTCAGCTGCCTGCTGTGTCCTCCCAGGCAAAATGGCAGCTGTGGACTGCAGTGGGATCTACAAACACTTATTCTCTGATATCCCGGCCCAGCTCTTCCACAACCCATCACTGGCCTTTGAATTTCTCCAGTTCTGTAAAGACAACAGCCAGCTCTTCACTGAGGCCTCCAGCATATTCAGGCAGAGCTTCCCAAATCTCTTCAAGGTACTGTTTGCAGGAGAGAGCCTGCTGTGTGTTCCTTCCTGTGCCCCAGAACCTTCTGTTTGCCTTTCAGTGCTCCCCAGAGCACCTCATGGCAGCATTCCATGCCCTCCATGCTAGGGAGAGGATGGGCAAGAAGGGCTGTTACCAAAGCAAGTGTTTTTTGGAGAGGAAAGAGGGTTCTGGGTGGGGTTGGCAGTGCCAGGAGAGGAGAATCAGCATTGGTATTATTGCCAGTGGCTTGGGAAGCACTGAGCACACTTAGGACACAGCATTTTGCTTCTGGAAAACCTGAATAAATTGAAGCCTGCCAGCCACTGAAACAGCTGCCAGATGACTGTGTTGAGCTTCCAGCAGCCTCCCAGGTTTTCACCAAACCCTCAGACTTTTCTGGTTTTGCTTTTCCCTTCCCTTTCCCTTTTGGTCACGGTGTGAGAATCATCTGGGTGTGTGGTGGAGTAGCAGGGATAGCACAACAGTTTGTGCTTATTCCTTGCAGTTCCTGGCATGGAACAGCCCACCCCTTATCTCTGAGTTTGTGGACCTTCTCCCCTTTCTGCTGGATGCAGGCACAGCTGTTGAGATCTTCCATTTGCTGCTCGACCTCCCCTGTTTAACTGCAGCTCTGGACATCCAGCTGAGGTAATGCCACCTTCCCTTCCTCCTGCTTCCTAATCAGGCTTCTGACAATGGCCACAGCCCCTCTGAGCCTCAGCTGCCCTCTGGCTGCTGCTGTCACAGAGTGAGAGGCATCTGCAACAGTCAGGTTAACACAAAGCTGCACAGATGTCAGACCTCTTGTCTGAGTAATGTGCTCAGAAAAGGGAGTCATCCTAGAAGCAAGATGTTGGTGGGCTTCCATGGCTGAGGGATACAGAGCACCATTTTCCCCTTTCCTAGGACTGATGTAGAAACAATTCTAGAACTACTGCCTGAGCCCAGGAGGGTCTGAGCATTTATAATTCCTGTCATCCTGTCAACCAACTTGCTTTCCCTGTTTCACTGGAAAAGGACTTTGGGATTCCACCTATGTAGTGGCCCATTCTCATAACACAGCATGTCCTGTGTGTGCCTCCTGCTAGGTCATCTGCTCTTCCTACCTCTGAGAAGTCTTCCTGCAACCCAGCCATGAAGCCAGCCACCTGCCTGGAAGCCTTTCACCATCCCCTCTACAAGAACCCCTTTGAGTATCTTCTCCGCACCAAGTCTGCTCCTGAAGATGCCCCAGAGAGGTAGGAGACTGCCAGAAGGGTTTGGTTCATCCCTCCAGCTCTGGGAGGCAGCACTGGGATTGCTGGGATGGGGTGAGGTGGGTTTGATCTCCCCTGCGTTGGCTTTGCTGAGCACTCAAAGCCCTTGGAGGGGGACAGGGAAGGGCAGCAGGGGAGCAGCAGGGAAGAAGCCTTCACCAGTAACTTTCCTCTTGCCCCCAGGCTGATTCCACTTCGGCAGCTGCTGGGATCCCTGGCCAGCAGCCCAAGGGTGGTGCAGTGTGCTGAGACTGTCCCTGTTTTACTGGAGCTTTTTTTCAGGGTGGTGGTGGAGGTAAGACCTCGTTGGGGGAGCTTGGCTCCCAGTCATGCTGTGGGGATCTCTTGTTATGTGAAGAGCAGTCACAGAAGAAGTGTTAAGACACTGCAGCTTCAACAGAGGGGTACATGAGGGGTGGGATGGTGTAATACTGGCATGAACCAGCCCTGAGCTGGCTGTTTCATCTGGAGAAACAAAGCTCCAGGGTGCAGTGTCAGACATCATGCTGTAGAGAAGGTGGGTGAAGGCAGAATGAGTTCCTGATACCTGCTTTGTGCACTGCTCCTCCCCTCCTAGATCAGGCTGTGCCAGCCCTCTCATCTGGCTGGTTGGTTTGGGTTTTGGCTCCTGGCAGTCTCTGGTGTTGCTGAAGCAAGGGCTGTTTCACAGTTTGCAGACAAAGGGCTGATAAACCAGCTGGTGGTGCTGCTGCTGCAGAGGAGTGACCAGCTCTATGAGATCCCAGCATTTAAAGATGATGTGTACAGGTGAGTTGGGGCAGGAGGCCCAGCCAGTTTCCCTGCCCTTCTGCTGGCTGCAGCCTGGGACAGCCCAAGAACCTTTTAAGTTGTGTCCTGGTCCCTGCTGTGACACATCTCTGGAAGCTGCAAAATGGGAACTGCACCTTTAACCTTGCTGGAAGTATCCTGGGTGCTCTCAGCACCTCCTCTGGTCATGACCATCTTGCCCATGGTCTGAGCTTTACTCATCTCTCTCCTCCAGGGTGCTAAGCTCACAGCTGGTGGTGCTCTGCAAGCTGCACCCTGCCCTCATCGTGGAACTGTCCTCAGAGATTCTGGAGTTCTCAGGAACAGTCAGCAACATCCAGGACAAGGAAGCCATCTTCATCCACCTAGTAAGCAAGTCCTGCCTGCTTCTCCTATGGGTTACTCCAACTCAATGCACTCTTTGGTCACCTTCCCTCTTGTCCTAGCATGAGCTGATCTATTTGCCATTTCCTAAGGATGATTTGATTCCCTTCTGCTTGTCCTGAGCATGTCTGCCTTCATTTCAGGTCTGGGCTATTGGAGAGTTCTTGTCTGTGTCCTGTGACAAGCGCTGCACTGGGGAGCAGATCACCAGGTTCTTTGAGACCCTAGAGGTTGTGTTATTTGAGATCACCCAGCTCCGACCTGTGGCCAGCACCCCTCACTATCCCCCCTGTGCCATCACTGCCCTGATGGTCACCTTGGCCAAGCTGGCAGCTCGGAGCCAGGATTTGATCCCCAGGTGAGGAGGAGGAGGACAGATGGCAGGGAAGAGCAAAGGGCTGAGCCAGGCAGATCTGATGGGTCCAAACACAGATGTTGGCTACTGTTAAATCATCGAGTTTGGCAAACCTGAAACTGAAACAGGACAGAGGAAGCAAGCTGGGAGAGGGGGGAGCACCGTTTGGGGAAGTGGGATTCATCTGCTGACCAGTGCTCTGTGTAGCAGGAGGAGGGGGTGGGTGTTCATCTGCAGTGGGGTCTTTTGGAGGGCACAAGCTTAAGCAGTGACTTTACTGGGTGCAAAGGTCCTTCCATGTTCTTTCCTACAGAGTGTCCATATTCCTGTCCAAGATGAAGACGTTTGTGCAGAACCCTGCTGTCACCTCTGTTTATTGCAAGGAGGACCTCGAGGAGATCCTGACACGGGCAACTGAGCTCATGAACCTACTGAAAATGCCGAGCTTGGCTCACTTTGTGTTCACACCGCCTGTAGGCGTGGCCAGCACAGGGTTTCAGAGGGAGGTGACTGATACCCTCCCTTCTGCCCTGGGGATAGTCACCCGGCTCCTCCAGCCTGCTCCTGGCTTCGTGCCAGGCTGAGGGCAGGGGTTTCTGAGAGGCTTCAGCCTGCTGCTGAAGCTCGGGGCTGAGGCCCTGCTCTGATCTGGAAATGAGGAACAAATGATAGTGAATGAAACAGAAAACAGGAATAAGTAGAGCTGAGGCTGCTCTTCTGGTCTGAGGTCGTTTGTGTTGCTGTCTCCTAGTGCCTGTTGCTTTTCTACCACCTAAGCTTATCTTACCTCTCCCTGGCCAGTATGGCTTGAAAATCCTGGTGGATGTGTGTGAATGTGGCAGGAGTGGGAGTGCATGAATTTATACCCTGCCAGCATGGAGTGCCCTTTTGGGGAAGTACTTCTCCTTCCCTCCCCTCCTCTGGCTTCTTTCTCCCTCCTGTTTGCCCTCAGCCATGCACACACTTTTTCTCTTGCCTGCTGGCAGCAGAAACAGCCAAACAAGGTGGAGACAGCAGCAGTGACTCTGTTCATTCTGCTGCAAGCCTCACTGCTTTTCTGTCTTACCATCAGAGTCAAGGTATTGAGATCCAAGAGACAGCTACCAGACAGGAGCTTAGAGAGATTTATTGATCCAGTTTATTGTTGACACTGAGAGCATTTCTTAACATACATCAGCCCCGTGTCAACCAGGCGCCATGCAGTGTTCTGTGGCTGCAGGAGGAGTTTATACACATTGAGCTGTACAGTATTAACAAATGAAGGAAGTAAATACATCCCATTGCTCCTCCAGGGAGAAGCAAGCCCTCATGCACACTTGTAAATAGCTGGGTTTATTTACAGTCTGTCTCAGTACCTGACTGCACTATGAGCAACACACAGCTCTGGGGCTGTTCCCCACCTCCAGGGATCATGCTCAGTGAGGAGCAGAGGATTGCATCAGCACCACTGATCCTGTCTAGTGCAAACCAAACCTCCCGTAAGCCCTGGCTCCCAGGCAGAGAGGAGTAAGGAGTCCATGCAGTTTGTCCAGGGGCTCTAGAGAGCTCATTTCCCACCCTAAAAACCTGCTGAGCTCTCTGGAGGATGCCAGGCCAACAAACCTGCTTGATTCCAAGTGGAGTGAATCACCAGGAGCCCAGTGGGGCCCCGAGCCTTTGCTCGCCTGCCTGGTGCAGCTGAGTCAGTGGCTGGCGGGATGATGCTTTGTTCCCAGTTCCTGGTCAGCCAGCACCCCAGGCCACTTGGCATGAGTGTGGCCTAGCAGAGAAGCAAGGCACTAGGGTCTTGGTGAAGGTGCTTTGTCCATTTTGCCCTGGAAAATCAGGCCAGGCAGCGTTGAAATCAGGAGCAGGGTGTTATTCCCCACCTGGGTCATTGACCCTCCTTCTGCAAAGTGCAAGACTGAGCAGAGAAACTCCAACTGCAGCAGTGAAGTATCCGAGGTGTAAGGCCAACCCTGCTAAGCATCCTTTTTTTAGCATCACAATCCTCAGAGCACTGTCGTTGTTGAGATGCCATATGAAGATCTGATTTGGTGCCAGAGCCCAGACCGTGCTGGTTTAAGTGCAGGGTGTGATGTGGGGCTTTGTAGCAGGCTGGTTTAATAGGGTTTGGCTAAACTAGGTCTCGGTACCTGTCTAAATGTGGAAATCAGGTCGGGTTTATCCCGTTAATGTTGCTAAAAGCAGCGGGAGGAGCTGGCAGGCAGGAGGACGGCTGTGCAGGGGATAACCAACCGCACGGTGGAGCTGCCAGCTCAGCCCTGCTGCCCCCGGTGCTGCTGGCAGCAGCTGGCAGGGCAGTTTTGGGACATTCAAACCTGACCTTGTAAAGGGACCCTCTGCTGCCCACCAGCACCCATCGGCCTGGCAGCAGCACGCACTCCCGGGGTGCTCTGAGCCGAGCAGGAAAGGAGGTGGCTTCTTAAAACATCCTGGCAAAGCTGGAGGGAGAGGAGCAGGACAGGGTGCCAAGATGTCCATTGTGGATAGTGCCAGCCACACCTCTGGTCTGGCACCTCATCCTGTGGCTTGCTGAGGTCCTGGGTGGCACAATGCCCTGTGCTGGGGTCAGCCCTGGAGGCCTTCTGCCAGGGTGGTGATGCCAGGCCTGGGCAATAAATCTGCTGTGTGAGCAAGGAGGAGATAGTCCTTCCCTTCAAGGAGCTCCCGCAGCACTCACAGGAAACTGCTGGAGTGTCAGCCCTTTGCTGGAGCTGCTTCCCACCCCAAAGCAGGGCTGAGCACAGCAGAATGGGAGCCCAGCAGTAGAAAGCCACCCAAGTAGGATATGGCACCAGGGAACTTAACTCCTAGCAGTGCATCCTGCTTGGAACCCTGCTGCTGGGTGCTCCTGCTGCTTCTACCCCCCCCCCCAGAGCTGGGAATCCTTTTCCAGCCTGATGTGCCAGCACCTCAGGTGGCTGCTGCCAACAGTGAAGCCCAGGCCTGCTCCACATGCTCATCTTTTAAGTCCCAAAGGTGTTTCAAGCCTTCTGCTTGATCACACAGAGCTGCCAGCCCAGAGGAACAGAGGAGCCTGCCTACAGTTCCCATCGGGGGAGCACCCCCTTCCTACCCCCTGCCAGAGGGAGCAAGGAACCAGGAAAGCACTTAAAAAGGACAGCATGGGGTATAAGGTGAGGCTGGGCAATGGATCAGGAAGGATGCTGCCTTTCAGTGCAGGGGAGGTGGCGGCACCACCGCTCTCCATCCTTTCATCCACAGCAGGACAGGGTAGAGGTGTCAAAAAGCAAATCGAGGGCAGTTGTGGAGTCCTCATCCTCCTCTTGTGCTCCAGACTCCTGGTGAGCAGCCCAACCCAGAGCTGCACCCCAAGCTGCTGCAGAAGGGATCCCAGTATCACAAGGACTAGGAGGAAGAGGAGCTGGAACTGATTTTTTTGGCTATTTCCATGTCTGACTTGGCAACCAGAAACCGCAGCTTCTTCCCTCCGGAGCGGATGAGATCCACAGCGCTGCAGAGAGCAGCAACAAGGGAGAGGGGTGAGTTCTGGCTCCCCCCAGGCTGGCAGCCCCCCAGGAGCCTGCCAGGACATGGACAGTCACAAAACACACCCCCCACCCTCATTTGCAAAACCTCAGCTTGGTGCCTGCTCAGTGTTACAAACAGGAGCTGTTTCTCTTCTGCCTGTAGCTTTATGGAGGGGTTAGCCCTCCACAAAAGTGCTGCTGGGATGAGGGCAAACAAGCTCTGAGCTGCTCTGCCCCACAAGCTGTGCCCCAAACAAGGGGATGAGCTGCCCCATCCCACTGCCTTCAAGAGGAACTCTGGGGTGGGATGGGCTGGAGCAGCTTTGCATTGCTGAGATCCACCTCTGGAGTTCTCATTTGCTTCCTGAACTTGCTCTCCAGCTTCTGTTCCCTCTTCCAAACCCCTCCACCCAGCTGCCTCCCCCTCTTCCTAGTGCCCAGCACAGCTCATTCCTCTCCCTACAGCTTGTCCATACCACAGTATCCTCCGCCTGTACCCGGCACGGGGAGACCCTGTGCAGCTCTTTGCTACCAAAGAGCTGAAAAAGTGGAGGTGAGCAGTAACCCCCCCCAGTGCCAAGAAGCAGGCTGGGCCCTCTGGAGAGGTGCAGCTCACCTTTGGTAGTCTGCCCCGATGAGACTGGTGCCGTTGACAGCCAGGATGCGGTCCCCGATGGAGAGCCTCCCGTCAGCCGCTGCGGGGCTGTCCTCAATCAGGGTGCGGATGTAGATGCCCGGGGAGCAGAGAGAAGTGTGCTGGAAGCAGGGACAGGAGGTGAGTGACCAGCCAGGGTGGAGGGGACACCAAAGGTTTGTGGTCTCAAAGGGCTGAACTCCCCAGGCAGGGTGACTCTGAGGACCTGGTGCCATGCTGGGAGGCACTGGGGGTAGGCGAGGGCTGGGCACTGGGGACATTGTCACTAACAGTCCCAGGAAGGAGCCTTCAGTTTTCTATCAGTTTATACACAGAAAGAAGAGGTGAGAGCAACCTTCTCGTGTTCAATTTAATTAAGAGCAAAACATCATTAACCTGCAGCCATTTTGGGATGGGAGCTCTTTGCTCAGGGCTGTCCCAAGGGCTGGGTGATGCTCTGTTTCCTACTGACTAATGCAGGGCTGTGAAAGGCCACTTGGTGAGATGATCCAGCACACAAAGCCAGATGGCAACACCTTTTGCAGAGTGCCATTGCTGGTGGAGCCGTTCTGGCACCCCACAAGCCCACAAGTTCCCCTCCTCTTCCCTTGCCACCCAACGAAGGGCGGAGGAAAGACCTCAGCTGAGTCATTTTCCTTCCATGGGAGCACTGAGCCTGTTTGCTCTCTCCAGCTGCAGGACAGCTGTGGCAGACTTTGCATGCACAGCACAGAGAGCCAGGAGCAGGACTCTGCTCCTCCCAAGAAATCATTCTCCTCCTCATTTTCCCAAGTAGAAGCAGCCGAGCTCCTATGGGAAGCCATTAGCTTCTTCACTGGCTTTTTTTTGGGGGGAAGGGCTTTTTTGTCCAATGTGTCCCACTACATCTATCTGGAGGGGCATCAGTCCTGCCCCAGGATCAGTGAGAACTCACCACACCATCAATCAGCCCCATGCCCAGCCCGATGGGTCCTCTCTCCAGCTCCACCACGAAGACGTAGCAGAAATCATCAGTGGCAGAGCTGCGGCTGGAAGACTCCGGTGTGGGGTAGTCATAGGGGGTCGGGGAGCACCCTGCCAGTGGAGAGATCAGCTCAAAACTCTGGCATCACCCAAACCTACCTTCACACCCTCCCCCAGAAACCTGCCCCCCCCCCAAACCCCATCAGAGCCAACCTTGGGCTGGTTTTCTGCCAAGGGCAGGATTTGGAAGAGATGTTTCATCCCACAGGAATCATGTGTAGAGGGAGGGCTGCACAAGAACACGCCAGCAAGCACACTCCTGCCCCAACCCTGCACCCCAAAAGCAAGGCAGCTCCAGCCTTTTGGTACCTTCAGGGGTGCTGCCTTTGGTTCCATTCGTCCCATTTCTCCGAGGGTCCTGTAGCCCCTTGCCTGTGCCCTGTGGGGACTCAGGGCTCCCGGAGTCAAAGTTCAAGGGGGTGGTGGGGGGTGTCAGGAGGCAGGAGGGGTCTGGGGGTGCTGTGCCAGCCTTAGGGACCGGACCCCTGCCCAGCTGCAACTGCTTGAGCTTCTCCTGGAGCTGTGGCTCACTGGTGGGGTGCTCGCAGTGGCACCCATTGGTGGGCAGGCAGAGGGGGGGGCTCCCCTCAGGCTCAGGGCAGCCCCCCAGGGAGCTGTAATCCTCCTGGGTGATGGTGCTGACACCCACTGGGCTCTCGCTCACCTCCAGGACGTCTGGTGTCATGCATGCCTCTTTCTTAAGAAGGAAAAAAAATGCTCTGTGGGACTCCCCTCCCCGTCCTCCCTCCCCTCCATGTGTGCTTTTCACCCCCCTGCTGCCCCCCAGCACCCTGCCTGTGTTGCAGGGAGGGCACTGCCAGCTCCAGCCAAAACCTCGACAATCTGGACACCCCCAGGGCTTGTCCTGGGATCAGGACAAGTTGGTGGCCAGGGTCATGCTGGGGATGCTCACAGCCAACCAGAACTGCTGGGGGATGTCATTGGAGGGGGACACTGGGGGGAGCAAAGCTCCTTCTGTGGCCCCTGAGCTGGGTGACATGGGCTCAGGGTGACAGGAGGGGATAGCAGGGTCTGTGGGTGCTGTGGTTGATGGGGGCAGGGTGGGAGAGGAGAAGGGGACCTGCTGGAGGGATGTCCTCTCCAGGAAGCTGGAGACAAGTGGCAGCTGAGCTCAGCACCCACAGCATGTCTCACCCTCCCTTTTTGCAGGCATTAGTTAATTAGCTAATGAGTGCCTTAGTGCTGGGCTGCTGGACAGGCAAGGTGCAGGGGAGGGAGGATGGTGGGACGGGCAGGGAGAAGGGAAGAGCTGCTTGCAGACCTCCCCCCTTCCTTCTTCCTCCCCACTAATGAGATTGCAGGGACCTGTCCTTCCCACTCACCTTCCTGCACCCCAGCCTGGGGGATTAGCAGCACTAATGCTGCCAGCAGCTCCAGGCTGCAGGTGGGGGCAGCAAGACCTTGGTGCTGGGCTCTGAGAGAGCTCCAGAGGGATCCAAAACCCTCCTGCCCAACCAGGAGAAGAACAGCCCCTCCTTACGGGAACAGGCTACCTTTGGGGGTGCCAAGCCTGGCCTCTCACTGCTGGGGGAGCTCTTGCTCTGCAGGCTCCAGAGGAAGTGGCGGATGTAGAGGAGGTGCCTGTAGATGTTATCATCCAATGTCTCCACTTCCAGGTCCACTTTGAAGCCCCCACTGGGCAGGATGATGGGTGGGTGGTTGTCAAAGGACTCCAGCACCTCATCTGGAAGGCAGAGGGGGGGGGGGATAGGGGTTGGTGCTGGCCCAGGCTGCCCCCTGATCCTGGCTCCCAGGCCTGTGCCATCTCCCAGCTGGGATGGAGGACATGGTGACCTGACAGGCAGCAGCACCCTTCACCTGGGAACACAAAAAGATCCCCAAGCCCTTCTGAGTGCTTTTTGCACCCTTTGCAATACCCAGCAGTGGGGCTGTGGTTATTCCCCCTAGCTGCAATTCCTACAGGAGCCTCAGGGAGGGGAGGGCACCCATCTCCCAGGTTTGTATGGTGAGCCTGTGTTAATCCAGCCTTGTTCTGATGGGGTTTGGGGGGGCAGGTTTCTGGGGGAGGTTGCGAGGATGGGTTTGGTTGGTGCCAGAGCTGTTAAGCTGCTTTTCCCACTGCCAGGATGCTCACCGACCCCCTGGGACAACCCTGTGCCATTCCCCAAGCACAGTGACCAGAGCAGCAAAGCCAGGAGCTCACCAGGCTGGAAGGTGGCTGGGTTCTCCTCCTCACCAGGCTGCCAGGCCGTGATGCAGCCCACATCCATCACCTCCTGGCACTGGCTCAGCACCCTCTGGAGCTGCGCGGGGCTCAGCGCCGGGAACTCGGCTCGCAGGGAGGACCAGGACATCTGAGTGAGGAGGCAGAGGTGAGGAGCTGCACTCTCTGAGCTCACAAGGAGGATGGGAGGGAGAGGTCAGGCAAGATGGAGTGAACCTCAGCATCCCCTCCTTGGTGCCATGGTCCCCCCACCCCTTGAAGGGACAGCTGGCAACAGGTTGCAGAAGAAGGGACGTATCGCTGCAGGAACACCCAAACACCAAGCAGGGTCTCTTCTGCCTGTGCCCATAAATTCCCAACTGGGAATCCCTCACCTGGACCAGCTGGGAGCTGGGCATGGCCAGCAGGTTGGCCACGCTGGCGAGTTTGGCAAAGAACTGCTGAGACAGCTGCTCGAAGCCAGCACCACGCAGCCACTCCAGGAGCATCCGCACGCTGGCCCGCAGCTTCACCCCCTGTGACCAGTGGAAGCAGCCAAGAGAGGAGCCTGGGGAGGCAGAACATCAGCAGCTGGTGGCAGGGAACAGCTCCCCCACCCCTGCCCCGAGGCAGCAAAATAAATCCAGGTTAATGTCCCCAGCATCCCCCAGCTGTGGATCCTGGTGGTGGCTGGACCTCACCTGGTGCCCACAAGCAGGTAATGGGGCTGCTGTGTTAATGAGGCCTAATAATGAGGTTCGTAAAGCAGGCTGTAGTGGTTTACTAATGAGCTGCCCCTCCGAGCTGCTCTCAGGCTCAAAAGAGCAGTGCTCTTTGATATTGCAGGGGGTGAGGATGGGGCACTGGTGGGGTTAAAACTCTCCTGGGGATGGGGACCCTGGAGATAGTGGCTGGGGCTGGTTTTGACCTCCCCATCACCTCCCCATCACCAGGGGGCTGCTTGGAGCCCCCTCCCTCCTGTACCCCCAAGATGACACTGGGATTGACTGAAGGGTCTCCCTAAGGGCCGGTCCCCTGTGGGTGACCCAGTCCAGGTTGGGTGTTGGAGGAAAACCAACCCTTGTCCAGCAGCTGGTTGAAGAGCAAGGTGTTGGAGAAGAAGAAGAGGTAGGCAAACATCTGGGAGGTGATCTCTGGGTGCACTTCATACTGACGGAGCAGGTCCAGTGTTGCTTGGTAGATAAGCACAACCCTACGGAGCTCCTCGGGCAGGGGGGGAGATGCCCGCCAGCTCTCCCGGCACTCGTTCTGGAAGGGGTTGCACTCCAGCAGGGCAGGGAGAGACATGTAGAGACACTGCAGAGAGAGAGAGCAGCAAAACCACGGGAGATTGATTTGGTTTGGCCTTTGGGTCTCTTTTTGCCCTGAGCCAAACCCCTCTGACTCCTGCATCTCCAGCAAGCTGAGCAAACGCTGCTGGCATGGAGCTGGCAAGGGGCTGGTGCTGCTCACCCCCTGTCTTAATGGTCTCTGGTGTTGGGCAAGAGGTTAAATGGGAATTAAAATGTCTGTTGCTCTCAGCAGCTGGAGGTGACAGCATGGGACAGCTCAGCTAAAGGAATCTGGAAGCACATCTGAACCAGAGGGTTCAGAGGGTGAGAGAAAAAAACAGGGGCAATGGGATGACCATTCCCTATCTCTTAAATGGGAGAGCAGCACCTAGCACCCACCTCTGCCAAGCAAATGGGGAGGTGAGGGTGCTGGGGAGGAGAGTGCTGGGAAGGAGGGTGCTGCATCCCCCCCATCCCCGCACACAGCAGCCTTTCTCCTGCCTCACACTGCCCTCTCTGTTCCTCGCTGCCTCCCAGCTCTCCAGGTCCAAGGGCGTCGGTCCAGAGGCCCCTTTCTACCCTGCCCTGAATTGCACCATTCTGCCGAGCCAAGCCGCTCCCCTCCCCAAACACCTCCCCCGAGCCGCTGCACTGCGGGCAGGGAAACGCGCTGCAGTAATTCAATACTTCTATTGGGCTGGGACCAAAAATCGGGGCACTTCAGCCCAAAGGAAAACACCTCGGCTTGATGCAGCTGCCAAGGAGTAAAAGCTTGGAGAGAAAAAAAACCAAAAAAAACCAAAAAAAACCCCAACTCCTGCACAGGCTGAGAGCTGCTGGAGAACCTCGTGCTGGTCCCGTGGGATTCTGCCACCCTCCCCAAGGATCATGTACCTTGGAGATGTAGTAGACACACTGCTGGAAGGTGTACATGATCACCTCCTCCAGCACCGTCATGGCCTCCTCGCTGGCTGTGATGGTTGAGGAGAACAAAGACTCCTTGGAGCCTACAGGATGGAGAAGAAGATGGGGGAGCAAACCAGCAGCAGGAAGGTGAGCTGAGTTCCCCACTCCCTAAACCCCTGGGGTGGGGGTGCTCAGTGGTGCTCCTGGGCTGTCATCAACACTGGGGAACCCCCCAAGAGGGACAAAATGGTTCTTCTCCTCCCAAGCACCCACCCACCATCTCCCACACAAACCAGTGCTGCCCCACATCCGTCCAAGAGCTAATCTGGCCTACAAACAAATTTACTGCAGAGACCAGAGGGCTTCAGTTTTAATCTCTTTTTCCTTCTTTTTTCCTCTACTTTTTTTTTTCTTCTATTTTTTTTTTCCCTAGCATTAACACAGGCTCACCAAGCCCCTCTGCAGGGCTGCTTCCAAACCCAGGTGCCCACACAGCAGTGCAAGGGGCAGAAAGCCACCCTTGAGCCATTACCCACAAGCTGCTGGGACAGAAAGGGAAGGTTCAGCTGCCAACACAACACAACCTGGCCCCAAAGCCCAGCAGCACGATGTGAGGCTGCTCCTCCTGCACAGATTACCCCAACCTCCCCGCAGAGATGGCCCTGCTGATGAGGATTACAGGGGGTTAAAGGAGCATCTCAGGGACACTGACCACCACTTGTGGCCAAGGATTAATGGAGCAAAGTCTCTCTGGATGGAGAAGCAAGCAAGGTGCTGCATCCAGCTCTACCTCTGACATCCAGCTCCTCCTCCATGTTCTGGATGTAGGTGGGTGACTTCTGCTGGATGAAGTAGAGGACCTCGATGGCATTAGCCATCCAGAAGAGGATGTGCTGCAGGTCTGGGAGAAGGTCTGTGATGGTGAAGCAGGACAGAGCAGCAGGGTCCTGGCTGGGGACACACAGCAAGCATTACAGCCCCTGTTCCTCAGTATTCCCACTAAAGATTTGGGGGACAAAAGACCTTTTGCATCCCTTACTCTCAAGCCCAGCACACCCTTAAGGAGACCCTTAAACAAAAATCTGGTGGTTCCTGCTCTGTGGGATGGCAAAGGGTTTGTTGAGTGCCACTTTTTTTTGGGGGGGTGGGGGGAGATCCCCACAATATTGCTGAGCTGTAGGAAACACTGGGCTGAAGAGCGGCTCTCCTGAAAAGTATGTGCTGCTCCTGCCAGCTCGGGACAGTTAAACCCAGCCCTCCCGCACTGGGCAGTTCAAAAATAAAACAAAATAAATAAAAAGCATCTGGGAAGTTTCTCAACTGCTGAACTGCTTTTTTCCTGTCGTAGGAAAGGCCTGGGAAGCATCCTAGGAACTTGTCCTGAAGGAGCTCTCATAGCAAGTTCTCCACATGCTGCTTTGGAGCCTGGATTTTGGAAAAAGCTGGGAAGCCCCTGCACCTCTTTGATGGCCTCAAAGAGGTGCTCCCCACCCCAGGACACTGTTTGCCACCATCTCTGCATGCACACAAGCCCACCACCAGCCCAGTCCCTGCTCTGCAGGGGGAGGTCTTCAGCATGACCATGGTAAGACCTTGTGCATCCCCCAGGGATGCTAAAGCCACATATGTAATAACTTGGCCAGGTCTTGGACTGGAGAGGACCTCAGAGCTGCTACAGGTCCTGTTGCCCTCTGAGCTCACCTGCTTTTCCAACCCCACACATTCCCAAGCAGGGGCCTTTTGAGCACTGTGGTGAAAGGTGAATGTGTGGGACTGAGCAGGAAAACTCAGGGTGCATCAGTGCTGGGAGGGTGAGTTTAGCCAGATATGGACTCCTCTTGCTCATGGAGGAAGAACTGAGCTGACTTCCCCCCCCCCTTTTCAGGGCAAAACAAGGAGGGGCAGCAGGTGGCACTTACTGCTGGGACTGCTTCTCAGCCAACTCCCGTGTCCGCTCCTGTGCAGGGAGAGAAGGGGAAAGCAAAATGAAAACCAGTGGGACAAGGTGACACGAGCATCATCCCAAACAATGCTTTCTGGGCTGGGGGTGGGGCTAAGGGAAGCCCCCAAGGGGGTCCAGCACCACCCCTACCCCACAGAATCAACCCAGTTGGAAAGGAATTCTGAGATCATCAAGTCCAACCCTTGCCCCAACCCATCAAGTCCACCAACACCCCCATCCCACTGCCAACTGACCCACACAGTCCTCTGGATCATTTTGGCCACTTTAAGCAGCAGCTGCCCGAAGTCCCCTGGCTGGAAGCTGGTGGCTGAGTGCTGGATGCAGAGGCAGAGCAGGAAGGCAGGGGTCAGCTTGTGGTCATCCCCCCCCGGCTCGATCAGGGTCATGATGCGCCGCAGGAGCACATCCTCAGCCGCTGGCCCGAACTCCAGCAGCAGCTTTCTGCGGGGTGCCCCTGGAACACTGGCAGGCGAGGAAACCCGTTTTTTGGTGGCAGAGTCCTTCAGCAGGTTGCCACACGCCCCACAGATCGGGGGACCCTCGGGGACAACGGGGTGCAGGGCTCGCAGCCTCAGCAGGGTCTGCGCCGGCAGCGGCTGCGCCTTCATGGGGTCCTTGTAGAGGAGCAGGTAGTAGAGACCAAGGGAGAGGAGGTCCCCGTGCCTCAGCACAACTGTCCTGGCCACTTCGGTGAAGTTGACAGAGATGCTGGCACCAGCGATGGGTTCCAGCACCAGCTTCTCCTCCCAGCGATGCCGGGAAGGTCGGAGCTTCCTGATGGTGCAGTGCAGGGGCAGGATGTCGGGGGCTGACAGGCTGATGCTGGGCTTGCTCGCCTGTGTCCTCTGGCCCACCGTGTGCTGCTCGCGGTTCAGCAGGTAAACCAGGCTGTCCTGCCAAGCAGGGAGATGCAAAATGAACCGGGAAGGGGTGGGGAAAGGCACCCCCCTCCCTGCAATGCGGTGGGTGCTGCAGCCGCCCACCCACCTGCTGCACCTTTGCAGGGCAGAGCCCTGGTTCTCTCTTTAATTTCCTGGCTGCCAAGCAGGACAGCAGCAACCCCTGCTTTGGGTGCACTAATAATTGGGCACAAGGACTTTGGGTATGCAGAAAATGAGGCTGCTTTGGGCAGAAGGAGCCTTCCCTCCACCTCTAACTCCCTCCTTCCCCACAGCTGCTTTTCCTTCCCACTTTCTCCCCCTGCCTGGAGAATGATGGGACCACGGACAGAGCAGCCCCCATACATAACCCCCCCCCCCCCCCCCCACCGGCCTGCCTGCACACCCCAAGGTAGCTCACGTCACAACCCCGTGCCTCAGTTTCCCCTCCAGATGTGCTAAGGGGATGGGTGAGGACTGCAGTGCAAGCCTCACCGACCCGGAGGGCTCAGAATAGGCAGACACTCAACAGGGATAAAGTAGCCATTAACTCCAAGAGCCGGCCCAGTCCTTTCCAGTTCCCCAAGTGCCTCCAGCGCTAGGGAGCAGGGAATCCCAGACGCGTTGTCTCCTTCCTGCCTATCATTAGGGTTGTCACTACCGAAGCAGCCAAACCAGGATAAGGGGGGGGTCGCGGGTCACTCCTCCTGCCTGCTTGAGGACAGGCCTGGGGACAACGCTTGGTGACAAGGCTGCAAAGTCCTAAGCTGGCACCGCTTGTTTCCTAAAGGATGCTCTTCCCGTGCCTCCCATACCCCAGCAGCTCCGGCCATGCAAGCAGCCCCCCTTCCCCGGGGTTTAGATGGGTGTGGGGGGGGGGGGGGGGGGGGGGGGGGAGAGAAAAGCAGAGGGGTGCCGGGGAGGAGTGTGGGGGGGGGGGTGTATGTGCAGGGAGGGAGGGGGTGAGCTTACATGCTGCTGGCTGTAGCCCTGCAGGAGCAGGAGGTGCGGGGACTGGTAGAGGGAGTACCGCATGCTGCCGCCGCTCCGTGCCGCCGGGCTGCCGGGCAGGGTGGAGCAGAGCCTCTGGAGCCGCTCCCCGGCCCCGGCTCCGACCCCTGCCCCTGCCCGCCGAACCGGGTTGCCCAGGCTGGTTTCGCTGAGGCTTCGCCGCAGGGCCGGGGGGATCTGGGGGGGTCCGCGCCGCTCAGTCCCCGCCGGCAGCCGCCGGGCCCCCCCGCGCCCGGTGCCGCTGCAGCTTCCGCGCTTGGGCGTTGATACCTGCGGGGATGGGGAGAGAGAAGCGATCAGCTCCCCTCCTCCCGGTCACACACACATACACACACACACACCCCCCTCCGGGATCACCGCAGCGGAGATGCTGCAGCACCTTGGAGCAGCTCAAAGACCCCCCCCCAAGTCCTTCCTGGGGTAACGCGTCCTCCCTGGGCTGATGTCCCCCGTCGTCCCTGAAAGGTGACATCAGGACACCAGCGCAGGGAGTTTTGTGCCCCGGTGTCACTGCCGAAAAGAGGGTGCCCCAGCACTCCCCAGTCCCTAAACCCCAATGATCAGGGGGCAGCCGGCCCGGGCTCAGCATCCCCCACACCCTCTGGCCACACTGCCAGGGCTGAGAGCAGGGGGAGGCAGAGGAAATCTATGCTAAAAAGAAAATTTGTTCGATCTTTGCAAAAATCAAAAGAGCCTGGATGCTCCTTAGGGGCCTGCAGCACCTGGTGGCCAGCGTGGGAGCCGGGTCCCCCCTCCCGAGAATCGGCCAGGCAGAGGAGCAGAAAGCTGCAGTGGAGCTTGTCTGCCTGCCTGCCCATCTGCCTGCCTGCTGCAGGAGGAAGCTGTAATTAACTTCTCCCCAGCATCAATTCAGGCAGACCTGTCTGCAAGACGAGTGGGAGCCAGACTGAATTAACAGGCCTGGTCGAGCTGCAAAAACATCCCGTTGCCTGGTGTCCCCAGCCCCAGGGGTGTCCCCAGGGACCCCTCGGAGCTTGCAATCACGACTCGAGCTCTGCAGGAGAAATAGGAAGTTATGGGTCCAATGGGTGATGCTCGTACCTCGGGTGGGCAGTCTCCTGGGAGCAGGTCGCTGGGATTCGGGGAGGATGAAGAGAGGGTAAAAATAAATAAATCTAAAGGATTTGCTTGGAGGAGCAGCACTGCAGAGATGTCAGTGCAGCCTGGAGCCAGAGCCCCACTCACAGCTCATCCAAGCAGTGAGCAGACTTCAGCCAGCAAGATTTGGGGACAGCCAGCGGGATTTGGGGATGGCAGAGCAGAGATCTGAGTGCCCAGGGCTGCTTAAAGGGACACTCACAAGCTCAGACCCAAAAGAAAAAAACAGAAAAAGAAAAAAAAAAAAAGAAAGAAAAATGTTATCTGCCATATTTGGTGAGGAATGGGCTGACGGTTCTGAAATAAATTTTTTTGTTTGTTTATTTTAAATGGAGTTCTCCTTTGCTGGGAAAATGAAAGTAATGGGGATGGGGTGGGAGGAGAAAATAGCCCATGGTGTTTACATGCCTTGGGATTAGGGCAAGGAATGGCTTCAAGCAGCCACCCCGAGCAGCCCAGTGCCCCACATCCTTCTTAAAATGGCAACAGGCTCCAGTCCTGTCCCCATCGTGGCCAGCAGCATGGCATGGGATGCCTGCATCCCATGGGTGTGAGACCCAGGGGGTGCAACAAGCAGCCCAAACCGTGTTGCTGGGAATGCCAAACACTACCCTAAATATGCCTGCAGGAGGCCCTGGCTTCCCCAGGAACCTGGTCCCTGACCCACAGCATGGAAATGGGCCAAAAGGATGAAGGGGGTCAGCTGAGACCTGGGTGATGCAGGTCTGAGCCTGGCCTGGGGGAGCTGGATACTGGATTTGCTGGAACTCACTGCATCAGGAGGGAGCAGGGGTTTGGGGTCACAGTGCCCAGAGGACACGCCATCACCAGTCCCTTATCTAGGGGAAAGGAAGCTTCTGTATTTATTCTGTAAAGGGAAAAAAAAAAAAGCTGCTTTTTTACTGCCGATAGAGCCCCCGTCACAGGCTCCCTGCTAACCCCAGAGCTGCACTGGAAAGATAAACACAGCTCTTTTCCTGAGCATAACAAAGTCCCTCCATAAAATGAGTTCTTTTCAATCCTCTGGTGCTGTTTTCTCCTTCCAAGCATGTGTAGATTATCCCACCCAAAATGCTGCACGAGCATCTCCAACATGGTGGGGCCGGGGAAGAGCTGGGAGCTGCTGAAGCCACATGGCACCATGGATGGGAATGGGGCAGGATCACACCTCATCCCTTATGGAATGCTGAGCACCCCAGGCAGGGGCACCATGGACCCCCAGCCCCTACCAACCTGCTGCCTCTAAACCCAGGAAAAACCTTCCTGGGATCTTGGATGCCTGGGATCTGCCTCTTTTTCAGCCTAGGAACGAGCTTTCCTTTGGCTGGCTGAGAAATAAACCAGTCAATAAATAACTCCACAGGCCCCAGGAAAAAAAGAAATGCTTTGAATGGACTCAGGAGGGGCTAACACCGGGGCTGGCCCTTTCCTCTTGTAATTGCTCGACAGAGCCTGCAGGGAGCCCTCCCTGGATGAGGCCGGGCAAGGGTGGATCAAAGCCGGATCCTCAGCGGTATCTGCCAGAGCATCCTTTAAAGTCACAGCCTTGGTTCCGAAGTTCCTCGAGGTGCCCACACAATTCAGCTTCCAGTTTCACAGGAAAACCCCGACAAGCTCTGGACGTGGTGCAAAATTGGGCTGGTTTGGGAGATCAGTGCGATAAATATGCCAAATGCTGAGTCTCTCCCCCAGCACCCTCCAGCTGGTGGGTGTTATCCCTGGATGCTCCCTATCTGCTCCAAAAGGAGCAGGGATGGGAGTAGGAGGGAGGGAAGGATTCAGCCTCCTTTCCTGCAAGGATGCTCAACCTGTGCTGGTAATTAGCAGCCTGAGGAGCGAGTCCCTCCCTCCCCAGTGGGAAGCAGCTAATAAACTAATTAGGATAATGGATAAGTGAGCAGATAAAACTCTTCAGCTCTTTGCTAACAGGTCATGGGTGGGTGTGGAGCCTTCCCCTTGTTGCCCTTGTCTGGCAAGCAATGCTGCACCAGCCTGTGTGACACCAGTGGTCTCAGCTCTGCTGGTCCAGTGATGCCCTCTGTAGGGAAGAGCCTTGCAGGTATTTCCCTGGGGATTCTGCTTTGCAGCATCCCTGGGTTTGTTTTGTTTTGTTTTTTTTCTTAGGGAGCTGCAAGCCCAAAGTCCCTTGATTTTTGCACAGATGCTGCATTTTCCACACCAATATCCCATAACACCCCTTGGGCAGCTGATGTTCAGCAAAGGGACCTCTGCCAGCTGGAGGCTGGTGACAAGGGTGACCCTGGTGGAGGGCACTTGTGGTCACTCCCCATCCCTCCAGGAGAGTAGCATCATTTGGGGATGATGGATCAGTGGGAAGCAGGTGCTGCTCCCCAGACGTGCTCCTGGCTCCAATCCAGCAGCTTGTGGATGGGGTGGGAAAGTGTGGTCCCAGCCCTGCAGCATCCCTTTGGACAGTGCCACTGCCATGGAGTGAGACCAGTGACAGAACCCCTGGTGCCACTGAAAGAATGGGCTTTAAGAGTGGGAATTTAACAGGTAAGATAAACAAGGGCTGTGTAGCCTGCAGACCAGACAGCCTAAACAAAGGTGGGTGTGGGTTTTCTGTCTCCTTAAGAGCTTGCTAAGCTATGGAAAATGCCCAAATATTCAAAAAAAAAAATGGAGAATTTCCACCACCCCACCCATGAGTGCTGAAACAAATGAAGTGGTATCTACAGTGAAAGTGCAATGGGCTCATTTCCAGACTCGGGGCACGCGATCCAGTTGGGAACTGCTCCCTCTTTGGAAATGACCAAAGGGTGAGGAGCCCAGACCAGCCCAGAGCCTGCTGCTCCCCCAGCCTGGGTGGGAGCTGTGCCCGGCCCAAGGCTGCCAGCCCACCCAGGGTTCAGGACATGGGTGGAAATGCTGCTTCCCATGTCCAGGGGGGAGTATTTGAGGCTGAGAGATGATGTGACCTCAGACTCAGCCAGGGGGCTGCCATGTGCTGTAACCATCCCACTTGGCTTCTGCCCTTTCCTCTGCTCAAAAGAAACTGTTTTAAGTCATTCTCCCCAAGATCTTAATGTCTCTCTGATCTGTTTAGAGAAAGAGTGGAGGAGAAAAGAGCAGATCATCCAACTTTGCTGCTCCCTTCCTGGCCTGAGCTCCTTCTTCTCTGTTTGCATCACACATGCAGTGAGCTGGGACTGGTCCCGTGTTTTCCCCTCCCAAGCAGGGCTGGACACAGGGAAGGCTGGAGGGACCCCTGCCACACCATTGGATGCCAAGAGACCATCTTGAACAGCATGAATATGAGGAGTGAGGGCTTTTTTCCACTGCTCCTCCATCCTTTCCAGCTCAAGGCAGGAGTTGAGCCCATCTCGGGCATCCCAGGCTGATGGGGAGCTACCCCCAGCACCAGAAACCCTTTGAAGCTGCAAACAGATTTTAGGGTATCCAGGCAGAATCCCAATTGTAAATTGGGATTGCTGGTGGGATCCCAGCAGCATCTGTTCTCCCCTAAAATGCCCTCAGCTGGTTTCCTTCACCCCCTGTGCCCAAGCTCCTTTCAGCACTCATTAAAGCAGGTGGGCAAGGAGCCCTGTCCTCTGCCATGGGACAGCTTGGGCCATGCTGAGGGAACCTTGGCTCTCATTTGCTGAGTGCCCTCAGGGTAATCCTGCATCACTTTTAGGTTATTTCTGACAATCACAACCCTTTCCCTGAGAAGCAACTCTGTGCCCACCCCAGCAAAACCCCCTGACAGATGCCTCCAGAGCCTGATCCAGACCCCTCCATCAGCAGGTCAGTCCTACCAAGTTCATTGTTTAATTAAAAACATTCTTTTAAAACTTTTCTGCTTTCATCTTCATGGGATTTTTGTTTGAGAGGAGGAAAACTTCATTACTTTTCACTGGGGTCACTTAGTAACCTGCTGGTTCCTAATGATGCACTTATCTCCTCCTGCCAGCCCTGGACTTGATTAGACACCTCAAGGGGGGGAGGTTCTCCTGCCCTACATTGCTCTCTCTTCATTAGCTGTTAATTTTGCTTAATTATTCCTGCAGATTTTCCTGGGGTATCTGGCCTGGGGGATGCCCACAGGGGGTGCAGGGGAGTGGGGCAGTGCTCGGGCAGGCATGAAGCTGTGCCCAGGCATGGGACAACGTGGTGCTGAGATGGGAAGAGCTGATGGGCTTGCTTAGTGGTGCCCAGCCAGGAATGAGGATTTGGTGTGAACCTCTTGACTGCCTGGTGTAAATATCTGAGGTGGTGGGTACCAAATTTAAGTAGGAGAGCACCAAGTCCCAACTCTACCCAGGAGCTTTGTAGATGAAAAATGGCTCCCATCCCACTGTGCCCAAAATATGTACAATGGCTCATGGAAAGGGGTGGAGGGGGGGTTGAAGGGAGGTTGAAGGGGGGTGTGTCAGAGCTCCCCAGACTTAATCCCTGCCCCACACCCAGCTCTGACCTGCAGTGGTGGTGTCCACATCCCTGGCCGCCATCTCTTCCACCTCCGCCCTCTTGCGCAGTTCCAGCCGCCGGGAAAAACCTTCCCTGGGCTTCCAGAGATCCTGGATGAGCAGAGGCTTCTCATGGTCCCCCAGGACCCTCAGCCCTTCTGTCTGCCACCTCTTCTCGGGGCCCTCGAACCTCCCGATGACATCGCAGAGCGCGTACTGCCCAGCACTCAGCTGGCTTAGCCCATACCGCTCCAGGGCTTCCTTCACCAGCTCCCGTGCCCCCGAGCTGCCCGATGCCAGCACGCTCTTGTAGTTGGTGCCTGCACAGATGTTGCCCCCGAAGATCTTGAGGACACCAGGGGCTGAGATTTGGGTGGAGAGCTCAGCTGGGTCATCTTCCCCAGCTGCCTGGGCAGAGGAGGTTGAGCTCCGGTCCTTGTAGCTGAGTGTTCGGTAGAGAACCTGGGAGAAAATCCGGCTCTGGCGCTTCAGCCGGTTCTTGGATGGGGGAGCCATGGTGGAGGAGGACCCATAAAACATGGTGGGTGAGGTCGTCATAGGGCACAGCTGGGCAGGGAAGGGAAAAGAAGAAGACATCAGCCATTTGGGGACCAGAAGGACAAGCAGGAGCCGGCTGGTGGCCACGGAGGAGCTGCTGTCACCTTCAAGGTGGGTGAGGGAGGACCATGTGCAACCTATCAGTGACCAAGCTCAGCTGGGTTCCCTGGCATCAGCATGGTTATCCTAGGATGGATTTGTCCCTGAAAACACATCCAGGAACCATCCCAAATTTCTCCATCCATCGTGTGTTTCAAGAAGTCTCTCTCACCCAAGTGAAATGCAGCAGGAGGAGAGCAAAGCTCAGCAGGATTTGGGGTAGGGCCCATCCTGGTCAGGAGCGGAAGCATCAGGAATTACTTTCACTAATGAGTTTATGGAGCAATTTTTTTTTTTTTTTTTTTTTTTTTTTTTTTTTTTTTTTTGAGGTGAAACGGAAAGCTCAAGTGCCAATTCAATCACTCTGAGGTCACTGCTAAACCAAGAGGCACAGGGCTGAAAATGGGCTTTAATTAGCCTTTCTAAAAATGTCCTGACTCTGGCAAATCTCTTGGCTGTCGCTCATTTGTGGAGGATGCTCAAGCATGTGGTGACAATGCTGCCCTTGTCACAAAACTCAGGGCAGGGCTGCTCGGGTGGTCAGCAGCTGGAGGAGATGTGGTCAGGGCTGTGTGAGAGCTCTGGAGCACCTGGAACGGGCTGCAAACCATGATGTTCTTCTGGCTTTAGGTAGAGAGGTCCTGCCCAATGTCACTGTTGACATCTGGCTGTGAAATCCCACCCTGGATGCACAGCCCCCCAGTGCTGATAACACCACCAGCAGCACCACAGGACAGCTGGAAAGGAAGGTCTGGAAAAGAGAATCCAAGTGCTTCCTACTGGGACAGGATGAGGGTTTCCCTCACCTCCAGATCCACTGGGGCTTTGGTGCCTATGTAGGGAACCCCAGAATGTCCCATCCACAGCTCTGGGAGAGCTGGATGCAGCACTTGGCATCAAACTTCCAGCACCCTGGGCTGGTGAAAGCTGGGCTGGGCTGGGCAGCACCCTGCCTATCCAGGGGGCTGGAACTGGGTGATCTTTAAGGTCCCTTCCAACCCAAACCAGTCTGGGATCCTGGGATCCAGCTGCATATGGCTGGGGAGACCCCGAGTGCCAGAGCTGGATGTGTCCTGGGAGCAAACCCAGAGCTCTCAGGCAGAATGATGTCGGCCCTGGAAAGCCTCCAAACCACCATCTAATTCCAGAAGAAAAAGCCTCCCTGCTGCTAATGGAAGAGGTCACCTTCTAACCCAGAAACCAGCTCCCTGCTGTGCATGGAGGATTTCTGCAGGGTGCACAGCTCCCTGGTTCAGCACTAGAGGCCCATTGAATGCTGCCAGCGGGGAAACTGAGTCACCAGCAAGCACTAAGGCTGCCTGGGAGCTGTGCTGCACCACAAGTCACCTTCCCCCTCCCCCCCCCCCTTGGTCCCACCAGTAAATGCTGGGGTTTGTCCTTTTTCCCAGCCTGCTGGCTCAGAAAGTGAGGATGCAGCAGATCTCTGGGTGATGGAGGGAGAGGAGCAGGAGCCCCCCCAGCCTTAGCCCATCACTGCTGCCTGCCTGAAACTGTGCTTAGCCAAAGCCTCAGGCACAGGACTCAGCATCTGGTGTTTTGTACCTCCCCAGCCCAGCCAAACATTAGCCCCAGCAGCTTCACCACAGCTCATTTGGCATGGGAAGGGCTTGTCCTGCTCCCACCCTACAACTGGGGAAACTGAGGCAGGGATGGGGTAAAAGCTGCAGATTCCACCCCATGCTGCTGTTTCTCCTTTAGCTGAGCCCTGGAGCTGCTGCTGGGGACACCACTTGGTGTCTGCTGTGTGACATCTCCCAGGAGTGCTGGGACAGACCCAACCCGAGGAGCAGGTCAGGGCACTGGCAGACAGTCAGGTTCAGGAACAGCTTCCTCAGACTGTTGGCACAGCCCCACCAGCCCTCATTAACATCAGCCAGAAGAAAAACTACCCCAACAAGACCTCACCATCAAGGATGCAAAAGACAAAAAACCTCTGTCATCAAATCACTGTTTGCACTTCAGGGATTTAACCTCCTCCAACCTGAACCACCTCCAGCACAAAGGAAAACCTTTTAACATCTGCTGCTGGTAAAAATCATTCCTCCAAGCCCACACCACAGAAGGAGACACCATCCTCACTTCTCACAGGTCCCTGCCTGGTTTTGAATATGTTATTTATAGCTCAGCTATTTTCCTCCTCTTTCCATCAAATGCAGCACTTCACAGAGGCAAAGGCGTTTCATGGGATAAAAAAAAAAAATTAAAAAAAATTACAGAGCCTGGATTGAGAGAAGATTCCAGCTTGGTCACTCTGTTATTCAAAACCCGGAGCAACATGGGTGTGGTGTCACCAGAGAAATCACAGTGTCACCCTGAGGACAGAGTAATGAACAGCTTGGTCACCTTGAGGACCTGACTGGATGTGATAAAAGATGATAAGGAGATGGGATCTTCCAGCACCTCTGTGTTCCCAGGCTGTGCTGTTGCAGGACTCACACTGCAGCTCTGGAGACATGACCCTTTCCAAAGGGTCCCTTTCTCAGCAATCAGGGACATCTTCTCTGCCAAGGACTCTGTGGGAATTATCCAGCAGCCTGCCAGCACCTCCAGATGGGGGCTGCACCAGGGATCCTTCACCTCCTCACACACCAGGTCTGGCCACACCAAAACCAGCTCTTTACCCCAGCCAGCACCATCTGTATTTATTCCTCAGAGCTATGACAAATGCTTTTGGTATTCACATGGCCACCACATCTCCTTCCATCACCACCATCACCAGGGACTTTCCTGTGGGTGCTGAGGTTCCTGTTCCCACCATGGGTGAGCAGCTCCTTCCTCCTACCCAGCACTCAGCCCAAGCCTCCTCCCTTACCTTGCCATCCTTCTCATGTGCCTCTTCTCCTTCCATTCATCCTCTTCCTCAAAACAGGCTTTCTCTGCTGTCCTGCATCATCCCAGGCAGGTGCTTGTGGTGCGTCTGCAAGAGGAAGAAGAGTTGTTCTGGGCTGCTCACAGGCATCAGATGCTCACAGCATGGTGGCTTTGGAGGGCTCAGACACCACAAGGATCATGTTTGCCACGCATCCTCCTGCCTCACATCAAGCAGCCCAAGCATTTGCTGCACTCGAGGGCTGCTCGTCCCTGGGATGAAGGGGACCCAACACCCATGGGGCACGTGGGGCTGGTGACATGGCCATTCAGCCACAGGCCTTGATGGAGAAGGTGAGTTCCATCAGAGCAGAACCACAGCAGCCTTGGAGGCAGCCTGGAGCAAGCCCATCCCCACATCCACATCCACCAAGAGCACCTACCCCATGGCAAACAGACAGCAAGAGAACAGCTACAGGACAAGAAATACTTCAGAAAGGAAAGACAAAGAGGTGAGCAACAACCCCACAACCTTTATCTCCTTCTCCCAATCCTATGTGTCCCCAGGGATGCCAGGCTGGCAACCCTCTCACCCACGTGTGGATGATGAGTCCTGGACCAGCTCCTTCCCTCTGTGGCCAGATCGTGCTGGGGTGCTCCCTGAGATTTGTTCTTCCTGCATTCCAGTCAATTTTGTTGGACACTGAGGACAACCACCAAACACCCTCCCCTTACCCACCCAGAATATAACCACCAGTAACCAAAACAGAGACAAGAAGCACCTGCAGAGTGTCAGCGGTGATCCCGTGACTGTTCCCAACAAAAACTCAACAGGGCACAAGAAATTCTCCTTCCTGTGGCTCCACCATGATTAAAACCAAACACTCCACCTAATTAAATCACCCAATCAGAGCCTTGGGGCAGGTTGGACCCAGCCCCTCTTGCTGGCCCAGTGCTGGGGCTGAGGGAGAAACTTTCCATGAGGTCAGGACGAGGAAGGCAAAAAGATGCTGAAGGCACCTCTGCTGCTTGCTGCTTGCTGCTTCTCCTAATGATTAATTGCTCCCACCAGTTAAATATTTATGCCCTATTTCCAACGTGTCTGCCTTCAGCTGCCAGACATTGATTCTTATACTTCTCTCTGCTCGATTAACGAGCTTTTGGCTACCATGTATTTTCTCCTCTCTGAGAGAGTATTTAGATGCTTTAATCAAGCCCCCCTTTTCCTCTTGGCTTTGATTTATGACAAGACCAACCAGGTGGCCATCTCATCCCTGGCTGTAAGACGTTTTCTGCAGCTACTTGGTTCCTTCCTATCTCTCTTCTGCTGAGATGGAGCGATTGGGTTTGGCTGCCACAAGCCCAGATTTGGTTCTGATAGTGCCCTCACCAAAAATGCAAATAACTGTTTGGTTGTGGTTTTATTGTTTTTTTCCCAGAGCAAAGTTTCCTGTGACCCTGAAAATGTTCAGTTCTTCAGCAGAGAAATCAGGATGGACACACATCCGTCCCCAGCCACAGGAGGAGGAGGAAACAGATGAACCCCCCCGTGCTGCCTCACCCAGCATCTGTGAGCATCTCCTGCTGAAAACAGTGCACAGCCCATTTAACATCCAGATCAGGGACAGGAAAACACATACAACTCCAATTATTATTTTTGGGTGCCAAAAGATTTCCACTTTCCACTCTACTCCAGTTAGGATGCCTTCTGTTTGCCCAGTTTTCCATCCAGATTTCTGCAAACTAGTAACACTCTGCTGCTCTGAGCCAGTCCCAGGTTCTTATAGAAATTATTTTTATCTCCTTCTAGATCACTGATAAAAGCCCTGAAAAGCTGAGGGTGTGCTACCAGCTAGCACTGCCCAGCAGTGATAATCTCCTGTGATAACTGCCTTTGAAATGGAGCAGGTTTATTTAATCCTGGCTTTTTTGACACCATATAATATCAGCTCTAAATACTGAGCTGGACTGACTTTTTAAATACTGCAGAGTGCAGGTTTTTAAAAGAATATCACCTCACATAGCTCAGATGTTTTGCAAAAGTGTATTAGAGGCAGAGAGTCACCTCTTGCATCAGGGACTGAAATCCTTTCTCCTTGCCAGGAGTTATTTTCCATATAGCCACGTTGGATGGCAGGAATTTATTCCTGGTGCTGAAGTCTTTAATCAATTAAAGCCTGAGCCAGGTTTCTCCGTCTTCTCCCCGGGGGGGATGCTATCAAGCCAATCAACCTGTAGCTACCAGGTCATCTTATTCCCTTTTGGGAAGAGCAGCAACATTATTAAAACACCTTTTAATCTTCTGGAATTTCCCTGGGGCTCATCTCGGCGCAGATGCTGTTCTCTATAGATGGGTGGTGAAATTTCAGCAATAACCATCCCAGGATGGCAACCAGAAAAGTGATTTCCCCAGATCTTTATTTGAAAATTTTCCTTTTTTTCTCTTTTTTTTCTTTTTTTTGGATGGAAACCACTGGAGTCACAGCCTCAGCCTGATGGCAACGACCACAGCCTGGATGCTGTTGAGTGGAGGGAGAGGCCTCCCCAGCACTGCAATGTGGAACAAATTATAACTCAGAGAGCAAAGGAAATGAGAACACCCTGGACACAGCAGCTTTGACGTGTGCTCCTCGGCTCCAAATCCTTCCCCTCTGCAGATCCCTTCCCTGCTGCTCGGGCATGGCCAAAATCCCTCTGCTCTGAAGCAGAGCTCCCCCTCCCCTCTATTCTGGACCATGTCTTTGCTTCAGAACCTGGCCTTTTCTTGTGTGAGTTTGAACCACAGACAGAGCAGAGGCTGATAAAGTCAGTGCCAGCCTCAGTGCCCTCTTTAGCCAGATCAGAGCAGGTAAACTCCTTACTGTGTTATTATTAGCAGCAGGCACTCTGCTGTAGCATCCTGGATCCTACCACCCAGGGACCATTCACACAATATAAAGGCAGACCCAGTCCTGCCAAGATGAACTAATAGTTTGTCCTAAAGGCAGCTCCACAAACACCAGAATGATTTTGGACCCCGACTCCGCAAGGACAACAGGAGTCCTTTTAGCAGGTTTTGTTTTGTTTTGCTTGCTGCTGTTTTTTCCTCATTATTTCTGGAGGATCTTTTGAGCCGCCAACGTCCTATCAGCTCTCTGGTAATGTGCAAGTCCAAATGCCAGCCCTCTACCCAGGCAGCTCTATTCACACACATGCAAGAAACATTTCACAGGGAAAATTTACTTTCTCCTGCCTTCTGAACAGCAGAGTCTCGGTAGGCTGCCTAATTATAAGATCTTAGCAATCATTTTAAATTTTTCTTTTTCTAGCGATAATTAACTGGTCCTGGAGAGGGCTGAAAATAAGCACTTCACAAGCAAGTAGCAAACTCCCCTGAGTTTTCTCTGCTAAAGTTACAGCTCAGCAGGAAAGTGTTCCAGCCTCACGGAGACACAGATCATCCCAGCACCTCCCCGCCAACGCCTGGGATGCCACAAGAGTCACAAGCAGCTGAACACAGGTGAAATAGAGTGTGGGGAACAGCAGGGAGATCCCAAGGGGGTTAGGAAGGGATAAGGATACCCAGGAGTGTGTGATGGGATAAAGGGTCCCAAGGGGCATGCAACGGGACAAGGATCCCGAGGAGTTTGCAACGCAGTAAGGGTCCTAAGGGACATCAATGGGACAAGGATCCCAAGGGGAGTGCAATGGGACAACGATGCCCTGGTGCCTGGCGCTGGGACAAGGATCCCGAGGTGCTGCCTCTCCCCAGCACAGCCCGCCCGGTGCTGTTGGACAGGTTGGGTCTCCAACGGCAACCGGACAAGCCTCAACCCTTGCCCCGCCGCTTGCCTCCTTCCTCCGCTTTCCAGGGCGTCAATAAAACCCCCAAACATTCCCCTCCAGGGAGATGGAGGTACCTGCTGACCCCATCCCGGGGACAGACTCCTCGGGGACCCTACAGGAGGAGATCTATCCCACAACCACCCAGAAAAAAAATTTAAAAAAAATTAAAAAAAAAAAACAAATAAAAAAAAACCAACAAAAAACAACCGAAACGAAAAGGGGAACCTAGGACAGGGTCCACTCACTCCATTCCCTATTCCACTCCCCCCCCTCCCGATACTCACCGTGTGGGGCTCGGCGGGTCGGGCTCGGCGCGACCCCGGCGGCTGCAGCGCCCGGAGCCGCCGGGGCTGCGCTGCGCCTCCCGGGGCGGAGCGGAACCGAACCGAGCGGCTCCGTGGCGCCCTCCGGTGGCCGCCCGCAGGCACCGCCCCACAGGGCCCCTGGGGAGGGCTGAACCGGGTCCGGCCGCGCTTTGTCGGGTTTGGTACCCCCTGAATAGTCCCGGGGGTGAAGAGGTTGGGTGAAAGGAGGTGCAAAGGTGGTTGGGTTGGGGAAGGAGTGGGTTATAACTGGTCCCGGAGTTGTTTGAGAGAAGGTGGTGAAAGGGTTTATCACAGGGGGTTTGAAGTCAGAGAATCCTCCCACTGGTTTGGGTTGAGAGGGGTTTTAAAGGTCATTGAAGGAGGTTTTCGTCTGAAGAGAAGGATGAAGAGAGACCTCATCACGCTCTGCAGTCACCTGAAATTTTAGTGACGAGGGGGTTGGGATCTTCTTGCTGGAAACTTGGGATAGGACAAGGGGAAATGGCTTCAAGCTGTGCCAGGGGAGATTTAGGTTGGATGGCAGGAAAAACTTCTTTACAGAAAGGGTTTTTAAGCACTGGAATGAGCTGTAAAGGGAAGAGGTAGAATCACCATCTCTGAATGTGCTTAAAAATTGTATAGATACGATGCTTAGGTCCATGGTTTAGCAGTGGGCAGGGTAGAGCTAGGTAGTAGTTAGGGTGAAGGTTGGGCTGGGTGATCTTACAGGGCTTTTCCAAACTGAGCAACTCTGTAAGTCTATGATTATCCAGTTCTGCCCCCCTGCCACGGGCAGGGACACCTCCCACCAGCCCAGGTTGCTCCAAGCTCCATCCAACCTGACCTGGAACACTGCTGGGGATGGGACAGCCACAGCTGCTCTGGGTTACCTGGGCCAGGGTCTTACCACCCTCATGGGAAATAATTCCTTCCTAAGATCTCGGGTCAATCTCTTCTTTTTCAGTCAACCTGGAGAGTCCTGTGGCTGCCGACAGGCTGGTGATTGAAATCAAGAAGGGATGGATCATGACTGCTTCTCTCCAAGAAGAGCCAGCGCCTGTGAGAGTAGGTGGTGGGAGCCAGTAGGTGACGGTGGCTTCCCCTCTGGGCTCTGTAGTGCCTACCCTCTGCCCAGTCTGCCCCAGGTTTGCCTCCTCCTGGACGTGGCATCCTTCCTCCTCCCCTCCTGGGGCAGCCCCAGACAGACACCAAAGGAAGGAGGACACGAGCAGAGTGGGGGTGCTCAGGGCTTTCCCCTGCGAGATGCCAGGACACCCCTCAGCCTGTCCCACAACATCAGCAATTCTTTTATTTTTAAGGAAACTCCACAGCTTGCAGCTCAATCCATCCCCGAACTCCGGAATTTCCCCATCCAGTCGGTGTGAAGGACGAAATGCTGCTGTCGTCCCCCGCCCCCCCCCCCGGCAAGCCGAGCCAGCAGATGGCAGTGCCACCCATGTCCTGAGGTGAGTGGGTGCTGGGGACATGACCGCAGGTCCCTGCTGCATCTGGTCCGGTGGCTCCTCTCCTCCTCGGGGAACGATGCCATCCGGGCCAAGTCAGACAGAAAATGGGGTTTTATTTCCAGCTGCTGCAGGAAAACTCGTTCTGATTGAACCAGCAGGCAATAGTGAGGTATCTTGGGTTTTTATTTCAATTCTACTCCACAGGAAACAAGATTTGCTAGCATCATCTGCCTCACATTTGTTTTTTAATTTGACCCAATACTGTGTTAAATAGAAAAGACTGATTGGACAAGAATGGACAGTGAAAAACACGAGATGCTAAAAAAATCCCTCAAACCCTCCTCCACAGCCATCCTGAATGTTACAAGTCATGTAAAATTAGTATAAAATAGGAGGACAAGCTGATAACCTGCTCTGTGTCCCCCACCCTGCTTTTGCTTTAGGAAACCCACTCAGCAAATGGGGGGGCAAGGCAGGGTGGCAATGTCTCCAGTGGAGCCCAGTCACCCACTCCCACCCAAGTGCCTGCCCTGCTCTGGGTTTTCAGCAGGAGGTGGAGGTGAAGAGGTCTCAGAAAGGTCCTTCTGGCACTTCCCTGTGCCTTGTGAGACCCTGGCTTGGATTTAGGGCCAAAAGCCCCCAATGGCAAAATGGCTTCCAGGATAAATCCCTTGGGATGAAGCCTGCAGACAAAACACAAGAGTGGTCCCTGGGCATCCTCAGCCCCTGCCAGGCAACGTGTGCCCAGTGGCTGGGCCTGCTGTGTGCAGGATCTGTTCTCCAGGTTGTTTCCCTGTGGGATTTAGTGATGGAGGGAGAGGAGACCCAGGCATGTTGAGTGGCAGTTGTCACCCTGCCACGTGGTGGCTCTGGGAATTTGGTCCCCCAGGCTCAGGCTTCCCCATCACAGCTCACTTTGGAGCATCACATGGATACATCCCTTCCCTACAGCATTCCTGGGAATGCCAGAATTCCTCCCAAAAGATGATTTAAATTGATGAGCAAGAGGCTCATCATGAAAATGGAAGAGGAGAAGGCAGAAAGCCCCCTGATCCCAGCGCACGGAGGTTTGCTTCCCCATCCAGTGAGGACAAAGAAAATCCCCTGGTGAGGATGGGCTGACCACAACCAGGTGGATTCCAGGTCCCAGACCTCCCTCTGCTCTCCCTCAGGGGAAGGCACAAGCAGCAGAGCCTGGGGACAGGGCCATGCTGTGCTTTGGGGCTGCTGCTGGCACCGGTACCATAGGGGAAAACAAAGCAACCCAGGGAGAAAATGTCCATGGAGGTTCCAAGAGCCCATGTAGGAGGAACATCCCAAATTGTGCGCTTAATACTGGCTTAGAGAAAGAGTTTCCTAATGCTCAGGGACTCTGGGGAGTCCTGGAAAGAGATTCAAGTCTCATGTAAGGCTTTGTTGATTCTGGACCTTCCCATCAAGAACTTGGAAGGCCACTGGTGCTGACAGGACTGAGAAGCCAAGCTGGGGGGTGGCAGGGGTGCCTGCATGTCCCCCTCCTTGGCTGGGGGAAGGTGGGAGAAGGGGTTGGGTCTCTCTCCACATCCCAGCTCCTCCATATCCCTTGATGACACTCCCTAAAGTCTCCAGCAGCCAAACCCAGCCAAGAACCCCATTCTGTGGGATGCTGGGGGCCAGGAGGGTGAGCAAGGCTGTCCCTGAACCCCCAGTGAGTGGTCACTGCAGCCCATCAGTTGGTCACCTGTTACAAAAAGTTTGCTTTTAAAAAATCAAGAGTTCCCAAGGTTAAAAAAAAAAAAAAGAAAGATCTGTTTAAAATCAATCTCCAGGCTCTGCTGTCCCTGCCGGATGGGCAATGGTGGCTGTTGCCTATGGGGTGAGCCCAGGGCACGGGCTGCCTCCCCATTCCCTTCCATGGCCCCACGTGCCAGTTGGCTGCAACGGTGTCTTTAAGGCATCTACCAGGATGTTTTGGCCTCCAGAGTGTTGGGCTGATAGAGGTACCTCCAAATGGCATAGTAGTGGATGCCAGCTCCGATGGCCACGAAGAGGTGCCAGATGGCATGGGCGAAGGGGATGCGGCCGTCACTTTTGAAGAAGACCATGCCCAGGCAGTAGGAGAGTCCTCCAGCCACCAGCTCCAGGAGACCATCCCTGTTGGGCTGCGAGCAAGCAGGTAGGCAAGGTGACCACACCACACCCACCCTTTCCTCACCAGCAAATCCATCAGGACCAGAAGGATGGTCCCAGCTGCAGGGTGAAGGCAGGACTATCACCCTACCTTCTGCTACCCCCTCCAGCAAGACACAGCAGCTCAGCTTTGCTGCTGGGAGAGTCTCAACATGACAGAGCCCAGGCAGGAGATCTGCTAGAGATGCACGTGGCATCTGCTGAGCACCCAAATCACTTGGATGCCACGCCACTCGGCTTTGGGGAATGGCTTGATCTGTCACACAGCCTGAACCACACCAGCCCACCAGAGACAAACCAGCCACACTGGGACTTGTCCCACACATGCTTCCCAGCACTGGCTTACCATGGAGAGGATGACCAAGGCAGGGAAGAAGCCCATGATAACGTAGCACACCAGCTCCACCAGCTTGTACCTGCAACCAACAGAGATGCTGCTTAGAGGTGGGTGCAGAGAAAGTGTTGGGTTTGACACCTGTAATGTCTGCTGCTGTGCTACAGGAACCACCACTGCAGGTCCCACATCTTCGTGCTTGAGCCACTGCCGTGGGGCTGGCACCCTGCTCTGGGGGTGATGGACTCACAGCCCTGGCTTGGGTGCTTGCCAGCTCAGGGCCAGCTGCTTGGGGCTCTGGGGAGTTGTCTGGGACTTTTTGCTTTTGTTTGGTGCCATCATGTGGAAGAAGCAACTCATGGCAGCA